>NC_134273.1:11430216-11772716 GCF_031893055.1 Leptodactylus fuscus | reverse complement strand
TTACTGCCAGACTTACCCACAGATTACAACTGACGGGGGAAATAAAGAGCAATGAGAGACTCGGGAAAAAAATCAGATCTATGAGGTTGGTGGAGAGCAAAGAACTGGAAGTGATCATCCTGGGTCACCGTATATCTGTCTCCTCCATCCCTGTCTTCTATTATCTATCCAATAACTATTTTCTTTCATTCATTTTTCCTCATATTATCTATTCAATATTCTTTCTTTCTTGCCGTCCTCTATCAGTCAATCTATCTATCTCCTATCTATCTATCTATCTATCTATCTATCTATCTATCTATCTATCTATCTCCTATCTATCTATCTATCTATCTATCTATCTCCTATCTATCTATCTATCTATCTATCTATCTATCTCCTATCTATCTATCCATCTCCTATCTATCTATCTATCTATCTATCTATCTATCTATCTATCTATCTATCATCTATCTATCTATCTATCTATCTATCTATCTATCTATCTATCTATATCTATCTATCTCCTATCTATCTATCTATCTATCTATCTATCTATCTATCTATCTATCTCCTATCTATCTATCTATCTATCTATCTATCTATCTATCTATCCATCTCCTATCTATCTATCTATCTATCTATCTATCTATCTATCATCTATCTATCCATCTCCTATCTATCTATCTATCTATCTATCTATCTATCTCCTATCTATCTATCTATCTATCTATCTATCTATCTATCTCCTATCTATCTATCTATCTATCTATCTATCTATCTATCTATCTATCTCCTATCTATCTATCTATCTATCTATCTATCTCCTATCTATCTATCTATCTATCTATCTATCTCCTATCTATCTATCTATCTATCTATCTATCTATCTATCTATCTCCTATCTATCTATCTCCTATCTATCTATCTATCTATCTATCTATCTATCTATCTATCTATCTATCTATCTCCTATCTATCTATCTATCTATCTATCTATCTATCCATCTCCTAAAAAAGACACAATGGTCCGCGGTCTCTTCGGACAGTTCCCTTAGCCGTGTCCCCCTGTGATAATTCTGGAGTGACGGCTTTTCCCCCCTTACCCATAGATATTCTTGGAGAAATGATGACCCGCTTACAGACTTAGCAAGCTGATAATTACTCAGAGGGTGGCGGGCGGCTGGGGCTGGCAGTGGTCATCCTTACTTGGTCAGAATACAAATGTCTGGCTGCCTTAGATGTTGCAGTTTGGAGGCTGAGCGCCTGCTGCATGCCTTACCCATTAGATAGCATTATCTCTGCAGAATGCCAATTCATATCTCTTTGTGTTGTGCGGCCTCTCACATACGGGATTTTAATAACCATCAAGCTGTGCTATGAATCCATAATCAGAGCTGAAAAGCCGAGGAACCAGCAGGACCAGATACTTCCATTATTACTCTTTTGAGAAACAGGGCGGGCAGAGATTCTGGGCAGATTTTTGTGACAGATTAGAGGATCTGGATGGAGATGAACAATTGTTTCTTCTATATTTCTGCAGCGTTCCTAATAAGTAAGAGGTCTGGAGTGTTCAGTGTCATGTACGAGACGGGAACAATGGAGGCTGCGACGTGACTGATAGGACCCATCTCCTGTACCCAGAGATTACTGACACATGGTGATAGTGCTGTGTATTGTCTTCTATCTATCTATCTATCTATCTATCTATCTATCTATCTATCTCTCTATTGTAAGCCGATGGCTGGTCAGGTAATGGAGGGGGTGTACATCTCACCCAGACTACTCAGGTGGGTGAGATGAGAAAACTCCAGAAGGAATGTTTGCTCTCAGCAGACAACTTTTGTCTGCTGAGCATTTTGGTAAATGCTCAGTATTGGGCTGGATTTGTAGGAATGGCAGGTAGGTTGGTAGTGGGACCTGTCATTCCACCCCCTCCAGTCCACACTTTGGGGTTGTTCCGGCAGCAACTCAGCTGCAGAGAGTCTCCTCGTCAAGGAGGCTTAAGAAGTCAGCTCCAGCAGCAACACTGGGGCAGAGCTTGGCTGGAGAACCAGCAGGAAGGTCAGACTGTTGGAGCTGTCCTGGTTCATGCAACTTACTATTGAGTCTGCTATTCTAGGTGAGGTAACTATCCAAGTGTGTTTTGGGTCCTTGTCCTGCTGGAAGAGCCCTGACCTCTGAGGGAGACCCCGCTTTCTCACACTGGGCCCTACATGATGCTGCACAATGTGTTGGTCGTCTTCAGACTTCATAATGCCATGTACACGGCCATGCAGTCCAGTGCCAGAGGCAGCAAAGCAACACCAAAACATCAGGGACCTCCGCCATGTCTGACTGTAGGGGGCGTCTTCTTTTCTTTGAAGGCCTCTTTTTTCCTGTAAACTCTATGTTGATGCCTTTTCCTACTTTTGTCTCCTCTGAGCAGAGAACATTCTTCCAGAACGGTTTTGGCTTTCTCAGGTAAGTTTTGGCAAACTCCAGCCTGGCTTATGTCTCTGGGTAAGAAGTGGGGTCTTCCTGGGTCTCCTACCATACAGCCCCTTCTCATTCAGACGCTGACGGATAGTACGGGGTGACACTGTTGTACCCTCGGACTGCAGGGCAGCTTGGACTTGTTTGGATGTTAGTCGAGGTTCTTTATCCGCCATCCGCACAATCTTGCATTGAAATCTCTTGTCAATTTTTCCACATCTAGGGAGGTTAGCCACAGTGCCATGGGCTTTACACTTCTTGATGACACGGCGCACGGTAGACACAGGAACATTCAGGGCTTTGGAGATGGACTTGTAGCCTTCAGATTGCTCATGCTTCCTCACAATTTTGCTTCTCAAGTCCTCAGACAGTTCTTTGGTCTTCTTTCTTTCTCCATGCTCAATGTGGTACACACAAGGACACAGGACAGAGGTGGAGTCAACTTTAATCCATTTCAACTGGCTGCAAGTGTCATTTAGTTATTGCCACCACCTGTTAGGTGCCTCAGGTAAGTAACAGGTGCCGTTAATTACACAAATTAGAGAAGCATCACATGATTTTTCAAACAGTGCCAATACTTTTGTCCACCCCCTTTTTATGTTTGGTGTGGAATTATATCCAATTTGGCTTTTTTGACAATTCTTTTTGTAGTTTTCCATTGAAGACAAATTAAATGAAGAAAATACCAAAGAATTTGTGATTGCAATCATTTTCTGGAAGAAACTGAGTATTATCTGACAGAATTGCAGGGGTGCCAATACTTTTGGCCAACACTCTATCTATCTATCTATCTATCTATCTATCTATCTATCTATCTCCTATCTATCTATCTATCTATCTCCTATCTATCTATCTATCTATCTATCTATCTATTTTCCTGTCTATCTATACCTCCATCATAATAACACATCCACAACTGTCTATATGGTGATTTCTGAGAAATCTTTCAGTTTCTATGAGGTTTCCAGTCGAGAACGTATTGAATTTCTTGGCAAGATTTGCAAACTCCTAAATACGCAGATGGCGTTTCCTGAGCCGCCACTTCAGCTGCCCATCTCACTATGTCAAACTGTTTGGCAGCAGGAGCGGCAGAGAATCAGTGTGCTACTAGTGAATACAATACAGTCGTGCACCGGATGATTTTCCCCATTACGGTATGAGGATGGCGAATGTTTTCCGGGAAGGGACTTGGCGACTTAAAGATTCCTGTTTCTTAATGCTTTGTTGTGGGCACAGAGGTGAATTGGATGGATGTCTTGGCTCGTCTTCCTCTCATTTCTTGCTTTATATGCAATGCTTTAACCATTTCCCTCCTGATCTCTACCCATCCAGAGCAGAACATATAGATCCAGAGAGATTACAACCCTGATGATAACGCTACCCTTTAGATTGCAAGCTCCTCTGGCCAGGGACCGCTCGCTTATTGAATCCTATCACAGCCAAACCTGTAGTTGACCACTTAATGATAGTCCGTTTTAGCTCACTTGGCTGACATCTATTCCTCCTGACCCCCTCCATACACATGCATGCTCCGCTCAGACAGTATTGCTGGCCTTGATGTAGTCAGAGCTACAAATGAGATCTGGCGACTAAATCCAATAATATCCAACTGAGATCTGGTGACCGAATCTAATAATATCCAACTGAGATCTGGTGACCAAATCTAATAATATCCAACTAAGATCTGGCGACTAAATCTAATACTGTAATATCCAACTGAGATCTGGTGACCAAATCTAATAATATCCAACTGAGATGTGGTGACCGAATCTAATAATATCCAACTGAGATCTGGTAACTAAATCTAATAATATCCAACTGAGATCTGGTAACTAAATCTAATAATATACATGGTTTACATCTGCACCACAGAAAATCAATATGTAACAGCGGAAACCCAATGGACGACATTATAGTCTATGCGGTCTGCGGGGTTCCACGGGTAACAGCTGTTTTAGCGGTCCAGTTCTCCATCCTTTGGGTCCCCTGGTGGACCTGAACGATGGAGACCCCAGTGCACAAGTAGCACAAAATCTGATCAATTTGGTCAGTTCTGATGACCAATGAAGTAAAGTTTGGACTGTTGCGACCAGACAAGGGCAAACACTCCGTACTGGGATCTACAACACTCAGCAGGCTAAAAGGGGTGGCAAAGATGTCCGACAAGAAACATTGCGTTATAATATGGCAATTTGGGACTCTTTGGTTGTCAGACCCCCACAAATGTAATACTTATGACCAATCCTAAGGATTATAACAGTCCATAGAAATAATAAAAGTTACCTCACGTGTCTTAATGTTAACGTAACCTTCATGATATGTAAGAGGGCGATGCCGCCACGTGACCGGTGCAGGGACGCACTGGGCGCTTGTCTGGCCAAAACAAGAGAGCAGCTTGAGGAAATTGACTTCATTGATGAGACGGAGGACGACCAGGAACAGAAACACGGACACAGAGCTGACAGCGAGCACCGGGACCCTCTGAAACGAGACAACGAGAGGACGTGTTAGTCCATAGGACCATTGGTGGTGGCGTGTATCATATATGACAACATAAAACACATACAATGAATACAATGATGCCTTGGACTACTGATCCAATATGGTGTATATTATTAGATGATGATGTCAATAGATGATGTCACAACGTATCCCCTCCCCCTCCCTGCAAGGAGCATGTCTAGAAAACTCTCCATAGACCTCAATGAATCTGCTCCAGACGACTGCTGCCTACGGCCGTGCCTATGCTGTAAACCATGTCACTTAACGCTGTTAACAGAGCACAGGAGAAGCTCAGGCAAGATGGCCGCCCCCATAATCATGGACAGAAAACAGAATAAAAAATCTACAATCAAGAAAATAAAAATAGAATACTAAAAAGTGAGATTTTGAAATGAACATAAAGTATCTTTTCCTAGAATTCTACAATGTATCGTTGGTCTGTTAATTGGGGGCGTGTCCTTATACAGATTGTCACTGACCAATCAGAGCTGCCAGGATCAGACACACCCCTTTGACAAGAGGAATGATAACAGTAATTTTCTAGAGATGTTCAGGAGGAACGGCAGAAGAACGGCTGAAGAATTCTAAGAGTAGTTTATCCAGAACTTTTATTTCTTGCGGAATACAAGTCTTTCCTAAGGCGGACATGTCAGGAGAGGAGACGGAGTGCTCTGTAATGTCACGGTACACCTGTATAATCTGCCCAGTATGACGCCAATCCATCCCACCCAAGTCTCCGCTCTTACTCCTCCGCGCACTTTTTTTGATTCTTAAAAAATATCTGTCAAGAAAACGAAAAAGTTCTGTACAATTATGTTAAAAGCTTTCTTCGTGTAAGATACCAGACAAATTACCTGTAATAGCTTTTCTCTTTCCCAGAACTACCTGGGGTTGACTGCTCCATTTCCTGCTGCCATTGCCCCTTCCGTCTTTGATCTCGCCATTCTTACACGTCTCTGATCGCTTAGCATTACTTTTCCATTACCGCTCATTACTTAGAAGTCACAAAAAAAAAAATTCTTAAAAGAAGAATGGTCTAAAATGAAGAGCATCGTCGGCTAAATCCAAGGAAACACCTCGAACTTCAAGAAGTGGTCACCAAATGGGCGCTATGTCTGGAAGGAGTGGAGCTGATGTGAAGAAGTCTGGATGGCAGGAGGTCAAACATCAGGTACCAGTCGAAGGAAAAAAATCCAAATCAAAAAGTTCAGAGTTAGGGTTAAAACAGGCTGCACTTAAAGCTCTGCTACGTGACATTGTTGGAAGGGGTGGTCATTGAAGACCCAACAGAAAACCAATGGTGGTGGGCAGGAAAGAGGGGTAGGGTACATAAGAGTTGAAGTAATCACCTTGTTCTTCATTAGTAGACCACACAAGGAGGTATGACCTTTCCCGGTTGGATTCTCAGGTGGTGGATCTCAAAATAGTCACCGTAAGTTGCCACCGTATGAATGTCTGTAAGGTGTGACGTGAAGCCAGGTGTCCTCATGAGAAGATTAGTCAGGAATTAATAGGCTACCAAACAACAAGTACCAGGTGACCCTCTGAAGGAGGAACTCCAAAAAGATTATTTCAAGATCACTATCAGGGTCAAAACAGTGGTAAACTTGGTTAGAAGGCATGTACCAGAAGGTGAAGGTCAACATCGAGACCTACCACAACTTTGTGCAGAAAGCTTATGAGGGTGGGCAGGAGGGTGGAACTGAAAACAGGTAAGGTAAGAAATTTGTTTAAAGTTGGGACATGGGCCCACATGATTGCCACAGAAGCATAAGCTTAAAGAAGACCTGGATCAGCAAGTCAAGGTTGGAAGACAGGATGAAGATCAAGTTCTCAGGCACCGATGAAAGTCCAAGAATCAATACCTAGTGGCCCTGGTTCAAAATTTTGAGGCATGACTCTAGTCCAAGCTATTTGTGCAGATTAAAGCTCAAGACATTGGTGAAGGTCTCAGACTCAGGATCAATGTCCAGAGGCAAGGGGAGGAGGTTGGAGATAAGGTCAAGCCAAAAGTCAGAGGAAAAAGCACTACTGTGCCTGTAAATAGCCTGATGTGTAATAGAGTCGTACAAGAGGGGCAGATGATCAAAACCAGAGTCCATTTTGCCCTGGATGGAGTGGGGTACTGAGTATAAGAGATCCCCCTCCTTAAACCCAGCAAGGGTTTGCAGTAGCAAAGTCAGGACCTCAGGTGGCCAAGATGAAACAAGGCAGAGGATAACGCAGGAGTAGGGTTGAGCGATCGGGATCGGAAAAGATCGGAGTAAATTTCATGATCGCGATCGGAATTCCGACCCGATGTTTTCCAGTGGGATCGAGATCGGAGTTTATCTCAAGATCGGCTCAACCCCAAAAGTCACTTTTCCCATAGAAAAGCATTGACTAGGGTTGAAGATCGGGACCGGAAAAGATCGGATTCCGATCGGCGATCGAGATCGGCTGGAAAATGATCGGAAATCGGATTTTAAAATCAATCTTGAAATCTCAAGATCGGCTCAACCCTATGCAGGAGTCAAAGAAATAACCAAGGGTCGTAGTCAGGAGTAGAACAACAGGAACCAGGTGGGCTATCCAAAGGAAGAGGCAAGATCATGGTCAAGATCGAAGTCGATCAGGATCATTAGACCAAGAAACAAGAGACGGGAAAACGTAAGAACAGGCAAGATCAGGCAAGGTGATCGAGGTGACGAGGACGGATGTACGTGAGGGACCAGAGGAGGTGTTCAGTAGCCTAGCCCGGACGTGTCGCTGAAAAAGTGTAAGGGAATATACAGTACCTCGAAAAAAGAGGGCTGTAGGAGCCTATAGGTAAACATGGAGAAAACGTACAATATGTAACCCGAATAGATTAACATACCCCAGCACAGGACTACCTGCTAGGATGGCAACTGGCTTGGCAGGCATACATACTGCTATCAAGCATTGCTGAAGATATTGCTTCTAATCCATCATGGCGTCTGTCACATAAATATGAGGCAGATGTCAACACTGCTGCATGGCGCTGAGGTGCAGTACCACTACCAACCAGTGGATAGGGATGGCGCTGTGCTTGGAGAAAAAAAACAGAAAACAGCCTTGTTCATCGACTCCTATACAACCGCCTTTAATGAAGTAATTCTTAGTATAGGAGCACGGAACAGGGAGATATTAAACAACCAAAAGATTATCATAAAGAGCAGCACACCGGCAACATACAGCAGCGGAAGACCGAGCAGCGCGATGACCTATAAAGCAGAACCCACTAAATCATCGCATTACGCCATCATTTCCAGCCCATGATGAGTTACTGTTTCCTACTGTAGAATTTCAAGTATAAAGCCAAGAACTCCCGAGACTTCACTCAATAGACTGAGCCGACATGATTGATTCCCGCCTCATGGACATTTATAGCGCCAGTAAATATTTCTGGACCAGACAGGTTTCTATACACAAGACCCTTATCGTAGCGAGCAGAAAACTCTCCCTGTACAGGGCTTATAATTGTACAACCTTCTGATTATACGTCCCCCTATATATAACCGATAACGCCTTGACAGCCGTCCCATCGATTTTGGCTGATGCCCCCATAATAGGACCAGTCACTGCACCCCCATAGAATCAGCCACAGCGCCCCATAATGTAATGCTCAGATCCCCCATAACGTAAGGCTGAAACATTTGATAGACCCCAACCTGACTCCTGGGACTGACATTATATCAACCAAAGCACAGGGGAGTCTGTAATAGTCATTGTCACCCCATCACAATAACAGCCACGGTGACGTACCCCAATTGTAATGTCCCTATAACACACAGCTGTGGTGCCCCCATAACAGAGATAGTTCAGTGCCCTATAAGTATCACCATAGTCACAATAACAGAAAGACAGTCTACTGCCCCAATACAAGGATTTATGTGAATCGGACCCTCCGTTGCAAATATTTTGCCACTTTGCAAATGAGGACACCGCCATTGCTCCATAGAGGTAAGTGACAATGCTCTCATGGTGTCAATGAGCTAATTTGCTAATTGGCAAAAATGTCAATATCTCGACAACAGAGGCAGCGATTCAAAAGAGGAAAACACAGTTTTATTCTGATGACACTAAGCTATCTATCTGCAGGGCTGGGGTGATATGCTGGGTCTGGTGACAGTAACCTATCTATCTGTAGGGCTGGGGTGATATGCTGGTTCTGGTGACACTAACCTATGTATCTGCAGGGCTGGGGTGATATGCTGGTTCTGGTGACCCTAACCTATCTATCTGCAGGGCTGGGGTGATATGCTGGGTCTGGTGACAGTAACCTATCTATCTGCAGGGCTGGGGTGATATGCTGGGTCTGGTGACAGTAACCTATCTATCTGCAGGGCTGGGGTGATATGCTGGGTCTGGTGACACTAACCTATCTATCTGCAGGGCTGGGGTGATATGTTGGGTCTGGTGACAGTAAGCTATCTATCTGCAGGGCTGGGGTGATATGCTGGTTCTGGTGACAGTAACCTATCTATCTGCAGGGCTGGGGTGATATGCTGGTTCTGGTGACAGTAACCTATCTATCTGCAGGGCTGGGGGGATATGCTGGGTCTGGTGACAGTAACCTATCTATCTGCAGGGCTGGGGTGATATGCTGGGTCTGGTGACAGTAACCTATCTATCTGCAGGGCTGGGGTGATATGCTGGTTCTGGTGACAGTAACCTATCTATCTGCAGGGCTGGGGTGATATGCTGGGTCTGGTGACAGTAACCTATCTATCTGCAGGGCTGGGGTGATATGCTGGTTCTGGTGACAGTAACCTATCTATCTGCAGGGCTGGGGTGATATGCTGGGTCTGGTGACAGTAACCTATCTATCTGCAGGGCTGGGGTGATATGCTGGGTCTGGTGACAGTAACCTATCTATCTGCAGGGCTGGGGTGATATGCTGGTTCTGGTGACCCTAACCTATCTATCTGCAGGGCTGGGGTGATATGCTGGGTCTGGTGACAGTAACCTATCTATCTGCAGGGCTGGGGTGATATGCTGGGTCTGGTGACAGTAACCTATCTATCTGCAGGGCTGGGGTGATATGCTGGTTCTGGTGACACTAACCTATCTATCTGCAGGACTGGGGTGATATGCTCGGTCTGGTGACAGTAACCTATCTATCTGCAGGGCTGGGGTGATATGCTGGGTCTGGTGACACTAACTTATCTATCTGCAGGGCTGGGGTGATATGCTGGGTCTGGTGACAGTAACCTATCTATCTGCAGGGCTGGGGTGATATGCTGGGTCTGGTGACAGTAACCTATCTATCTGCAGGGCTGGGGTGATATGCTGGTTCTGGTGACAGTAACCTATCTATCTGCAGGGCTGGGGGGATATGCTGGGTCTGGTGACAGTAACCTATCTATCTGCAGGGCTGGGGTGATATGCTGGGTCTGGTGACAGTAACCTATCTATCTGCAGGGCTGGGGTGATATGCTGGTTCTGGTGACAGTAACCTATCTATCTGCAGGGCTGGGGTGATATGCTGGGTCTGGTGACAGTAACCTATCTATCTGCAGGGCTGGGGTGATATGCTGGTTCTGGTGACAGTAACCTATCTATCTGCAGGGCTGGGGTGATATGCTGGGTCTGGTGACAGTAACCTATCTATCTGCAGGGCTGGGGTGATATGCTGGGTCTGGTGACAGTAACCTATCTATCTGCAGGGCTGGGGTGATATGCTGGTTCTGGTGACCCTAACCTATCTATCTGCAGGGCTGGGGTGATATGCTGGGTCTGGTGACAGTAACCTATCTATCTGCAGGGCTGGGGTGATATGCTGGGTCTGGTGACAGTAACCTATCTATCTGCAGGGCTGGGGTGATATGCTGGTTCTGGTGACACTAACCTATCTATCTGCAGGACTGGGGTGATATGCTCGGTCTGGTGACAGTAACCTATCTATCTGCAGGGCTGGGGTGATATGCTGGGTCTGGTGACACTAACTTATCTATCTGCAGGGCTGGGGTGATATGCTGGGTCTGGTGACAGTAACCTATCTATCTGCAGGGCTGGGGTGATATGCTGGGTCTGGTGACAGTAACCTATCTATCTGCAGGGCTGGGGTGATATGCTGGGTCTGGTGACAGTAACCTATCTATCTGCAGGGCTGGGGTGATATGCTGGGTCTGGTGACAGTAACCTATCTATCTGCAGGGCTGGGGTGATATACTGGGTCTGGTGACACTAACCTATCTATCTGCAGGACTGGGGTGATATGCTGGTTCTGGTGACAGTAACCTATCTATCTGCAGGGCTGGTGTGATATGCTGGGTCTGGTGACACTAACCTATCTATCTGCAGGACTGGGGTGATATGCTGGGGTCTGATGACACTAACCTATCTATCTGCAGGCCTGGGTGATATGCTGGGTCTGGTGACAGTAACCTATCTATCTGCAGGACTGGGGTGATATGCTGGTTCTGGTGACAGTAACCTATCTATCTGCAGGGCTGGGGTGATATGCTGGGTCTGGTGACAGTAACCTATTTATCTGCAGGGCTGGGGTGATATGCTGGTTCTGGTGACAGTAACCTATCTATCTGCAGGGCTGGGGTGATATGCTGGGTCTAGTGACAGTAACCTATCTATCTGCAGGGCTGGGGGGATATGCTGGTTCTGGTGACAGTAACCTATCTATCTGCAGGACTGGGGTGATATTCTGGGTCTGGTGACAGTAACCTATCTATCTATATGTAGTATATACGAATTTTCTGATCCTGGAGAACACACAACCCTACAAACCGATGTCACGCTGAGACTACACCGGAAAATGTTTAACCCCGTGAAGAACATTAATGTGTATTGATTGGCTCCGAACGAAAAGTATCATTCGCTCTGCGTCTAATGTCTGTGTTTATGAAACCATAGTGAAAAATTAATGCCGAATCCTCCGTACGCCATGAAATGTAAGCGGGCCGCACTAAATATTTATACAGCCTTTTATGTTTATGTCCATAAAATTAAATGGGAATACCGACGAATATTTGTATGCAAATGATAGAAACGAGGCTCATTAGTAGCGAGGTCAGCTAATTTCCCATAGCACTTCTGCAGGATGATATTGCCCAGGGTTGGATAAGAGCCTGCTGAGGAACGCGCCGTTTCGTCGAAAGGTAAATATGGGACGGGGGTGGGGGAATATCATCCTTTGTTTAAATACGGCATTGTATAGGAGGAAGATTGAGCGCTGTGTGCGGTAACTTGCTCGCTTGGTGTGTCTGGTTGGAGATAAGCAGAGAAAGTTACAGTGAATAGAATGCGAGCAGAATGATTTTCTTGTTTGACAAATTCTGGAGGGCATCGCTGGAACAGATGGTGAGAAAAATGAATCCCAGTTGTTCCCGATGTATGAGTATAATAAAAAAAAGAAAAAAAAAATACTTTTTTTTTGTAAAGAACGGTAAATCTAAGAAAATTCTTCCTTTCTAAATCCAATCTGTCACCGCTCGCACTGCAGCTTGTGGCCAATGATTATGGTATAATGTGTATTAACAGGGGAGCAATCCGCGCAGGAAGCAGTCGCCGGACTATGAGGCAAGATTTTAGGTACATACCCTTAAAGGGCAATTCCAGTCACCAATGAGGACCTTTCACCACCTCCACCAACTTATTGTATCCTTGTAGGCGCTGATCCACTGATTCTGACATCGTTGGAATTTTTTCTCTAGCCCGCACCGTTCCAGAGCAATTGGGGATGTTAGCTTCAGCACCCAATATGATAAGTAGGGTCCCACCTCACAATAGGGAACCTCATTAGTATATTGGGAGCTGAAACTGATAGCATCGATTGCTCAGGAATGGTAGGGGCTAGAAAAAAAATTCCAAATACACTGAAATCAGTGGAGTGGGGCCTACTGAAGGATACAATAAGTTGGATTTGGTGGAGGTGCTATTTTCTCTTTCAAGATATATTGCAAAGTTTCTTATATTTCTTTGTGCTATTGATTTATGCCATGTGTTAACAAGTTAGAGATCATTTAAGGAGAGTTTGTCATGAGAACCCAGCAGATCAGTCTTCCAGATAGATCACCTGAATCAAATAGTGTTTTCCCCTTGTGAATCGTTACCTCCATTACCAATGGCAGAAAAAATGATGATATCTCGGTAACGGACATAGCAATTCACAAAGGAAAAAACATGGATTGATTCACGTGACACTAACCTATCTATCTGAAGAGTTCGCTGATATACATGCTTGGCTCTGGTGACACTAACCTATCTATCTGCAGGGCTGGGGTGATATGCTGGTTCTGGTGACAGTAACCTATCTATCTGCAGGACTGGGGTGATATGCTGGGGTCTGGTGACACTAACCTATCTATCTGCAGGACTGGGGGGATATGCTGGTTCTGGTGACAGTAACCTATCTATCTGCAGGACTGGGGGGATATGCTGTTTCTGGTGACAGTAACCTATCTATCTGCAGGGCTGGGGGATATGCTGGGTCTGGTGACACTAACCTATCTATCTGCAGGGCTGGGGTGATATGCTGGGTCTGGTGACACTAACCTATCTGCAGGGCTGGGGTGATATGCTGGTTCTGGTGACAGTAACCTATCTATCTGCAGGGCTGGGGTGATATGCTGGGTCTGGTGACACTAACCTATCTATCTGCAGGGCTGGGGTGATATGCTGGTTCTGGTGACAGTAACCTATCTATCTGCAGGGCTGGGGTGATATGCTGGTTCTGGTGACAGTAACCTATCTATCTGCAGGGCTGGGGTGATATGCTGGTCTGGTGACAGTAACCTATCTATCTGCAGGGCTGGGGTGATATGCTGGTCTGGTGACAGTAACCTATCTATCTGCAGGGCTGGGGTGATATGCTGGGTCTGGCGACAATAACCTATCTATCTGCAGGACTGGGGTGATATGCTGGGGTCTGGTGACACTAACCTATCTATCTGCAGGGCTGGGGTGATATGCTGGTCTGGTGACAGTAACCTATCTATCTGCAGGGCTGGGGTGATATGCTGGTTCTGGTGACAGTAACCTATCTATCTGCAGGACTGGGGTGATATTCTGGGTCTGGCGACAATAACCTATCTATCTGCAGGGCTGGGGTGATATGCAGCACATAACGCACATAGCACAGATATTATTGAGCATTTCCCCCTCCCCCGCTCTCACAATAGATGTGTGTCCCAGAGGTCAGCAGTATATAATATAAATATCCCAAATGGGAATCCTCCTGTAAGAAGTAAGTAAACTGAATTTTCTCATACGATCTATTGGGGCACTTGGATATTATTGAAGGGGGGGTGGAGTTCATCTGTTTACAATTAATCTTATCCGCCGGGGTTCTACTAAAGGGGTTACCCAGGATTAGAAAACATGGCTGCTTTCTTCTTCTCAGGAAGTGATATTGAGTCCTTTGGTCACATGGTCATAGTGCGCGACAGTCCCATTAATTTGGAAATGCAGAGAAATAGCAGCCATATTTTCCAATCCCGGTCGCCCCTTCGACCGCCAACACCGTCCCATTTATTGCATTCGATACACACATTGCGCCCCCTAGCTCACTTATGCGCAATGACATTTCTGGCGACATGTCCCCTTTAAAAACTGAGCTGACTTTGAAAGGAGTCCATATGGTTCCCAGCTATTATATTAAAATCCGTGCCGCCTTCATTTCCACATAGGATGCAAATTTTCCGTGCAGTTTACATGCTGAGTGCGAGAAATCATTATTTTATATAAAAAAGTGCCAAAAGAGTCAATTTAAACAATGTCGCAAGTAGATTTTAGCTGGAAGCAAATACGATAATGTGATTTCTGAACAAAAGGGCCGAGCCGCTGAGCCGCTCCGCAGACGGAGTCACTGAACATTTCCAAATTATCCCCAGACCGCACAATACAAATGCAAATTATTCACAAAAATCGCGTGTGTCAGTGAAACCGGGGACTTTGTAGTTTTAATGCGGTCACGTGTCTTGTCCTAAGATGAACCTACGTCTTCTAGTAGCGGAGCGTCGTCTCCAGCTCCGGCGCGTCCTACGCTGCGATGACAGCCGCCTGACTAAGCCTTAATGGGTGCAGCACAAGACAAGTCAATTAGCGGCGACGTTCTGCGGGGTCACACACGTGTCGGAAGAAAACACAACAGAGGAGGCGGACGTCTCGTGTTCTTCCCTCTTGGCGACAAGCTCCGTGCCGGCGCATGTACACGGCGGGCTAGGAATGGTGTCGCTACAGAGGCTGAAAAGAGACGCCATTAACCCTAAACGGAGCAGGGGTGGCAGAAGCCTTCTAATAATCCGCCAACCAATACTCCGAACCGCCCGATAGTACAGAATCTGACTGTAAACAGAGCCAGCGTGCAGGACTACTGTAGGCCTAGACACACCAAAATCCTGTGTCCGATAGTTCAGTACGTCCACATTGAGACTGGGGTCCTCGGCTGCGAGGGCATTACATTGTAATGGGTTCCCCTATAGTGTTCTTTAGGACCGCCATCTTGAAATAATACAGGCATGCCGTTTCCCATAGTAACCAATCAGGTCGCTTCTTTCATTCTTCAAAGAGCCTTAGTAATATGAGAGCTGCAATCTGATTGGTTGCTATAGGTAACAGCTCTACTTTGCCTTTAAATCAAGTTTTGATCAAGGTCTGCCCCTTTTATTGGACTCAGGTTTGCACATAGAGGGGGAGACTAGAACGGCGGCCTTCATATCTCCTGTGTCCGGAGAGGCCGCCATGTCTCCTCGTAAATACAGCACAAGCGCGGGAGAGCTGTACGCCTTCATGGAAATCTATGAGCGGACGAAGATCTCAGGTATCATGATGAGAAATCTGGGAGGGGGGGGGGGGCGAAGACATCACCCCAAATATGTCAGAAAATTGTCGCAGGAGATGGAGTCTTCAGGTCACCATTGGTGTCCACTAGAGATGAGCGAGTAGTATTTGATCGAATACTTCGCTGACATAGGAATGCGTGTAAGCGGCCGAACACCAAGGGGTTAAGCGCACCGTATTCGATCGAATACCTCGCTGTCATAGGAATACGTGTTAGTGGCCGAACACCAAGGGGTTAAGTGTATCGTATTCGATCGAATACCTTACTGCCATAGGAATGCGTGTAAGCGGCTGAACACCAAGGGGTTAAGCGCATCGTATTCGATCAAATACCTCGCTGCCACAGGAATGCGTGTAAGCGGCCGAACACCAAGGGGTTAAGTGCATCGTATTCGATCGAATACCTCGCTGTCATAGGAATATGTGTAAGCGGGCTGAACACCAAGGGGTTAAGCGCACTTAAGATTCAATGCGCTTAACCCCTTGGTGTTCGGCCGCTTACACGCATTCCTATGGCAGCGAGGTATTCGATCGAATACTACTCGCTCATCTCTAGCGTCTACTGTTTTAGTTGTTTGTGTGTCCATTGTTCTGGTCCTCCGAGAAACCAACAACAATATACACAAAGTGTTGTGCATTTTCGAGTGTTTTATGGTGTCTGAAAAAAATACTTCTCTATTATACCCGCTGCCAATAAATAGGCAGACACAGAAATACCCAATTCAGGAATCTCCAATTTGCCCATACATAGATTTTTGCCCCCTCTTAGCAAAGCCTTGCCCCATTTCAGCCATGCTAACCCTCTTTTCGATACTTGCCATGCACTCTCTTGTGACATGGACAATATCTGATTGGTGCAACTCCTATACTATAACATGGCGTGCCGGCCCAAGAGTTTTGCCAATTTTTCCGCACTGTCGGGAGGTCACCCCTTTTTGCATTTCACAACTTTTTGGGAAACTTGGCCAGTAGGCTGATAGGCGATCAGAGTGGCCAATTGTGTCTTTGAGGAAGACTAGTCCTGCACCCCTGTTCTTTTTCTGACGTGAGGTTGCGTATCAACCAATGTAGTTCACCAACTTTCCTAGACTTTTAGGGGATGATTTATCAAGACGGGTTATTTTCAGATTTCAGAAAACCCGACGTACATGATGATGAATTTGCCGTGACCCCTTATCAGAAATGGGTAAAGATTACGGGTACAGTGGGTATGTGCGCAGCCTAAATGATCTGGGGATCATTACTGGAAACGAAGTTGCTTGTCACCCAGCTTTCCTGGAAACAGATGCGAATATTCTCGAGATGTGTTTATACGTTCAGGTTTTCCGATTTTTGAAGCCGTAGCTAGGTGTATAAAGTACAGGGGCTGCTTTTCTTACATTTCTCTCGTTCCCGGTTGCAGCTTTGCAAACTGCGTCTAAAAACCTGAATGTGTAAACAGACCCTTAAGCTAAAGGTCCCTGCCTGGTAACATTTCATATGTGCAGGCGGTGTTTTTTCTGTAATGTTGCGGCGCTCGGAGCTTTTATCTCCACCTCCCTGTCAGTGGTTAATAATTGCAATCCACAGGTGACCTTTCCAGTAAGTGATGCGAGTAACGCCGCGTGTGCGCGAGCTCCAATTTGCTGCTAGACATTACTGGATGTTGTGAGTCACACAAATTACCCGGTACACAGGGGAGCCACTCAGCCGCTCTACATATGCATGTCCCCGGCACTGCGCTCTGACATCACCGAAATCTGCAGGTACTCAGAGGAAAAGTCACAGACTGCAGATCAAAGAAGCTCTGACTGCACAATCTGAACAGCATTTATGTGACTTCTCCATCTGGATGATATTCCCTGGAAACATACGCAATGCTGCTGTGTACGTGCACGTAGCAGAGCGGAGTATCATCATAAGTTCAAGATCACACAATGCAGTTTTTTGCTATGCATACCTAGGACTCCATACTGCACTGCCATATTGTCTCCATGGACCGTCATATGGTGCTGCCTATTTATCTGTTTTATGGAAAAATACCTTTGTAATGTATTGTAAGCGGCCATTTTCTCGTGGCCAACGGGCATGCGCACTCAGCTTTGCCCTAGGCCTGAGGTCTAGAAGTTTGAAGGCAGCGCCGGAGGAAGACGCGTGAAAAGGACGTTCCTGAAGAAGATGGAGGCGGCACTGGAGAGTTCTCTTACAGCATGTGCTGTTTGAGCGCTGAGGACCGCCCCCAGTGCTGCGAGAGAACTCATTTGCATACCGACAAAAATCGGGATTTATACCGAACGGCGGTGCGGAGTAGACATCTAAAGGTAGGAGAAGAATAGCTTTTCTTAAAGCGATTCTTACGTTGAGTTTTAATGATAGGATCTCTTTAAAAAGGAACTCTGATCATCACCATCAAGCTCTTTTCATTCTTTAATATCCACTGATTCTGGCACAACTGAAATTTTTTCTCTAGCCCCCCCCCCCATTCCTGAGCTATTACCACTGTTAGTTTTGGTGCCTGAAATGTTAACTAAACTCCCTAATGTCAAGTGGATGGTGTCAGGCAGGACCAGGCAAAGGGGGTGTTTCTGCCGGCCTCTGATTGGGGCTTTGAGTCACACCCTCCTGCCTGTTCGCGCCTGACACCACCCACTTGATATTAGGGAGTCTAGTTCGTATATCAGGCACCAAAATTAAGAACACTGATTACTTGGGAACGGTGGGGGCTAGAGAAAAAATTCCAACTGTTCCAGAACCAGTGGAGTAGCGACTACTAAAGGATGAAAAGGGCTTGGTTTGGTAAAAGGTCCCCTTCAACAAATAACCTTGTATTATACTTTGGGTTTGTATTGGTGGCCACTTTATACATATTGCACATTACAAATCCGGCAGACATCTTTGTTCTTTAATTTTTATTGCAATTAATAAATGCAATTCAGTTTACAGAGCAGTCACCTAATACATACATGCTATCACAACGTCAGCGTCACTTTTATTATGTAACATGTCCGCCTCTGATAAATGGTAGAAACCATTGTTAAAGGTGAAGCTCTGGTTCAACACCGCCTAGCGGGATTTTTGGCTTCCAAGCCTTTTGTTTAGTTTATTGTAGAACAAAAAGTTTTTGGTCCCCCATTTAATGACCCTCACATCTTACTCAGAGTAGAGAGTGGCTACAAAGAGTGTCTTTCACTCTGGAGGATATGGCCTGTCTATGCATTACATGGACAGCCCATTCATATTAACAGGACCTATGTAATACTTCATTTCTCCTGCGGTGGTACTGTAGAGAAACCGCACACTTGCTGATGGTTCCTCTGATCGCTCGGGATTCTAGCAGTAAGACACCCGGTGTTCAGCTTATAGCCAAAGGACATGTCTCACAAGATTTACACCATAAACTAGGAATTACTGCACCGAATCAGAGCCTCACCTTAAAGGGGTATTCCACCTTGACATATTGCTTTTACTGAATAGATCACTGTTATCGTCCTGCACCTTGACATTAGTACATTCATGTTGTCAGGCAGAGGTTTATTTCCTTGAGATAAGGTGCATGAGGTACATCATCCTAAACCTCAGTGATGTCAGCCATTTACTGTGACATAAGACAGCAGATCACAAAATGGCTGCCTGTTATCGATAAGCTAAAGTAATACTATAAGGCCAAGATATGTCACAGTTTCGCATGCAGTAATAGTCTCACTTTATTAGTCCAGTGGTCTCCAACCCATGGCTATCCAGCTATCAGGCCATGGCGGGAGTTGTAGTTTTGCAACAGGCTGGAAACCGCTATGTTAGTGCAATATAAGACATTTACATATAGCAGTATTAACCATTTCATACTGATACATTTTGCATGCCAACATATTAAACTGAATGAGAATTGCATAGAACTTTCCGGGCTTTAGAATTATCAGGACTCTTTCAGTTGGCCATAATATCAGCACTCTTTCAGGCGGCCATAATAACAGGACTCTTTTTTTCAGTTTTCGTCGGTATTCAAATGAGTTCTCTCGCAGCACTGGGGGCGGTCACCAGCACTCAAACAGCACTGGGGGTGTCCCCAATGCTGCAAGAGAACTCTACAGTGCCGCCTTCATCTTCTTCAGGAACGGCGTCTTCTTCTGGCGCTGGGGGTCAAACTTCTAGGCCTTGGGCAAAGCCGACTGCGGATGCCTGCCGGCCCCAAGAAAATGGCCTCTTGCACAGTATTACATGCGCAGTCTGCTCTGCCCGAGGCCTAGAAGTCTGAAGCTTGTGCCGGAAGAAGAGGATGAAGAGGTTATTGCTGACGAAGATGGAGGCGGCGCTGGAGAGAGTTCTCTCGCAGAATTGGGGACGCCCCCAGTGCTGCGAGAGAACTCATTTGCATACTGATAAAAAACAGGATTCCTACGGAACGGCGGCGCGGAGAAGACAACGAAAGGTAGAAGAAGAATAGCCTTTCTTAAGGCTATTCCGACGTGTTACTCAGAAAAAAATGTGTTTGAAAGATAGGATCCCTTTAAAGAAATTCGGTTCCAGGTGTAACCGAGTGACCCTAACACCGATCTGACAACAATGGTCACCTAACCTGATCTTTTTTTTTCCGTAGTCAGGAGAAGGCACTTTAAATGAGCGATTTCTGACGTGTTATATTGTTGTCTTACAATGGGACCCTTGGGACCGATCGTCCCGTATACTCATTACGCCACTATCGTGGTCAGGAGACGCGTTTTCCTTTAACTGAATCCCATCCCTCTTTATCTCTCCTGGAATGAAATGATCTATATCTCCAGCGCCTTTATTAATGTATCTCCATCTCGCTTAATTGTCTATAATCTGCCAAATTTAACGTGCGGTAAAACATTATATCCGAGTATTACTGTCACCCACCTGACCCCGAAAATCTTCCCGGATCTCTTCAAAAATATGTCCTGCCACATTAATTACTCAATGGGGCGTGCGCGCACTTCCTGGTCTAGGTTATTTTTTTAATTAGCGCCCAAAGTCGGTGTCTCCAAAGTTCGTTAACGTAAAATAGAAATAAAGCTGGTACTGAATGGCGGATTTACCAAGCCGTAAGAATCCTGACAGAAGAAAACCAATTAGCAAAGAACAGCCGGTAATAGACGAGTGAAAGGGTAATGTGTCACGGGAAGGAGCTGATCTGTCAGAAGACTTCTCAAGTCGGAATGGTTTCAATAATTGGCGATAAAGTGCGTATGCATCTGTTATATGGCGATAAACATTTTACATCACACTGAATTTATCTCAGGTCTTAATGATCCAAACCAGTCTCGTCTGTTCTCTTCCCATTAACTCCCGATACATTCGATCAGCCATAAAGTCTCAAGAACTTCCAAAAGTCTCATCAAAAAAAGTCTTCACACCAGATATCCCGTTCTCCATATAAACACTCCAGCCCTCCACAACAAGAGGGCGACTTTCCACACCAGCACTCCGACTCTCCAAACCACCAGTCCCGCTCTCCAAAAGAGCAGCCCGGCCCTCCAAAACAATAATCCGGCGCTGCTAATGAGAAGTCCGATCCTCCACACTAGCAAGGCGACTCTCCAGATCAACAATCCGGCCGTCCATAACAGAACTCCCGCGCTCCAAGCCAACATCCCGGCCGTCCACATGAGAAGACCGGCCGTCCATAACAAGAGTCCGGCACGCCAGACCAACAAAACCGCACTCCAAACCAGCAAGATGATGCTCCACATCAGCAACCCAGCACTCCACAACAGCTCTTCCAAGTCGTGCACTTCACTAACATCTTGAGGGACGGGTGAAGGCACGTTCTAGAAACACACACAAAGAGAAGACAATACCTGGTCAGTATCAACAACTGCAACGTGGGCAAGGGAAACATGAGCCATGATTGGTGGAGTTGTGTTATGTAGCAGAGCTGAGTATACCATGCAAGAACCCCCAGCATGCATAGGTTGTTAAAGAATGTGTTGGAAAAGGAATGGTACGATGGTAATGGTGGGGGCACTTTAAGATGGTAAATTTACTGAACAACATCCAAAAAATCCAGCTCAAAGCCAAAATTCCTAATAGCTATGATCAGATATAGACTGACATCATCTGATCGGCGCTGTCACCCTGAGCATTTTGGTGTTCCGTTTATCCAAATCTGTTCAGCCATTCCAAAGTTATAAGCCCTTCTAGTGCTAATGCAAGTTAGGATCTACTAGCCAAGTGGGCGTTAACAAAGTGCAGTGCAGTGTTACCACCCACATGTCTAATTTACATGTAAAAGGGCTTATATCTTCGGAATGGATGGACACATTTGGATAAGCAAAATACTAACATGCTCAGAGTGACAGCGCCGATCAGATGATCGGGTCATTGAGGTTTTCAGACCTGATGACAAGTCTTCTTTAAAGGGGTTGTTCCACCTTGTTCATGTGCCCTATTAAGGTCATAGTGCCATCATAGAAGGGGTCTTCCCCTCAAGATCCCCATCTATTAGCCACAGCTAGAGAGTCGCTTTAAAGAATACCCCTTGATGAAAGTATTCAACACGACCATGAGTCACCGGGCAACTCATTAATTTGAATAGATGTCATGTAATACCAAATTTGTCCAGTAGTGGCCATCAGCAGTAACAGCTGATCCCCAATAATATTTGACATCCTCCCTTAGCAAACAGGTTGCCCAAGCAGGATCAGGGCCATGGAGTCGGAGCCAAATTTTGGTGGAGTTGGACCAATATTTGGGTGGAATTGGAGTTAGAAAAAAAAGTTACTGACGCCGGTAATTATTGGTATTGTCTAATTAATAATTTATTTTTATAGGAATCAATCACTGGCTTGATTGACAAATCAATTAGAGGAACTTTATGCCTTAGTCAGAAGCCATTTATAAAGGAGTCAGAGTCAGACCAGAATCAGGCTGTGGAAAAATAGAGGAGTCAGAGTCGGTGGTTTGGTCTACCGGCTCCACCGCCCTGCAGGATAAACTGTATATAGGGTTGAGCCGATCTTGAGATTTCAGGATCGTTTTTAAAATCCGATTTTCGATCATTTTCCAGCCGATCCCGATCGTGATATCTGCTCGATCGCCGATCGGGATCCGATCTTTCCTGATCCCTCAACCCTAGTTACCATATGTTTATGGAGTGGGGTTGAGCTAATCTTGAGATTTCAGGATCGTTTTTAAAATCCGATTTTCGAACAAAATTCCAGCCAATCCCGAAATTTGCTCGATCGCCGATCGGGATCCGATCTTTCCCGGTCCCTCAACCCTAGTTACCTTATGTTTATGGAGTGGGGTTGAGCTGATCTTGAGATTTCAGGATCGTTTTTAAAATCTGATTTTCGATCGTTCTCCGGCCGATCCCGATCGTGAAATTTGCTCGATCGCCAATCGGGATCCAATCTTTCCCGGTCCCTCAACCCTAGTTACCTTATGTTTATGGAGTGGGGTTGAGCCGATCTTGAGATTTCAGGATTGTTTTTAAAATCCGATTTTCAATCATTTTCCAGCCGATCCCGATCGTGATATCTGCTCGATCGCCGATCGGGATCCGATCTATCCTGATCCCTCAACCCTAGTTACTTTAGGTTTATGGTGTGGGGTTGAGCCGATCTTGAGATTTCAGGATCGTTTTTGAAATCTGATTTTTGATCGTTCTCCGGCTGATCCCGATCGTGAAATTTGCTCGATCGTCGATCGGGATCCGATCTTTCCCGTCCCGATCACTCAACCCTAACTGTATATTATGTATGTGCTGACTCGTAGGGAACAATGTAGAGAGTGACAACCAGTAATATACAGTAGGCAAAGGACCCATACCCTACTTTTACAGGTCCTGACCTCGAACCTTTAAAATATCTGCAATTTTTTTGCAAACTGGACCAGAATAGAAGAGCGGCTTGTACCACTTTACAATAAAACGGGTTTTTCTTACCATTTAGGGGTGTTTAGAGAAAGAAGGCGGGGCTTAAAACATCTCAAAGTTTTTCTAAGTGCGTAGTGATCGGAACAGATTCGTATCCCCGCTATAGCAGCACATTTTATACGTATCCTATGGCTACAATTAGAAAGTGTCTGTATCTATAAAATATGCGCGGCCCATACAGCATTAAAGGGAAAAAAATGATTTGGTTAAAGCCGTTACGGCAGGCTGGATATTGGAAAGCGTACCGTAATCTCTCGTGAAATCCCCAGTGCTTCATCTGTCAGTCAGAGCATGAAGATTTAGTGCGCACAGTTAAAAATTAATTCTCGACTCTATTAGGCGCGGTATTTCCCGGGCAGACCAACGTATGCTTAATTTGTGTATGTTATTTACTGGGGAGATTTTCCTAAACCTAAATCTCTGTCCTGCCAATATCAGAACGTCGGAGAGATGCATTGCCTAAGTTAAGTGCTTCTCGTCTATGGCTCCATCTAGACGGGGGATACAAGAAAGCGAAAACATGGTGGATCCAAGAGGCGCTTCCCCATGTTTATCAATCCTGAGTTCCCAGATTGATGAATACAATACCAGAACCGCAGTGAAGACTGACACACCAACAGAGCAGCAGAAGATAGAAATCCAGATTTGCATACCGAACTGGCTAATGTAGCATTGGTGCCGGTAAAGAATCCTGGCATCGCTTGACATTCAGCTGGTCGTTCCCATAATTTTGCAATGTCTCAGACACGTCATTTTCGCAGCGGTCTTAAACAATACTGCGCAGATTAAAAGGAATGATTTATTTTACTGAAATGTGACCAGCTTCAATTTTCTCCGGGCAATTTTTCAATTGCATCTTTTGGTTATCTTCAGACACCGGAATTATAAATGAAAATTGTATTTCTCGGCAACAGGAATAAATTGGAGTGGAATGAAAAAAAAAATAACGCGTATACATAGGCGGCAATTACGGAAATGGCTGAATTAATAGGACGGTCCTGCGCAAGCTATATTTACCAGGAATAGGGGAACTACAACTCCAGTAGCTGAAATCTGCAGCGATCAGTGATCTTGCACCAAGATAGGCCATACGCTGCCATGTGTTTAATCTGCAGCGGCCACTACAGGAGAAATGTGGTATTACACTACATTAACGTCAGCTTCCATTGGATGAAAAGAACAGAAACGTGGCACATCTAATGATAAAGAGTAATGGATAATAATGATAAAGAGTAACGGATCCAACGAAAAAGTCGGGTTTACAAGTCTAAGGGTTAGTTCACACGGGGGGCGGTATAGCGGGTTTTGGCACCGAGAGTGACGCGGGGAGCCTCGTCACTCTCTGTTCAAAAGCCGCCTGCCACGACTGTCACTTGAAGCCACTTGAAGAAAGGGCAGCCCGCGGTAGCCTGGCGGTCTCCATAGACCACCATTGTGAGGGGGCGGACTATAACGTGGATTACGCGCCATAATCCGCCCCCTCTATGCCCATGTGAACGGGCCCTTATACATATTAATATAGGTTGGATAAAGATACAAGTCCAACCTATAAATAGACCAAGTTGGATCTTCCCTGTGTAAATACAGTAGAGAAGGTGGCATTTACCTGATCTGCCTTTTGCTCATCCTCCTCCACCATTACACCCAGAATATCATTATTTTTTTATAATGTAGATTGCCATATAGGGCTCACAGTGTACATTTTCCCCTATCAGTATGTCTTTGGAGTATGGGAGGAAATCCACACAACCACAGGGAGAACATACAAATTTGAACCCAGGACTCCAGTGCTGCAAGGCTGCAGTACTACCCACTGAGCCACCATGTTGCCCCTACACCCGGAATATTTTTGACAGGGATATCAGACTGTTCTGGAGACTCTAATGCAGATGTGAATGTAGCCTTACATGGTACTCCTTGTCCTATGTAGTCAGTCATACTGAGAGTCATGTTATGCAGTAGTATTCTGTTCTTATTAAGGCTACATTCACATTTGAATCAAAGTTTCCATTTGGAGAGTTAAAAAAGTCTTGCAAACCTGTCTGTAAGAAATAATGGCTACCCAACGGACCCCATTATAGTCAATGGGATCCATTGCTGTCCATCATCAGACAATTTTTATGGATGGAGCTGAAGAATGGGCAAACTAATGCAGATGTGAACGTAGTGTAATCCGGACAACCCCATAAAGAAATTATATGGTAGCAGTGATTTCTTCCATGTTCTAACTTTCCGCCACGCCATCTCCCCGCATTGCGCCCCTGACATACTAATGGATGACTATATGATCATTTACAATGGAGTGAATTGATAAATACCAGCTTCTCCTTCCATTCATTCCTCGCACCTCAGCCACGTTCCTCTGTGTCTATTACACCTGACTGACGCGACCTCATTTCCCCGTATCATACGCTCCTGTCCCCTTGCACCGTGGAGGCTTTCATGTACATTGACCCCTTTAATAGATGCTTGTCACAGTGCACACAGGAGAACTGACCGCTGCCATGGCCATGGACTCCTTTATTGGTGAAGTCGGCAGAACGGCAGCACCTGGGAGACCGTCCCGTTATTTCGGAGCAGACTGAGTGACCTACTTTCCCCTCTCACTTTTCCAGGATAATAAATTCTGAGATGTGAAGTGACAAGATCTCTCCAGGTTCATGGCTCCGTGCCATCTCATCTCACTAGAAACCTAGGTAATTCCTCCGCTTCAGGACAGGTTTGCGACATGTGTCGTAGATACAACTGCGACATGAATATGCCGGGGATATCTAAATGATAATGCTGCAGACTCCATTATATGTACGCAGCATGGGGTAGATGAGACTGAAACCCTACAGGTGTCCTATAAGGAAGCCATATTCGTTTCCTCCCAAGTGGGAGCACTCTAACACCATTGAAGGCTGGCACTGGTAGCATCAATATGGCTTACACTGAAAGTGGCAGTGTGGCTGGCTCTTGTGAAGTTATTGTGGCCGGCACTTGTGTGGTCATTGTGGCCGACATTTATTTGGTTATTGTAATTGGCACTTGTTTGGTCATTGTGGCCGGCACTTGTTTGGTTATTGTAGTTGGCACTTGTTTGGTTATTGTAGTTGGCACTTATGTGGTCATTGTGGCTGGCACTTGTGTGGTTATTGTGGCTGGCACTTGTGTGATCATTGTGGCTGGCACTTGTGTGGTCATTGTGGCTGGCACTTGTTTGGTTATTGTAGCTGGCACTTGTGTGTTCATTGTGGCTGGCACTTGTGTGTTCATTGTGGCTGGCACTTGTGTGTTCATTGTGGCTGGCACTTGTGTGTTCATTGTGGCTGGCACTTGTTTGGTTATTGTGGCTGGCACTTGTGTGGTCATTGAGGCCGGCACTTGTTTGGTTATTGTGGCTGGCACTTGTGTGCTCATTGAGGCCGGCACTTGTTTGGTTATTGTGGCTGGCACTTGTGTGCTCATTGTGGCCGGCACTTGTTCGGTTATTGTACAGGTTCCTTTCAAAGAGGTTGTGCCATCTTGAGAAGGTTTTCCATATCAACAGAATAGGGGATAGCTTACAGATCAATGGTGGTCTAACTGCTCAGGTCCCCATCGATCGGGGGATTTTTGTCCCCTATTCTAACACAAAACTGGTTTCATGATGACTCGACCTCTGCTCCATTCAGAATGGGGGACAAAAATCTCCTTTTCTCCTAATGAGTGGGAACCTGCAGTCGGAGCCCCATTGATTTGCAAGTTATCCTTATTCTAATAGATAGGAGATAACTTGCCAAGATGGCCATCTCCCCCAGGACATATGGTGGATGCAGATTTTTGGGACCCAGATGTGTAACACACTTCCAGTAACCGGGGGGCTCTAAACACTTGATGATGTAAAAGATGGCGGCTATTTTATAGATATGTCAACCTCATGGGATTAGTGTACGTAAGACGCCTCGGTATAGAGACTGTCGCCCCATCGCTAGTGCCATAAGGAACCATTTGTCACGTACCCGCTAATATTGAAATCCCACATGTGCATTATTTATGTATGCAGAAAAAAATAACATATTTCAGCGCGTTCCCTCTCACACCTCTGTAAGGATCCTTGTAAATCTGGAATGTTTTATTTTTATGGCCACTTTCTATATTATGCAGAGAAGACACATCTTATAAATATGTCACCTAGACCCTTACGGCAAACAGAAAAAAAAAAAAAGCAATCATTCTTTATTGTGGAATATTTCTGCTTTCGTCTTTTTTTTATCACTGGGAGACAATGAAGTTAAAAATATACATTAGGGATCAATACTCAAGAGCTAACGAAAAGCGAAGCGCTGCAAAAATCAGGAACCCTAAGGCATAAGGGGGCGCAACAAAAACATAAAAGGAGTATTGGTGACCATAAATAGGTACGACGTATCCATAGGAAATGCTATATAGGTTTGATATTTGGGGATGTTTTAGTGGTAGCTAGGGTTGAGCGATCAGGATCGGAAAAGATCGGATTCCGATCGACGATCGAGCAAATTTCGCGATCGTCTGGAAAATGATCAGAAATCGAATTTTAAAATCTCAAGATCGGCTCAACCCCTAAAAGTGACTTTTCCCATAGAGAACCATTGACTAGGGTTGAGCAATCGGGATCGGAAGAGATTGGATTCCGATCGGCGATCGAGCAAATTTCACGATCGCAATCGGCTGGAAAATAATCGGAAATCGGATTTTAAAATCGATCCTGAAATCTCAAGATCGGCTCAACCCTAGTGGTAGCCATAATCAAATAATCTTTTTCCTTTTTGGCTACAGCATCTACAAACGGAAACATGGCGCCCCCAGCTGTGCAGGAGGTGTCAGGACAATGGCATGACCCAGCTGACACTCACTTGCTACCAATTGGATTGAAGATAACTCAGAGATCGGGCATTTAACCCCTCATAAACTGTGGTTGCTAACCCCCAAATACCTCCATTGGTCCCTCCCAACCAAGGGGCATCAATAGTAAAGGCCCCCAGGTCTTCCCTTAAAAATAAAATTATAATATCAGAATTTCTGGGGGTTCTTTGGTTACCTTGCATTCCAAAAACAATTTTACATTTCTCCTCTGTTCTAGTTAGGAGAGGAGGTAGTCAGTGGAAAATTCCCCTGTATAATGTTCACATCCATCTCACAAGAAAGGCCCCTTTTAGGGAACGTTCACATCAAATTTTTTGCGGTTGGATTTTGAGAATCCACCTCAACCCCTTTAAGGGGGCGTTGCGGGACCTACATAATCTACCCTCAGGATAATTCATCAACATGAGATTGGTAAAGGTCCGGCACCCAGGGCTCCCACAGATCAGCTGTTTGAAGAAACTGTGGGGTTTATAAGCTCTGCAGCCTCTTCCCTATAGCAATGATGTCATGTTCCTTGGTCACATGGTACAGTAGCAGTTCAGTCTCCTTCGAGGAAATAGCAATACCAAGTACGGCCACTGGAATATGTACCGCACTGCGGGTGTGGACTGCGGCCTCTTCCTCCAGCTGATCTGTGTCGGACTCCCACCAATTACACATTGTTGCCCTATCGTAGGTTAAGACCACCCATCGCGTAAACACAGCTTTTTTTGGTCCACATTTTGTTGCATTTTTTTGAGCCAAAAGCAGGAAGTAGAAGCATAAAAACTTCCTATACAAACAGTCCAGTGACCACCTTAATGTGACCACCTGTCAAAATCCAGAATAACCACCTTTGGCAGAGCGGACCGCTGCGAGACGTGCAGGAAGAGAGGGGATGATGTGATGATGTTCACTGGGATGTTGAGCCATGCCGACTCCAGTGCCGTGTCCAGCTGCGCTAGGTTGCGTGGTTGAGCATCCATGGGATGAATAACCTGATCGAGGCAGTAACACAGATTCTCGATTGGCTTCAAATCCGGGGAATTTGCTGGCCAAGGGAGTATGGTAATCTCATCCTGGTGCTCCTCCAACCATACACTGCGAGCTTTATGACACGTCGCATTGTCCTGCTGGTAGATGCCATCATCCTGAGGAAAAACAATTCGCATGTAGGGGTGAACATGGTCCGCAAGGATAGATGCACACTTGTGTTGATTCATCGTGCCTTCCACAATGATGAGTGCACCCAGATGGCTGATGACACACACCTTCTGCCATTGGTTATTTAACGTTGACGTCAAAAGTAGGCGGTGATCACATTAATATGACTGGACTGTGTATTTCCTATGCCTTTTATAGCCATTCTTGGCTTTGGCTCAAAAAAAAAACCGCAGCAAAATCTGCAACAAAAAAAATCTGCATTTCCACAACGTGGGGCCTCAGTCTTAAGGACAGCTCATCCAATCCAAGTCCCTTTAAGGTATAAGCTCATGCCATAAAACTTTTGATAAGACCGATAATGGTCCAGGTGCCGAGACTCAGGGTACGGACCCATGCACCACTATCCAAATCTGCGCAGTATTCCTTCAGGTCATCGATCAATGGAGATCTCAGCACCCGGATCCCACCAAACAAAAACTTCCCTATGACACGTCAAAAGTTTTCTGAAGCGTTAGGTATAATGCCGCCATCTCATGCCAGAACAGAATGTTCCTGTTTATATAATTACGGTATATTTTTTTTCTCCTTTCACACATAAAAGCGAGGACGCCAATTTTCCCTCATTTGCTTTGATTCGCCGCGCGCCGACGTGTGAGATGTAAATAGCAGATTTTTGATTATCCATCAAGTTCTAACATTACAGGAAAACTGATAAATAAATTCCCTTTTATGACATGAAAGCGGGGAGTGACTTCAGATCCGAGCTCCTCCATTCTCTACTCCAAATCACATTTGCATATGAAAACCACATGAAGAAAGTTGGGTTGAAATTTCCCATGATGCACTTCAGCGGCGCGCAGGAGATAAAAGGCCATTCGCCCACCCCGGCCTCCTTCAAGTGAAATAGGATTTGACACCTGCCCCATACTATGATTTAATATCCGTCGGCTTTAGGATAGAAGATTCCGAACATCAATGACAATAAAAGAGCGTCTTAAATTTTCCTTACAAACATATCGCTTTCTTCTGCATTTTTACGGACGAGACATTTTTTAATAGGTTTTAAAAGCCCCGAGCAGAAGGATTTATCTATAAACTGTAGGGACGCGATTATCTGACATCTTTACCGCACGTCGCCAGAAGGTCCAAAGCCTTAAATGCTGTGACTGTAAAAACTGTAGATAAAGGGAAACAATCCGGGACAACTGAGAGGTCACCGGGACTCTGTGCTGGGACGCAAATGCTAAAAACATTGCAAATCCTATTGGACCTTGACCTGCCTGGAGTCTGCGTGCCTTGTCCTGGGACCTAGACGTCTGTCGTCTGCCAATGGGTAAATGTGCATAGTCTACCAACGGGTAAATGTCTATTGTCTCCTAATGGGTAAATGTGTATCGTCTACCAATGGGTACATGTCTATCGCCTACTAATGAGTAGATGTCTATCGTCTCCAAATAGGGAGAGGTCTATCATCTACTAATGGATAGATGTCTTTCGTCTCCGAATGGGTAGATGTCTTTCGTTTCTGAATAGGTAGTTGTCTATCGTCTCCGAATGGGTAGTTGTCTATCATCTCCAAAACGGTAGATGTTTATAATGGGTAGATGTCTATTGTCTACTAATGGGTAAATGTCTATCTTCTCCAACTGGGTAGATGTCTGTCTCCTCCAAAAAGGTAGATGTCTATTGTCTCCCAGTGGGTAGATGTCTATCATCTCCTAATGGGTAGATGCCTGTCGTCTCTTAAAGGATAGATGTCTATTGTCTACTAATGGGCAGATGTCTGTCTTCTCTCGAACGGGTAGATGTCTATCGTCTCCGAAACAGTAGATGTTTATTGTCTCCCAGTGGGTAGATGTCTATCGTCTCCTAATGGGTAGATGTCTGTTGTCTCCTAATGGGTAGATGTCTATCGTCTCTGATTGAGTAGATGTCTATCGTCTCCAAAAAGACAGATGTCTGTCGTCTCCAAAAGGATAGATGTCTGTCGTCTCCAAATAGGTAGATGTCTATCGTCTACTAATGGATAGATGTCTTTCATTTCTGAATAGGTAGTTGTCTATCGTCTCCGAATGGGTAGATGTTTATCCCAGTGAGTAGATGTTTATCGTCTCCTAATGGGTAGATGTCTATTGTCTACTAATGGGTAAATGACTATCTTCTCCAATTGGGTAGATGTCTGTCTCCTCCGAAAGGGTAGATGTCTATTGTTTCCCAGTGGGTAGATGTCTATCGTCTACTAATGGGCAGATGTCTGTCTTCTCCGAACAGGTAGATGTCTGTCATCTACCAAGTCTAACATCTCCAAATGACATATTGATTTGCTCAAAGTATCATCTGCAATCTTCAGGACAGACATGGGGTTGTTCACATGGGAGAATTTACATCTGATTCTGGTCTCACTCAGCTAAATTCGGTGAATAGAGTATGTGCCCTGCCGATCCCTGAGGGCGGGAGAACCAGAACCCCGTTCTTGGGATTGGTTGGCGTCTGAGTAGTCGGACTCCCATCAATCATGTAGTTATCCCCTACCATATCTATAGGCAATAACTTTGAAAGTTGGTTCAACCACTTGAAATACTTATACCCTATCCTTAATCTGATCCCTGACACCCCCTCCAACTCTTTAAAGCAGCAGCAACACTCAGTTAACGCTACTTCCACTTCACAGGCCATGTCAAGTCACTTTATGGGTCACATTGTCTGTTTGCAGCTCAGTCCCATTCAAGTAAATAGGGCTCAGCTGCAATACCAAGCACAGCCACTATACAATGTACAGCGCTGTTGTTGGTAAGTTGTGAGAGGCTGCAGAACTCATTTAAAACAAACAGATGGTCAACTGTGTGCCGAATTGAGGACCCACTCCCCATCCCAAATTCCTGACCTGTCCTAAGGGTAGCTCATTTATATAATCTATCCTGTAATGCCCCTTTAATAGCAGACCCAAATAACCAGCCTTTCCCTTCTATCAACTAAGAATTTATAATAGGTTTTTGCAAACCAGGAGACAATTTTAATGTAATCCTGTGCAGATATACACGATAACCCCCGTCAGGATATCCGCTATGGCTAGTGCACTCCTCTTTTGGCACGTCAGTTTGCACGGCTGTGGCTGAACATACTGATTAGCCCCATATAGTGGTGGAAACCAAGCCAAAAATAGGAAGGGACACTTCTGATTTTCTATGTCGCTGATTTTAAATTTCACGTTGCAGTCAGTTACCGACTGAGAACAATGGGAGGCAAAAGTCAAGACTATTCTACACCAACCCTGATGCATGGTATTCCCATTTACACAGAAGTGCGTGTGTATACTATAGACATGAGATATAGATAGAGAGAGATAGATTATACAGATAGGTAGACGGGACGGATAGATAGATAGATAGATAGATAGATAGATAGATAGATAGATAGATAGATAGATAGATAGATAGATAGGAGATAGATAGATAGATAGATAGATAGATAGATAGGAGATAGATAGATAGGAGAGATAGATGATAGATAGGAGATAGATAGATAGATAGATAGATAGAGAGATAGATAGATACTATAGATAGATAGATACTATAGATAGATAGATAGATAGATAGATAGATAGATAGATAGATAGATACAGACAGACAGACAGATAGATAGATAGGAGATAGATGATAGATAGGAGATAGATAGATACGATAGATAGATAGATAGATAGATAGATAGGAGATAGATAGATGATAGATAGATAGATAGATAAGATAAGATAAGATAATCCTTTAATAGTCCCACCTTGGGGAAATTTCAGCGTGTTACAGCAGCATAGTAATACAGATACAGGATAATACAGAGTAATATGTTACAGACGTAGACACAGATAAGCTGAGAAGAGAAGATATACTAGGAGTCCATGGCAGCTAAGGAAAAACAGAAGAGAAAGAGGAAGACCTCATGGTCATCCTCATAATCATTAGTTCTCTGTGCGGAGAGCTCTTCGTTTGGTCTGATGTAGATTATACAGCCTGGTCGCGGTTGGAAGGAAGGACCTGCGATAGCTCCTTCTCACACTTGGGGTGAAGCAGACGGTCGCTTACAGTGCTGCCAAGTCCCATCAGGGTCCCATACATGGGGTGGGATTTGTTCTCCCGCATGGAGGTCACCACAGACAGTATCCTTCTGTCACCCACCACCTGTACTGGGTCCAAGGGGCTCCCCAGGACAGAGCTGGCCCTCCTGATCAGCCTGTCAAGTCTATTTCTGTCCCTGGTTGATATACTGCTTCCCCAGCAGGCCACACCGAAAAAGATGGCTGAGGCAACCACAGAGTTGAAGAAGGCCCTAAGAAGTGTCCCCTGGACTCCGAAGGCCCTCAGCCTCCTGAGCAGGTAGAGTCTGCTGTGGCCCTTTCTGTGCAGCGCCTCCAGGTGATCAGCCCAGTCTAGTCTAGATAGATAGATAGATAGATAGATAGATAGATAGATAGATAGATAGGAGATAGATAGATGATAGATAGGAGATAGATAGATAGATAGATAGGAGATAGATGGATAGATAGATACTATAGATAGATAGATAGGAGATAGATAGATAGATAGGAGAGATAGATGATAGATAGGAGATAGATAGATAGATAGATAGGAGATAGATAGATAGATAGATAGATAGATAGATAGATAGATAGATAGATAGGAGATAGATAGATAGATAGATAGATTCTGTTTGCACAATCTTGATACATCTCATAATCTTGTAATAAAACCGTAATGAACACCATGACACCTAGTGATGACAGTAATCCGGTGATACGTCCGGCGCCGCTCGCTCCACGCCAATTAAGTTCTACAGAATTCCTGCATCAGACTAAATAATCAGGTTGATGTTCTCCGTCCTGTGATAGATCATCTCCACCGTGATAAACGTTCTGGAAAACATTTGTAAATCTCGACTGTCAGCAATAAAAGAAGTTCTCAATTTCCGCTCGTAATTTACGGCTTTAAGGCGCAGCATCTTCTGCCGCTAAATCTTCGGCATTTAACATTTTGTGTGACATACAGAGGCGACGGCCTTTTGTTTTAAAGTAAATATTACGAGGAGCGGAGGAGAGAGCGTGCGTGCTGCGGGTGACTGATTCATGGGGCGCTGTTGCCATCGTGAGGACACAAATCATACTGAAGACACTGGGACGTCTCAGTGGTTGGAGCTCGAGCCCGGTAACGTCAGCGCGATGGTTTTTGGCAAAATAACTTTAAGTAGTTTTTGTGAACATCGGTGGCAACTCACAATAACGCCCGTCACTGCACTGAAAATTCCGGAACTTGAAGAACGCCGAAGACCCGGTGCTAATGCCTGCGATCTGAGTCCTCTCTGATCGTGAGTATTTATTACAGGTGAGCTCCACCGATCCCTCCTCTAAACTCCTCCTCTTTTTTTTTGCATTTTTTTAATTAAAGTTTTGGATTTTCGTAAAGATATTAAAACATGAAAAAAATCTATATAAATTTATTTTTAATTTGTGTTAGAATAGTCTTCTATGTCATCGTATTTACTTCTGCCTGCTTTTTTTCGCGCGGATTCTGATGCAAATTTCGTGTCAGAATCCGCGCCATTTAGGAGAAACTCAGGGGTGGTTGTAACAAAAAGAAAACATATACTCACCTATCCCTAGTTCTCCATTGTACAGTCCTGATCCCTTTCCCTCACTGTGCAGGAGGCTCCATATGACCACCGAGACCTATCACTAACTTCACTGGTTGCTGGTGATGGACCGGTGACAGCACTCACTCACATCAACGAATCCTTACCGGCGACTGTTGTGGCCAGTGATTGGTCTCAGCGATCGTCTGAGCTTCCCGGGTGGTAAGTTTTGGCACAGGAGGGAAAAAGGACCTGGACTGGACACCGGAGTGCTGCAGGATAGACGAGTATGTACCGTATATACTCGAGTATAAGCCGACTCTTTCATGCTGATAAAGCTCTCCTCGGCTTATACACGAGTCCGGGTCCACGGAGCACAGAAAACTGTAAGGACCTGGAAGGAAAAGGTCCTTTAGTGCTACTGCTCTGTGATTGGCTTGTCATGAGGTCATGTGACTGTGATGTCATCAAAGGTCCTGTAGCCACTGGTATGTAACATCTGCAGATAAGTTTGAGTCTAAATCCTAGTAGCTCCGTCCACACCAGAGTCCGATCACATGGTCATGACGTCATCAGAGGTCCTTTAGCACACTAGGATTTAGCATCTCCCCTGCAGATGAGTGGCCAGGATTCATTGTGTCTTATGGAAGATGTCTGTTGTATGGAGGAAAGGAAGCTGCAGTAACGTGACACACACAGGGACCTTCCTTTAGTTACTCTGCCTATTACTGTCAGGCATTTGGGGTTATTAATTTAGTTTCAGTAACTCCATGTGCCTCACATTAATAACAGTTAACCCCATCATGTCCCTCCTATTAACCCCTGTGTGCCCCATATAAGGGTTACTAATATGTGAGACACATGGGGGGACTAATGAAGGACCTTAATTATGAAGATACCTAATTATTACCTCCATATGTCCCACATATCAGTAAGTCTTATGTGAGGCACACAGGGGGTTAATGTGAGGGACATGATGGGGTTAACGTCAATTACTATGATCCCCATGGAGTTACTGAGCTGCAATACACATGACCAGACTTTTTATCTGCAATGGTCGAGTCAATAAGTTTTCCCAGTTTTTTGTGGTAAAATTAGGGGTCTCGGCTTATATTCGGGTCGGCTTATACTCGAGTATATACAGTATTTTATTTGTTGTTGTACTCCCGCAAAAATCTGCGGAGATAAAAGTTCTGAGAGTCCGTGCGTAACTGCTAAAAGAGCAGACTCGAACTACGAAGAGATTGGCGCAGATGTGAACCTACATTAAGCCCGTCCTTCTTCTTTTATCTCCCGCATTTCCTGCTCTGTACAGTCATGTGACCTGCAGCCTATCTCCAGACTGGTAAAGCAGAAACGTTCAGAGTGAAAGTCAGTAAGCAAAGGAAGTAGAGCAAGAAACAATGTGACAAAAGCAAAATATATTACAAAAACGTCACCTATTATTCATTTCCGCAAAGTTTGTTGAAAGAACAGAGTCTATTTAACCCTTTTATATATAAGAACCAATGCCATATTGGAATCCGGGAGCGGTGATATAATCCGCATGTCCTATGTCGCTTTAATATATGTATTCAGTAATAAAGAAAAAAACAGGGATGATAAATTTTATATTTTTGCAACAAATTTTTTTGCCTACATTTATTTACACCTTGTCCGTGGATCTATTTACAATTGCGTAGATGGATCGGCCAGACCCGCCATCTCCGTCACGCCACAATTCAATAAATTGTGTTTTACTATATGCACTTCATCCCAGTCTGCTCCAACTACACAATAAAACTCGGATACGGCCTCGCGCAGCTGTCATGGCGCCGTTAAATAAACCGCACACAAATTTTCTTGATGCCCAGAATATGCTCCAGAATAGACAGTCAGAAAAAAGGAGGAAGAGCGGTGACGGAGATGAGCTTTATAAAATAATAAATAAATGCGCCCCCTCTGAGTAATGAACGCCGGCGGATCGCAGCATAGAGCTCTGCTGCCCCCTAGAGGAGGATACGATTATTGCATGCAGTGTGATTTCAGGCTCCCGCCAACATGTTCTGTACTCTCGGCAGGTTGATAGTAAAGTCTCAGGGGTCTTGTTTTATTTCCGCCATACTTATATTGTATTTACGATATAACCGCGTTTGATGCGGATACGATCTTTATGGCGAAAATGGTTTCCTATGGCGCTGAGTGGTGCAAGTCAGAAGTCAGAACATGGTCGGGTCAATGCAAAGCGGTGGAAGTCGAAGGCACAAAAGATCAGCAATATTTGTAGGTTTTACGCATATTTGCCGCAATTTCACTCAAAGCGTTGCAAAGAGGGTTAAAATCCAAACGTTTTGTCGGGGTCCATAGGAAACATGCGCGTGGGTTTTTGCGGATCCCGTTACAGAGCTGCTCCATATTTAGCGACTAGGTTGTGTGACCCCCCCCCCCAAACATCTGTAGGAACTCATCTGAGCATATAGGGCTATCGAAATAAATGAGTCCATATATTACAGATATGCATATGGGAAAAAACTATGGTTGTGTGAATGAGGCCCAAAAACTGACTCGCTGCAGATTTAAAGGGGGTCTTTCGGGTCAAAAATGTCTCCAAGACCAATAATAGTATTGTGTAGGGGCCTTTAAAGGGATTCTACCATTAAAACCTCTTTTTTTGTGGATAAGACGTCGGAATAGCCTTTAGAAAGGATATTCGTCTCTTACCTTTAGATGGGATCTCCGCTGCGCCGTTCCTTAGCAATACCGGATTTTACCGGTATGCAAATTAGTTCTCTCACAGCAATGGGGGCGGGCCCCAGCGCTGGAAATGCAATGGTGGCGTCCCCACCGCTGCCCGAGAACACGATCCTGTGACACCTCCATCTTTGGCTGGATCCTCCCCTTCTCTGTCGTCTTCCTCCTACGTCACCTGCGCAGTTGGCTCTGCCCATGAGACACCAGCAGAGCCGAGTGCGAATGCCGGCCGGCGGCCATTTTTATGAGGCTGCTCCTGCATTGAACTACAAGAGCAAAAGTGGCCTCCCAAAAATGGCCGCCGGCTGGCATTCGCACTTGGCTCTGCTGGTGTCTCACTGGCAGAGCCAACTGCGCAGGCGTCGGAGGTGACGCAGGAGGAAGACAACAGAGAAGGGGAGGATCCAGCCGAAGATAGAGGCGTCGCAGGATCATATTCTCGAGTAGCAGTGGGGACCGCCCCCATCACTGCCAGAGAACTAATTTGCATACCAGTAAAAAACTGTATTTCTAAGGAACGGCGCAGCGGAGATCACATCTAAAGGTAAGAGACGAATAGCCTTTCTAAAGGCTATTCCGACGTCTTATCCACAAAAAAAGAGGTCTCTAGGCAAATCTGCAAAAATCTGACCCGCCAACGATACCAGACCTATGCCCAATTTGTTAAGAGGTGAAATCTGGACTGTGGTAGAAAATGTCCGACATGATAACTCCACCCTGATAGCACCATAATGCATTCAAAAGAGAAAAAACTGTGGGGAGGGGGTATCACGCCCTGCTCTCCAAAGCTCTTTCCACAAAAAGTTGCAAAATTTTTTGTAATTTATTGAGCTTGTTTTGGCAGAAATTATCCAAGATTTCACATTTTTTACACCACAGACTCCTCCTTATAAAAGTGGGGTGGGGGGGAGTCTGGGGCTGATGCACAACTGTTTTATCCCCCCCAAAAAAGTCACAAAATTTTTTCACAATCTCAAAAATAAAATAAAAAGTAAAATAAATAAAATGCAAAAGCAAAATAAAAAGTGGAGAAACGTGCCGAGCCGCTGAGTTGGGAGAGGTTTAGGTGGAGTTGGAAAAATGACTTGCCAACTATGATATCAAAGTGAAATTATTATTATGTAATTAATAATCAATTAATTATAGTTAGTTATTATTAATCATTATATAATATGATCGTTTTTTACATTTAATTGTATAGGCTGCCATGAAGCGTGATGCGCATGAGCATCGGCTTCTTATTAATTGGTCAAGGATACTTGTAGTAGTCTTCATTCTGGTCCACTGGTTAAATGAAAATATTCAAGGTGATGCAGTTTTAGCACTCCCATTGGCTAAAAGTGAAGCCATTTCCAGGTTTTTCCAATATGCTTAATTGTTCCAAAAGTACTTAAGCCTGCTTCTATGTTTATTTGAGATTGCATTCTGAGGCTTGAAAAAGCGCAAGTAGTAGCGCGAAACGGCTGTTGCCTTTCTTGCCATTTGATGCTGTTCTTCCCTCCCTACAAGAATTGTTTTTAAGATGTGATACCCTAATAAAGGAACCCTTTTATGAAGATGAGCCTCTGAGTGGGTGAGTGCCCTTCCAATTTTTCTCTTTTTTCATCATTTCCACAGTGCTTTTTCCTGGTTGTTGAGCACCCCCACGGCTCTTGATACATAAGGTTGAATTCCTCTAATTTACTCCTAGCCTACCAGCAGTCATTTTTACAGACCCAGCAGTGCCATCCTGCCTATCTTTTCCGTATTTAATTGTATAGGAATTCAAGCACTAATTTTCCTGAGTTAAAGGATCTTTAATGCTTCTGACCGACTGAAGTTGAAGGAGTCAGAGTCAGGGCAGGAGTCGGAGTCCGGGTAGGAGTCGGAGTCAGGGTAGGAGTCGGAGTCCGGGTAGGAGTCGGAGAGAGGGCAGGAGTCGGAGTCCGGGTAGGAGTCGGAGTCAGGGTAGGAGTCGGAGTCAAGGTAGGAGTCGGAGAGAGGGCAGGAGTCGGAGTCCGGGTAGGAGTCGGAGTCAGGGTAGGAGTCGGAGAGAGGGCAGGAGTCGGAGTCCGGGTAGGAGTCGGAGTCAGGGTAGGAGTCGGAGAGAGGGCAGGAGTCGGAGTCAGGGTAGGAGTCGGAGAGAGGGCAGGAGTCGGAGTCAGGGTAGGAGTCGGAGAGAGGGCAGGAGTCGGAGTCAGGGCAGGAGTCGGAGTCAGGGGAGGAGTCGGAGTCAGGGGAGGAGTCGGAGAGAGGGCAGGAGTCGGAGTCAGGGCAGGAGTCGGAGTCAGGGCAGGAGTCGGAGTCAGGGGAGGAGTCGGAGTCAGGGGAGGAGTCGGAGTCAGGGGAGGAGTCGGAGTCAGGGGAGGAGTCGGAGTCAGGGCAGGAGTCGGAGAGAGGGCAGGAGTCGGAGTCAGGGCAGGAGTAAGAGTCAGGGCAGGAGTCAGAGTCAGGGCAGGAGTCAGAGTCAGGGCAGGAGTTGGAGTCAGGGTAGGAGTCAGAGTCAGGGCAGGAGTTGGAGTCAGGGTAGGAGTCAGGGCAGGAGTTGGAGTCAGGGTAGGAGTCAGGGCAGGAGTCGGAGTCAGGGCAGGAGTTGGAGTCAAGGTAGGAGTCGGAGTCAGGGCAGGAGTCGGAGTCAGGGCAGGAGTCGGAGTCAGGGCAGGAGTCGGAGTCAGGGCAGGAGTCGGAGTCAGGGCAGGAGCCAGAGACAGGGCAGGAGTCGGTCTGTAGAAAAATAAAGGAGTCAGAGTTGGTGGTTTGATCTACTGACTCCACAGTCCTCAAAACATCTAAGGGCAGAAGGGTTAGACTCAGGGTACGTTCATATGTAGGAATTTACCGCGGATTTGGGAGCGGAATCCGCCGCAGATTCCGTACTGAATCTGTCTCATTATTTTCAATACGAGTCAGAAATCGCAACAAGACATGGAAAAAATGAGCATCCTGCTCAGTCTTTCCGTGGATTCTGCGTTTCTGGAGTCTTGAATCTGAAGCAGAGGCGTTCACATCTTACACCATGTGAAACCAGCCTCATCGAAGAATCAAAGCAATCGAGCATCGAACCAATTTTGGTGAATTTGGCACAAATTCAGTAAATTGACTAAAATTCCTATCTCTGTATGAAATCAAACTCCTGTAAGTGTACGGTGCGGGGCCACAGACATCGGATGCTGCACATTACAGGTCTAGGTTCGTGTGTATATTATGTTACAATACACAGAACACAAAAAATTAATAAATTAAAATAAATTAAATAAAAAATTAAGCTTTAACCTTTACAAAAATTTGCAAAATCGCAAATTTAGGTAACTACCAAAAAATTCTCTTACAAAATATGGGCAGAGACCCGGAGGTTTGTGAAGAAGTTCCATTATTTTTGGAAGAAGGAAGAGAAGACAAAGCGGTGTCGTCGGCGTCTCCTCGCGCTATTTATAGGCCGATATTTCCCACAAGAACTTCACATTCCGTAAAGAGGTAAAAATGATTTTGTGTTTGGGTCGCGGTTTCCTTCAGTAACATTTCTTCTTTGTGCCGTATTAACCCGCAGACGTGAGATTGCCAATTTCAGCGGCCGCTAAAGTTATCGCCGCTTCAGTATACAGAGGGAAAATCCGTAAAATAAATTCTATTGTGGAGTCACTTTATAGAGGATCCCGGGCAGCAAATTATTATGGCACCATTCCCAGAAACGGAAGGCAGAGGAAGGTGCGAGCGTCTCCCCGTATTGTCATAAACCAGGCAACGTGATGCTGGAAATAAGAACAAAGCGACGGAACGTAGAGAGATGGCGAACGTCACAATGTGGATTCTGTTACATGAAATAACATTTTATTCTTTTTTCTCTATAGATCTCGAGAGTCAAGGTCTGAGCTCCAAAGACATAGAGGGATGGCCAGTAATATAAAAAAATGCTGCTTACTTCCAAAAACAGCGCCACACCGGTCCACAGGTTGTGCGTGGTATTGCAACTCAGCTTGTTCCTGCTTGAGAATGGGGGTCACTCTAGTTCCACCTCCGCTAGCGGCCACGGGGTCTGGATTTATAGATCCTATGGGCAGCCAGGACTTTTCAGTACAGATAAAAGCCCCTGAATTTTTGGTTTGTGTTTTAAAAATATTTTGCTTTGTCATATTGCATTCATTTGCTGGACATTTAAAGGGTTTTGAGAGGCCCCTGTATACATGGGGAGCTCAGTACACTGTTGGTTGTTCACCAGTGGCGTAACTAGGAATGGTGGGGCCCCATGGCAAACTTTTGGCATGCCCCCCCCCACCGAAGACCTCGACCGACAGACCCCCCACACACACACACATTCCTGCGCGCTCTGTTGTACCCCATAGTGGCCCCTACACACATTATAATGCCCCATAGTGGTCCCTACACACAGTATTATCCCCCATAGTGGCCCCTGCACAAAGTATTATGCCCCATAGTGGCCCCTGCACAAAGTATTATGCCCCATAGTGGCCCCTGCACACAGTATTATCCCCCATAGTGGTCCCTACACACATTATTATACCCCATAGTGGCCCCTACACACATTATAATGCCCCATAGTGGTCCCTACACACAGTATTATCCCCCATAGTGGCCCCTGCACAAAGTATTATGCCCCATAGTGGCCCCTGCACACAGTATTACCCCCCATAGTGGCCCCTGCACAAAGTATTATGCCCCATAGTGGCCCCTGCACACAGTATTATCCCCCATAGTGGTCCCTACACACATTATTATACCCCATAGTGGCCCCTGCACACAGTATTATATCCCATAGTGGCCCCTGCACACAGTATTATCCCCCATAGTGGCCCCTGCACACAGTATTATCCCCCATAGTGGCCCCTGCACACAGTATTATCCCCCATAGTGGCCCCTGCACACAGTATTATCCCCCATAGTGGCCCCTGCACACAGTATAATCCCCCATAGTGGCCCCTGCACACAGTATTATCCCCCATAGTGGCCCCTGCACACAGTATTATGCCCCATAGTGGCCCCTGCACACAGTATTATGCCCCATAGTGGCTCCTGCACACTGTATTATGTCCCATAGTGCCCCCTGCACACAGTATTATGCCCCATAGTGGCCCCTGCACACAGTATTATACCCCATAGTGACCCCTGCACACAGTATTATGTCCCATAGTGGCCCCTGCACACAGTATTATGTCCCATAGTGGTCCCTGCACACAGTATTATACCCCATAGTGGTCCCTGCACACAGTATTATACCCCATAGTGGCCCCTGCACACAGTATTATGCCCCATAGTGGCCCCTGCACACAGTATTATGCCCCATAGTGGCCCCTACCCACAGTATTATGCCCCATAGTGGTCCCTGCACACAGTATTATGCCCCATAGTGGCCCCTGCACACAGTATTATGTCCCATAGTGGTCCCTGCACACAGTATTATCCCCCATAGTGGCCCCCTGCACACAGTATTATCCCCCATAGTGACCCCAGCACATAGTATCATGCCCATAGTGGCCCCTGCACACAGTATTATCCCCCATAGTGACCCCAGCACATAGTATCATGCCCATAGTGGCCCCTGCACACAGTATTATGCCCCATAGTGACCCCAGCACACAGTATTATGCCCCACAGTGGCCCCTGCACACAGTATTATGCCCCATAGTGACCCCAGCACACAGTATTATCCCCCATAGTGGCCCCTGTACACAGTATGATACCCCATAGTGGCCCCTGCACACAGTATTATGCCCCATAGTGGCCCCTGCACACAGTATTATCCCCCATAGTGGCCCCTGCACACAGTATTATCCCCCATAGTGGCCCCTGCACATAGTATTATCCCCCATAGTGGCCCCTGCACACAGTATTATGCCCCATAGTGGCTCCTGCACACAGTATTATGTCCCATAGTGCCCCCTGCACACAGTATTATGCCCCATAGTGGCCCCTGCACACAGTATTATACCCCATAGTGACCCCTGCACACAGTATTATGTCCCATAGTGGCCCCTGCACACAGTATTATACCCCATAGTGGCCCCTGCACACAGTATTATGCCCCATAGCGGCCCCTGCACACAGTATTATGTCCCATAGTGGCCCCTGCACACAGTATTATACCCCATAGTGGCCCCTGCACACAGTCTTATGTCCCATAGTGGCCCCTGCACACAGTCTTATGTCCCATAGTGGTCCCTGCACACAGTATTATACCCCATAGTGGTCCCTGCACACAGTATTATACCCCATAGTGGCCCCTGCACACAGTATTATACCCCATAGTGGCCCCTGCACACAGTATTATGTCCCATAGTGGCCCCTGCACACAGTATTATGTCCCATAGTGGCCCCTGCACACAGTATTATGTCCCATAGTGGCCCCTGCACACAGTATTATCCCCCATAGTGGCCCCTGTACACAGTATGATACCCCATAGTGGCCCCTGCACACAGTATTATGCCCCATAGTGACCCCAGCACACAGTATTATGCCCTATAGTGGCCCCTGCACACAGTATTATGCCCCACAGTGGCCCCTGCACACAGTATTATCTTTTCAGACCCCAGAGTATAATAATCGGAGACCAAGGAGGGAATACAAACATAAAAAACACTGTTACTTACCTATCCCTGGCTCCGCTGCACTCCTCAGTGGTATCGGCCATCTTCAATCACGTTGGGACATCACATGACCCGGGACGCAGGCCCCAGTCATGTAACATCAGGGAAGTCAGATAAGTAGGCCCGAAGCCTGTCTGGAGCGCAGAGAGGTAAGTAACATTGTTTTTTATATCCCTAAGAAGGGAGATATCAATTTATTAAGGCGCGCCTCTTCATAAACAAGAATGGTGGCCATGCGCCAGAATGGAGATCTAGTTAGGAACTAGCGTAGATTTCTGGTATTACTCACATCACAAAACTGGTGTGACTTCTAATAAATATGGCAGGCCGGGGTGTCCCCGCTTTATTCTGCCCACTCTCACAGATAGTGGCAGCGAGGTGCAGAACGGGACATGTGTCGCATCTTTGCCAAAATAGAGGGCCTGGCATTGATGTGTTATAGGGGTTGTCCAGTGAGTTGTAATGTACTTACCTGGTCCTGGGATGACGGACTCAGGGTTTAGGCCACGTCATGACCCCTGGATCATGTGATCCAAAGCAGCACTCCGACCCATCCTCCGCACCCCTGCCATGGCGGCTGGCGATATAGTCAGCAAGCCCCAAGGTCTTTAGATTCTGCGAGCAGACCAGAATGTCTCCATTCACTGACAGCCAGCAGAGATCCTGAATGAAAAAGTGAAAGGAACAGAAACACAAAGTGTACGAGAGAGTTCCGGAAGTTTTTAGGAAACCAGGTTTATCTGCTGCACAAATCCTCGCAGGGCGCAGACGGAAGATTTCATCAGGACGTGGGTTTAATCCCCCTCCATCTGCTGCCGTCCCCTGTTCCTGGACAAGATGGGGCGGGGGATTCGCAGAGTTAATGGGGAGGATACCATGTTCCAATAACTTAGGAATGTACCAGGTGCTGCCCAATCCATAACCTCCCCGTCTCCAGTTACCATGGCGACCCTCGCTGACAATAAAATAATCTGACATTGGACGGAGCGCCGCCTCTTCCCTGCTAAAACTTTTGCAGCTGCAGAAACCTTTCATGTATTGCAAATTTCTACACAGAGGCAATAAGACGTCTTCAAAGCGATGGCGGCGGCGAGGTAGCAGCTGGTTGCCATTACAAGGAGTCTGGAATCTATAATATCCCAGTAAAAGGGCAATTCTACCCCAAAAAACAAAATCTTCTGGGATTATAAATTCCAGGGTGGAATCTTCTTATTCCCCAAATCTGATCATTAATGCTGGGGGACAGACCCCGAAACATGTGTCAGTCTATACTGTTATATAGTCACATTCCATGTCACCTTAATCTACTGATTGGGAAATGTGTCAGTCTTCACTGTCAGTCACGAATTATATTCATAAAGCAGGAAATTCAATTCCAAACTTTACACAATTTTCATTTCATTTTTTTACATTGTCCTTAGCGATTAGTATTAAGTTTTGAATGAAATATTACAGAAATATATGACAAAGCTGCAGCGGATGGTATAGATTTTTGTGGCCTTCTTTTATCTAATGTATACGGGCCTTTAAAATTCTAATGAGGGTCAAGCAGTTATTTGTAACCTTCTATTGATGGTCAATACAGATTTATGGGATGTTCTGCTGATGTGTTGGTATACGGTACATTGCACGTAGATATATTTATATGTGTTGGCGCCGGTCCAGACACTTAATACAAAGCAAAGCTTGAAATCCAATCCAGCGACCACAAGGCCGCAGCAAATCACAGAGACAGAGGATACAATTATACTGAATATAGAACAGAGGATCCGCAACAGGGAACGTAAGGAAGGAAAAGGAACTAAGGTCAAATGTACAGGAGGCAACAAATATATATATACACCGTACATATGTATACACATGAGAGACAATTCCTAAAGCATTGCCTTCTCTCAAGCAGGAGAATGGGAAGGAAGTGAAGGGAAAGCATGTTGGTTTTTTTCTGATGGGTCTTACTTTATATATGCATACTGCCCCCTATGTACAAGAATATAACTACTATAATACTGCCCCCTATGTACAAGAATATAACTACTATAATACTGCCTCCTATGTACAAGAATATAACTACTACAATACTGCCCCCTATGTACAAGAATATAACTACTATAATACTGCTCCTATGTACAAGAATATAACTACTACAATACTGCTCCTATGTACAAGAATATAACTACTATAATACTGCTCCTATGTACAAGAATATAACTACTATAATACTGCTCCTATGTACAAGAATATAACTACTATAATACTGCTCCTATGTACAAGAATATAACTACTATAATACTACTCCTATGTACAAGAATATAACTACTATAATACTGCCTCCTATGTACAAGAATATAACTACTATAATACTACTCCTATGTACAAGAATATAACTACTATAATACTACTCCTATGTACAAGAATATAACTACTATAATACTACTCCTATGTACAAGAATATAACTACTATAATACTACTCCTATGTACAAGAATATAACTAATATAATACTGCTCCTATGTACAAGAATATAACTACTATAATACTACTCCTATGTACAAGAATATAACTACTATAATACTGCTCCTATGTACAAGAATATAACTACTATAATACTGCTCCTATGTACAAGAATATAACTACTATAATACTACTCCTATGTACAAGAATATAACTACTATAATACTACTCCTATGTACAAGAATATAACTACTATAATACTGCCCCCTATGTACAAGAATATAACTACTATAATACTGCCCCCTATGTACAAGAATATAACTACTATAATACTGCCTCCTATGTACAAGAATATAACTACTACAATACTGCCCCCTATGTACAAGAATATAACTACTATAATACTGCCCCCTATGTACAAGAATATAACTACTATAATACTGCCCCCTATGTACAAGAATATAACTACTATAATACTGCCTCCTATGTACAAGAATATAACTACTACAATACTGCCCCCTATGTACAAGAATATAACTACTATAATACTGCCCCCTATGTACAAGAATATAACTACTATAATACTGCTCCTATGTACAAGAATATAACTACTACAATACTGCCCCCTATGTACAAGAATATAACTACTATAATACTGCTCCTATGTACAAGAATATAACTACTATAATACTGCTCCTATGTACAAGAATATAACTACTATAATACTGCTCCTATGTACAAGAATATAACTACTATAATACTGCTCCTATGTACAAGAATATAACTACTATAATACTGCTCCTATGTACAAGAATATAACTACTATAATACTACTCCTATGTACAAGAATATAACTACTATAATACTGCCTCCTATGTACAAGAATATAACTACTATAATACTACTCCTATGTACAAGAATATAACTACTATAATACTACTCCTATGTACAAGAATATAACTACTATAATACTACTCCTATGTACAAGAATATAACTACTATAATACTACTCCTATGTACAAGAATATAACTAATATAATACTGCTCCTATGTACAAGAATATAACTACTATAATACTGCTCCTATGTACAAGAATATAACTACTATAATACTACTCCTATGTACAAGAATATAACTACTATAATACTGCTCCTATGTACAAGAATATAACTACTATAATACTGCTCCTATGTACAAGAATATAACTACTATAATACTACTCCTATGTACAAGAATATAACTACTATAATACTACTCCTATGTACAAGAATATAACTACTATAATACTGCCCCCTATGTACAAGAATATAACTACTATAATACTGCCCCCTATGTACAAGAATATAACTACTATAATACTGCCTCCTATGTACAAGAATATAACTACTACAATACTGCCCCCTATGTACAAGAATATAACTACTATAATACTGCCCCCTATGTACAAGAATATAACTACTATAATACTGCCCCCTATGTACAAGAATATAACTACTATAATACTGCCTCCTATGTACAAGAATATAACTACTACAATACTGCCCCCTATGTACAAGAATATAACTACTATAATACTGCCCCCTATGTACAAGAATATAACTACTATAATACTGCTCCTATGTACAAGAATATAACTACTACAATACTGCCCCCTATGTACAAGAATATAACTACTATAATACTGCTCCTATGTACAAGAATATAACTACTATAATACTGCTCCTATGTACAAGAATATAACTACTATAATACTGCTCCTATGTACAAGAATATAACTACTATAATACTGCCCCCTATGTACAAGAATATAACTACTATAATACTACTCCTATGTACAAGAATATAACTACTATAATACTACTCCTATGTACAAGAATATAACTAATATAATACTGCTCCTATGTACAAGAATATAACTACTATAATACTACTCCTATGTACAAGAATATAACTACTATAATACTGCTCCTATGTACAAGAATATAACTACTATAATACTGCTCCTATGTACAAGAATATAACTACTATAATACTACTCCTATGTACAAGAATATAACTACTATAATACTACTCCTATGTACAAGAATATAACTACTATAATACTGCCCCCTATGTACAAGAATATAACTACTATAATACTGCCCCCTTTGTACAAGAATATAACTACTATAATACTACTCCTATGTACAAGAATATAACTACTATAATACTGCTCCTATGTACAAGAATATAACTACTATAATACTGCTCCTATGTACAAGAATATAACTACTATAATACTACTCCTATGTACAAGAATATAACTACTATAATACTACTCCTATGTACAAGAATATAACTACTATAATACTGCCCCCTATGTACAAGAATATAACTACTATAATACTGCCCCCTTTGTACAAGAATATAACTACTATAATACTACTCCTATGTACAAGAATATAACTACTATAATACTACCTCCTATGTACAAGAATATAACTACTATAATACTGCCCCCTATGTACAAGAATATAACTACTATAATACTACCTCCTATGTACAAGAATATAACTACTATAATACTACCTCCTATGTACAAGAATATAACTACTATAATACTGCCCCCTATGTACAAGAATATAACTACTATAATACTACTCCTATGTACAAGAATATAACTACTATAATACTACTCCTATGTACAAGAATATAACTACTATAATACTACTCCTATGTACAAGAATATAACTACTATAATACTGCTCCCTATGCAGGGCCGCCGATAGGCCAGTACTACTGCTACTGGCGTCAGGGGCCCAGCCAAATTTTAAAATGGGGGGGGGGGCCCGGGCCCCCTGGCGCCAGCAGCAGTCATTGTATGTCCTGTTTCAACTCAGATCTGCGTCCAGAAGACGCAGTTCTGAGTTGAGCACATACGCGGCTGAAGCGAGGAGCTGACACAGGTCAGCTCCTCGTTTCACCGCTGCCGCCTGTCTCGCTGACACCTATGCGGCTGAAGCGAGGAGCTGACCTGTGTCAGCTCCTCACTTCGCCGCTGCCGCCTCTCTCGCTGACACATATGCGGCTGAGGCGGAACCCGGCTCAGCCGCATATGTGTCAGCGAGAGAGGCGGCAGCGGCGAAGTGAGGAGCTGACACAGGTCAGCTCCTCGCTTCAGCCGCATACATGTCAGCGTCAGCGAGAGAGGCGGCAGCAGCGAAGCGTGGAGCTGACCCGTGTCAGCTCCTTCCTTCAGCCGCATGTGTCAGCGAGAGAGACGCGCAGAGAGCGGCGAGGGAGCGGAGGAGAAGGTAAGTTTAATGTGGAGGTGGAACGTGAATCTGGGGGCAGATGAAAGAGAGGACGGCATGACACTGTGGGGACATGAATCTGGGGGCAGAGATGGGGGACATGAATCTGGGGGCAGAGATGGAGGGGGGACATGAATCTGGGGGGACATGAATCTGGGGGCAGAGATGGAGGGGACATGAATCTGGGGGCAGAGATGGAGGGGACATGAATCTGGGGGCAGATGAAGGGTGTATATGAAGCTAGGGGAGAGACAGAGGGGGACATATAATTTACGGGTGACTGTAGGAGGATTATACAGTGTGCGGGCAAATGGAAAATTAATGAGTGGGCGGAGTCAACATAACAGTGGGTGGGGCTAAATTTCCCGCGGCGCGCAAAGCAAAAATGGCAGGGGGGGGGGGCCCAAACACTTAGGCTGTATGGGGCCCCAAAATTCCTGATGGCGGCCCTGTCCCTATGTACAAGAATATAACTACTATAATACTGCTCCCTATGTACAAGAATATAACTACTATAATACTGCCCCCTATGTACAAGAATATAACTACTATAATACTGCCCCCTATGTACAAGAATATAACTACTATAATACTGCCCCCTATGTACAAGAATATAACTACTATAATACTGCCCCCTATGTACAAGAATATAACTACTATAATACTACTCCTATGTACAAGAATATAACTACTATAATACTACACCTATGTACAAGAATATAACTACTATAATACTACTCCTATGTACAAGAATATAACTACTATAATACTGCTCCTATGTACAAGAATATAACTACTATAATACTGCTCCTATGTACAAGAATATAACTACTATAATACTACCTCCTATGTACAAGAATATAACTACTATAATACTGCTCCTATGTACAAGAATATAACTACTATAATACTACCTCCTATGTACAAGAATATAACTACTATAATACTACTCCTATGTACAAGAATATAACTACTATAATACTGCCCCCTATGTACAAGAATATAACTACTATAATACTGCTCCTATGTACAAGAATATAACTACTATAATACTACTCCTATGTACAAGAATATAACTACTATAATACTGCTTCTATGTACAAGAATATAACTACTATAATACTGCTCCTATGTACAAGAATATAACTACTATAATACTGCCCCTATGTACAAGTATATAACTACTATAATACTGCTCCTATGTACAAGAATATAACTACTATAATACTACCTCCTATGTACAAGAATATAACTACTATAATACTACCTCCTATGTACAAGAATATAACTACTATAATACTGCTCCTATGTACAAGAATATAACTACTATAATACTGCCCCTATGTACAAGTATATAACTACTATAATACTGCTCCTATGTACAAGAATATAACTACTATAATACTACCTCCTATGTACAAGAATATAACTACTATAATACTGCTCCTATGTACAAGACTATAACTACTATAATACTACTCCTATGTACAAGAATATAACTACTATAATACTGCTCCTATGTACAAGAATATAACTACTATAATACTACTCCTATGTACAAGAATATAACTACTATAATACTACTCCTATGTACAAGAATATAACTACTATAATACTACTCCTATGTACAAGAATATAACTACTATAATACTACTATGTACAAGAATATAACTACTATAATACTACTATGTACAAGAATATAACTACTATAATACTACTATGTACAAGACTATAACTACTATAATACTACCCCTATTGATATAAATATACCTATCACTGTTACGTAACCTATATGTTCCTGTATCTGGGTTTCCCGTTACTTTATGAGTTGGTGCAGAAGGATTCACAAAGTAAATGGCGCCTTCACTTTCTGAGATAATAAGGCGGTTGTTCTGCCATAGTCCTGCTCATCACTTGCCCGCAGCAGAGACCTTTTGTCAGGCACGGAGCGGTTACATAACGTGCGCTGCTCTTATCGCTTCAGCGGTTCTCTTGGCCACTTTCTATTACCGTAGATAGAAAAGCTGAGTCTTCAGATACATAAAATGCCGTTTTTAATCATTTTACCCACAATTAATTTTAATGAGGTAAACAATCCATAAAGCTGTAAAGTGAGTCCGGCGCTGTATTCATTATCATGGCGAACACTGCAAAAGTTGCTTTAAAGTACCAGAACATCTAAAGTCAGGAGCCGTATAACAGCGGCTACTAATACCCTACACATGTATATAGGGGAACGTATATGGAGGTCCTCAGCACTGGGGATGGGATGGAGACAGTAGTGGTGAGGGAATTTTTGGCCTGATGTCATCCGTGTCCCACTCGTGCACTGACTATGCTTCCACGGCCGCTTTTATTCAATGAATAAATGACTCCGGCCTAGTATTTTGACCTCTAGAGTGAAGCCATCGGAGCAGGGATCTCAGAACAGCATTGCAGCCCCTTCCTCCTGGTCACAGAGCCAGACCCCCACCTTATACATGTCAGAGTAATCTGAGCCCCCGGAGCAGCTGAGCGGCAATGCAGATATTTTCCAGGAAGAACTGTCCCGGTAGTGAAGGAAGAAATGAGCTGTGCACCAGAAACAGATGTTTCATGCAGCCCTGCTAGACAGCCGCCTGCTCCGCCACTACATTCCACACCACCAGCTTCCTGTCTACAGGACGATAATCATGGAAGGATGTGGCGGTGTAGTGCGGCGACTAAGAAGGGGGCCGAGAGACGAGCGCGGGATAGTATAGTATAGTATGCATCGTGTACCGCGCAGCAAATCCATAAAAAGTCACCAAACGTTGTATGGAAAAAAGTTCTGAATAGATTTCTGTTTCGCTTCCTCGCCATTTTTAACATCACCGCTTGCTGTCAGTGACTGGAGACTGCTTTATTCCCATCCAGATACTGAGACTATGCTACAGACAAGGCCAGGGAGACCGCAAACTTGTCAGTGACTACCCACAAACCTCATCCAAGCGCTGCGATCAAAATACACGGCGCAAAGTGACCCACAGCGGTCTGCAGGGGAAGACACGTGATAAAAATTCTGTCCCCTGTGATCCTAGTCTGGGACCAGTGTCACATAAGGGAAATACGACGCGTTTCTGTCTCTGTATTATGGCCGCCTTGGCCTGACTACTCATCTGAACTAGGTTGTGGTCAGTTCAGATCATTGGGGGGGGAGGGTTATTATGTCTGGAGTTTAGTGCGCCTCCTCTGGCGGGGCCATACATGTGCACTGATATCTAGGCCGCTACCTCATGGCTGGTGTAGAGTTCAGACTCCATTTCTATCCTGCCCCTTTATTGTAAAGTAAGACAAAAATCACAATTTTTGGAGAAAACACTTGACAAGAATACTTAGGCTTAGTTTACACGCAAATATGCGTGTTCATATTAAGTCGCGGCTGCCGCGACGGGATGCCCTTGCAGTGCCCGGCATCCCGTCACGGCTTTCTGCTTCGGATTTGGCCTAAATGAATCGGGCCTAGTCCGGAGCGTGCTGCCGCGAGGTGGACGCCATGACTGATCCAGCCGAGGAATCCGCCTGAAGAAAGGGCAGCTCGCTAGCGGTCTCCATAGACCACCATTGTGGATTCCGCGCCAAAATCCGCCCCCTCTTGCCCCGTATGAACAGGGCCTTATGTGGTTGGGGTTGGAAATTGTGGCCATTAGAGATGAGCGAATCGTATTCGAAACTGCAGTTTGGAATACCTCGCTCCATAGGAATGAATGGGAGCGGCCAGCGCTTAACCCCTTGCAGTTCGCCCACTCCCATTCATTCCTATGGGAATGAGGTATTCGAAACTAGAGTTTCGAATAGTATTCGCTCATCTCTAGTGGCCATAATACGTGGGGGCACAAATGCGAAACCCCAAAACGGACCTCCCGGCTCATCTCTGATACTTGTCGGGAAGGATCAGGCATGTGAAATTTTATCACGCCCGATCCTTCACCCCTCACCTCACTCAGAACATATCCACGATGGACTGAGCCAGGCGGCCATGTGTATGGGGTTAGTGGCCCGAGATGCCCGACAGCCATCTTTAGGTTTACTTTGCCTTTCTGAGCCCAGTCGGGGATTTGCTTCCCATTCACATCAGGTCTTCTTTCTAAGGAAGACAGACAGCTGTGAATGGCCAGAACATAATCCCTTGTAAATCTGCAGCAGCCGCCGAGTGGTGGAGAGCGAGGGGTTAACCGGGATTTCAGCAGCCACATGTTGTTCCAGGCAGCAGCAGCGGCGGTGGCGGTGCACATCTGGAGCGCAGACACGTATGTGGTTACACAGAACACTCTCCAGTCGTGTAGTAACATCTCTGCCCTGCGTCCGCCTGTCAGGAAACACATCAGTGACCAATTACCATGTGGAGGTGGGGGCTGGACATGTGACACCCCCTTAAAGGGGTTTTCCATTATTAGAGACTATGGCATGTGAGCCCAGTATTAGACCTTCCCAGTCTTGTTTACAGTTCATTGCACTCTATTGCTCCCTGTTATCACCCACGCGAGGCTAACCATAATGGGACAGACTTCTTACGCCTTGTACGACTGACCCTAAGTGTCCGCCCCATGATCACAACCTGATATAACTTATATCCTGTGCTGAGAACCTGCAGGACACATAGATGTATAATTAGGATAGGTCATCCATTAGTAAGCCTGGGAAACCCTTTACATGGCAGGGATCGGAGCTAAGTTCCAATTTCAGCCTATGTTACAGCTGATCACTGCTGCTGCAGATGGTGCGGGCTCCCTGAAGGTGGCGCTGCACATAAACGGAGCACTTACCCCTTTAAGTTTAGCATCCCTTTAAACTAGTAATTCCCACAGTCGTGATACATGTTGTTAGTTGTAGAAGTACATAACAAAGCGATTAGGTTCGGTCCTCGGGGCGATGACATCATCGGCCTGGACGCCATGACACTGCTCATTTTCAGGGATTTCATCAACATTCCTGATAGTACAGACTACAACGGAGGAGGGAGCGAGGCCAAGAAGTGACGGCAAGCAGACGAGCGCTGCACAGGGGGGATGGATGGAGGAGGGCGGGGGGTCAGCGCGTTTCTAAAATCTTAGGTCGGGATCATACAAGGACGGCGGAGGAACGCAGAAAGTAAAATTATAATAAAAATGACACATAGTACTCTATACGATTGTTAAAAGAAAGTGGGAAATGCGTCGGGTCCTCCAGGACTACAACATCGATGACCTATCCTTAAGATAGGCAATCAATGGCTGATCAGTGAGCGTCGATCACTAGGATTCACATGGGGGGGACGAACCTCAGTACCAGGCACAGCCCTCTGTATGGAGGGGCCAATGTGCCAGTGTAAACGAGGGCCACACAAGAGGGCCACCGCACCATCGTTGGCCTGACCCCCACCGATCAAACACCGATGGTTTTTCCCATGAACTGTTCCAATCTGATACTGGGAGTATCCAGAATCTATAAGGTCTTATCGATCACACTTATATGATGGAGGATCGTTCAATGTCACGTTCCTCTGTTATTCCTCCTGGAAAGAAACAAAAAAAAAAAATGACAAGTGGGCGTTACCAGTTCCTTTGTCAATGTCCATACACACACAACCCTGATCGGACACCCCTCAGACAAGGGAATTGGTAACGTCCTGTTGTCCGTACCTCCGATATTCCAGAACAGATCAGTCTCCGGAGCGTTCCAGAAAGGTTTGTCCAGACGGGTAAAGCATAAAAGAAGACGCACGCAAGCGCACCATCCTCTGCCTCTCCCGTTGCGACATTTACCTTGCTAGGTCTCTATTTCCTGCTCCCAATCTTGACACACAGGAAATGCCAGGAATCACTAACAGAGTGGCTGCCGGGTTTCGAAACAGGACCAGGAAGTCAAGACCCTAAATATTGGAATGTGAACAATGGGGGCGGGAGGGGGGGTTACTGCTTTTTGCTTTTAACCCATTCCAAACCTATCTGAAAATAATGCCCACTTGGGCAGTGGGGAACTGAGCACAGGTAGGGGGAGTGCGGCTGTGTATGGTGGTAGGGTAGGTCAAGGTGTGGGAAGGGATAAAGGGCTGCCGGAAGGGAGGGAAGACGCTACAGTCCCTATATACTCATATACATAGCTATACATAGACAGGTGCCCTTTAAGAAGACTCACGAACCTGGTGTCAGACTCCTTATCCTTGACCATTTCTGGTGATCGCTCCTTACATAAGCTTCAACCTTTCATCAACTTCTCACCCAGAAAAGCAGCTTAACTCCCGCTCGCAACGTACGCTACACCGCCCTATTTATATACCCTATAGTGCGCAGCTTCTTAAAGGGACCTCACACTTATAGGAGTCTGACTACAGTGACCCATCAGTCTATTGCTCCCTCTTATCACTAATGGGATTACAGACAGGAAATCAATGGCAATCCCCACCCCCCTATAGCACTTAGTATACGTCACATTATATAGTGAACTCACACTCACCTCTCATATAATCATACGCTAAACTCACACTCACCTCACATATAATCATATGCTAAACTCACACTCACCTCTCATATAATCGCCATCGTCTTTCCATACACTGGTCTCACACTCACCTGTAGTATGGCGAACTCACACTCACCTCTCATATAATCATACGCTAAACTCACACTCACCTCTCATATAATCACCATCGTCTTTCCATACACTAGTCTCACACTCACTTGTATTATGGTGAACTCACACTCACCTCTCATATAATGACAATTTTCTTTTATACACTGAACTCACACTCACCTGTAGTATGGCGAACTCACACTCACCTCTCATATAATCATACGCTAAACTCACACTCACCTCTCATATAATCACCATCGTCTTTCCATAAACTGGTCTCACACTCACCTGTAGTATGATGAACTCACACTCACCTCTCATATTATTACCATTATCTTTCCATACACTAGTCTCACACTCACCTGTAGTATGGTTAACTCACACTCACCTCTCATATAATCATACACTAAACTCACACTCACCTCCAATACACTATGGATATCAGCAATACTTTAAGCTCACACTCACCTCTGAAATAGTGATCACCAGCAACAAACTCAGCTAATACTAACCTCTGATCCACTAGGGTCAGCAGTGACACAGTGGACTCACACTCATCTCTGATTCACCATGCTCACTACTGCTATGGTAAACTCACACTCATTTCTTATACTGAGGATGCAATCATCTCTCGTACACTGAGCTTACACTCACCTGTAATATTCTACACTCACCATCCATATTGTGACAATCATCTAACAAACCTCGCACACTCACGTCGCATACACTGAGCTGACACACCTCTCATGCACTAATCTCGCACACTCATCTCATACATTGAGCTCACACACCTCGCACACTCACATCTCATACATTGAGCTCACACACCTCGCACACTCACATCTCATACATTGAGCTCACACACCTCGCACACTCACATCTCATACATTGAGCTCACACACCTCGCACTCACATCTCATACACTGAGCTCATCCAGTATACATAGATAATAAGACCACAAGGCGACGGGTCTTGTGCAACTGGTTTTTTTTAACTAAAATTACTTCACACTCACCTTTCATACATTCAGCTCACTCTGTTTAGTGTGAGTTCACACTTATACAATGACCACGCACTCACCATTCACACACTCAATTCCATACTACTCCATATCACAAAGTCCAGGAAAATAGATGTATACTACACAATAGTACGGTACATAAGGAGGACAGATGGCAGTGAGTGCACAGACCGCCACCACATGTGTACATCAGACCGAGGCCACTAACAGGGCGACACTCACCTCTCATTCTTTTAGCTCACTTCTGGTACACTGACTGTCATCCAGCTCACACTCATCTTTTGTACTCTCAGCTCACCATCGTCTCTTTTACACTGAGTTTACACTCACTTGTAATTCTTTAAATTGACTTCAAACCTCTTACACACTGAGCTCACACATTTTCCTTCCTTACTCACAGATTACACTCCCCTATCATACACTCAACTTACAGTATTTGTGCTCTCAGCTCACACTCACCTCTCATACACCTAGCTCATCAGCCCACACTCACTTCTCATACACCTAGTTCTTGTACCCTCAGCTCACACTCACCTCTCATAGCCTAGCTCTTGTACCCTCAGCTCACACTCACCTCTCATACACCTAGCTCATCAGCTCACACTCACCTCTCATACACCTAGCGCTTGTACCATCAGCTCACACTCACCTCTCATACACCTAGCTCTTGTACCCTCAGCTCACACTCACCTCTCATACACCTAGCGCTTGTACCATCAGCTCACACTCACCTCTCATACACCTAGCGCTTGTACCATCAGCTCACACTCACCTCTCATACACCTAGCTCTTGTACCCTCAACTCACACTCACCTCTCATACATCTAGCTCTTGTACCCTCAGCTCACACTCACCTCTCATACACCTAGCTCTTGTACCCTCAGCTCACACTCACCTCTCATACACCTAGCGCTTGTACCATCAGCTCACACTCACCTCTCATACACCTAGCTCTTGTACCATCAGCTCACACTCACCTCTCATACACCTAGCTCTTGTACCCTCAGCTCACACTCACCTCTCATACACCTAGCTCTTGTACCCTCAGCTCACACTCACCTCTCATACACCTAGCTCTTGTACCCTCAGCTCACACTCACCTCTCATACACCTAGCGCTTGTACCATCAGCTCACACTCACCTCTCATACACCTAGCGCTTGTACCATCAGCTCACACTCACCTCTCATACACCTAGCTCTTGTACCCTCAGCTCACACTCACCTCTCATACACCTAGCTCTTGTACCCTCAGCTCACACTCACCTCTCATACATCTAGCTCTTGTACCCTCAGCTCACACTCACCTCTCATACACCTAGCTCTTGTACCCTCAGCTCACACTCACCTCTCATACACCTAGCGCTTGTACCATCAGCTCACACCCACCTCTCATACACCTAGCTCTTGTACCCTCAGCTCACACTCACCTCTCATACACCTAGCTCTTGTACCCTCAGCTCACACTCACCTCTCATACACCTAGCTCTTGTACCCTCAGCTCACACTCACCTCTCATACACCTAGCGCTTGTACCATCAGCTCACACTCACCTCTCATACACCTAGCGCTTGTACCCTCAGCTCACACTCACCTCTCATACACCTAGCTCTTGTACCCTCAGCTCACACTCACCTCTCATACACCTAGCTCTTGTACCCTCAGCTCACACTCACCTCTCATACACCTAGCGCTTGTACCATCAGCTCACACTCACCTCTCATACACCTAGCTCTTGTACCATCAGCTCACACTCACCTCTCATACACCTAGCTCTTGTACCCTCAGCTCACACTCACCTCTCATACACCTAGCTCTTGTACCCTCAGCTCACACTCACCTCTCATACACCTAGCTCTTGTACCCTCAGCTCACACTCACCTCTCATACACCTAGCGCTTGTACCATCAGCTCACACTCACCTCTCATACACCTAGCGCTTGTACCATCAGCTCACACTCACCTCTCATACACCTAGCTCTTGTACCCTCAGCTCACACTCACCTCTCATACACCTAGCTCTTGTACCCTCAGCTCACACTCACCTCTCATACATCTAGCTCTTGTACCCTCAGCTCACACTCACCTCTCATACACCTAGCTCTTGTACCCTCAGCTCACACTCACCTCTCATACACCTAGCGCTTGTACCATCAGCTCACACCCACCTCTCATACACCTAGCTCTTGTACCCTCAGCTCACACTCACCTCTCATACACCTAGCTCTTGTACCCTCAGCTCACACTCACCTCTCATACACCTAGCTCTTGTACCCTCAGCTCACACTCACCTCTCATACACCTAGCGCTTGTACCATCAGCTCACACTCACCTCTCATACACCTAGCGCTTGTACCCTCAGCTCACACTCACCTCTCATACACCTAGCTCTTGTACCCTCAGCTCACACTCACCTCTCATACACCTAGCGCTTGTACCATCAGCTCACACTCACCTCTCATACACCTAGCGCTTGTACCCTCAGCTCACTCACCTCTCATACACCTAGCTCTTGTACCCTCAGCTCACACTCACCTCTCATACACCTAGCTCTTGTACCCTCAGCTCACACTCACCTCTCATACACCTAGCTCTTGTACCCTCAGCTCACACTCACCTCTCATACACCTAGCGCTTGTACCATCAGCTCACACTCACCTCTCATACACCTAGCTCTTGTACCCTCAGCTCACACTCACCTCTCATACACCTAGCTCATCAGCTCACACTCACCTCTCATACACCTAGCGCTTGTACCCTCAGCTCACACTCACCTCTCATACACCTAGATCATCAGCTCACACTCACCTCTCATACACCTAGCGCTTGTACCATCAGCTCACACTCACCTCTCATACACCTAGCTCATCAGCTCACACTCACCTCTCATACACCTAGCTCTTGTACCCTCAGCTCACACTCACCTCTCATACACCTAGCGCTTGTACCATCAGCTCACACTCACCTCTCATACACCTAGATCATCAGCTCACACTCACCTCTCATACACCTAGCGCTTGTACCATCAGCTCACACTCACCTCTCATACACCTAGCTCATCAGCTCACACTCACCTCTCATACACCTAGCTCTTGTACCCTCAGCTCACACTCACCTCTCATACACCTAGATCATCAGCTCACACTCACCTCTCATACACCTAGCGCTTGTACCATCAGCTCACACTCACCTCTCATACACCTAGCTCATCAGCTCACACTCACCTCTCATACACCTAGCTCTTGTACCCTCAGCTCACACTCACCTCTCATACACCTAGCGCTTGTACCATCAGCTCACACTCACCTCTCATACACCTAGATCATCAGCTCACACTCACCTCTCATACACCTAGCTCTTGTACCCTCAGCTCACACTCACCTCTCATACACCTAGCTCTTGTACCATCAGCTCACACTCACCTCTCATACACCTAGATCATCAGCTCACACTCACCTCTCATACACCTAGCTCTTGTACCCTCAGCTCACACTCACCTCTCATACACCTAGATCATCAGCTCACACTCACCTCTCATACACCTAGCTCTTGTACCCTCAGCTCACACTCACCTCTCATACACCTAGCTCATCAGCTCACACTCACCTCTCATACACCTAGCACTTGTACTATCAGCTCACACTCACCTTATAATTTCAGCTCACCTGTTACACACAGCTCACACACATCCCTCATACTCTTACCGTAATTCACAGTTCTCATACTCTGCTCACATCATACACTCACCTCATATTCTCAGTTCACTGACGATAGACTCACCTCACACTCACCCCTCATAAACTCAGCTCACACTCATATCTTACACACAGCTCCCACTCACCTCATCCTCTCAGCTTCCATACACCCCTCATACTCATCTCACACTCACCTCATCCTCTCCGCTCACACTCGGCTCTGTCATCTTCTCCCTCCATGCCCAGCATCCCGCCTGTCTGAGCCCCGCAGTCCTCCATCTCCTCCCGGCTCCCTTCGTCCTCTAACACAGCGGTTACCTTCAGGATGCCGGCCATGTCCTCGCCGTCCCAGGATTCCTCCGGCACGATCAGGCGGTCGCTCCTTCCAGCTCAGCCCGAGAAGCGGCCATCCGTGGCCGGGTACCGAGCTCCTGCTTCCCGGCTGCGGCGCCACCTCCCTCCCCGCAATGAGAGCCAGTGGCCTGGAGCCAGCGCGGCGCCTCCCCCGGTCACATGGGGCTCGGTGTACCCCCTGCCCACTACTAGTATATATACAGCGTACCCCCTGCCCACTACTAGTCTATATACAGCGTACCCCCTGCCCACTACTAGTATATATACAGCGTACCCCCTGCCCACTACTAGTATATATACAGCGTACCCCCTGCCCACTACTAGTATATATACAGCGTACCCCCTGCCCACTACTAGTATATATACAGCGTACCCCCTGCCCACTACTAGTCTATATACAGCGTACCCCCTGCCCACTACTAGTATATATACAGCGTACCCCCTGCCCACTACTAGTCTATATACAGCGTACCCCCTGCCCACTACTAGTCTATATACAGCGTACCCCCTGCCCACTACTAGTATATATACAGCGTACCCCCTGCCCACTACTAGTATATATACAGCGTACCCCCTGCCCACTACTAGTCTATATACAGCGTACCCCCTGCCCACTACTAGTCTATATACAGCGTACCCCCTGCCCACTACTAGTCTATATACACTGTACCCCCTGCCCACTACTAGTCTATATACAGCGTACCCCCTGCCCACTACTAGTCTATATACAGCGTACCCCCTGCCCACTACTAGTCTATATACAGCGTACCCCCTGCCCACTACTAGTCTATATACAGCGTACCCCCTGCCCACTACTAGTATATATACAGCGTACCCCCTGCCCACTACTAGTCTATATACAGCGTACCCCCTGCCCACTACTAGTCTATATACAGCGTACCCCCTGCCCACTACTAGTCTATATACAGCGTACCCCCTGCCCACTACTAGTCTATATACACTGTACCCCCTGCCCACTACTAGTCTATATACAGCGTACCCCCTGCCCACTACTAGTATATATACAGCGTACCCCCTGCCCACTACTAGTCTATATACAGCGTACCCCCTGCCCACTACTAGTCTATATACACTGTACCCCCTGCCCACTACTAGTCTATATACACTGTACCCCCTGCCCACTACTAGTATATATACAGCGTACCCCCTGCCCACTACTAGTATATATACAGCGTACCCCCTGCCCACTACTAGTATATATACAGCGTACCCCCTGCCCACTACTAGTATATATACAGCGTACCCCCTGCCCACTACTAGTATATATACAGCGTACCCCCTGCCCACTACTAGTATATATACAGCGTACCCCCTGCCCACTACTAGTATATATACAGCGTACCCCCTGCCCACTACTAGTATATATACAGCGTACCCCCTGCCCACTACTAGTATATATACAGCGTACCCCCTGCCCACTACTAGTATATATACAGCGTACCCCCTGCCCACTACTAGTATATATACAGCGTACCCCCTGCCCACTACTAGTATATATACAGCGTACCCCCTGCCCACTACTAGTATATATACAGCGTACCCCCTGCCCACTACTAGTATATATACAGCGTACCCCCTGCCCACTACTAGTATATATACAGCGTACCCCCTGCCCACTACTAGTATATATACAGCGTACCCCCTGCCCACTACTAGTCTATATACAGCGTACCCCCTGCCCACTACTAGTCTATATACAGCGTACCCCCTGCCCACTACTAGTCTATATACAGCGTACCCCCTGCCCACTACTAGTCTATATACAGCGTACCCCCTGCCCACTACTAGTCTATATACAGCGTACCCCCTGCCCACTACTAGTATATATACAGCGTACCCCCTGCCCACTACTAGTCTATATACAGCGTACCCCCTGCCCACTACTAGTCTATATACAGCGTACCCCCTGCCCACTACTAGTCTATATACACTGTACCCCCTGCCCACTACTAGTCTATATACAGCGTACCCCCTGCCCACTACTAGTATATATACAGCGTACCCCCTGCCCACTACTAGTATATATACAGCGTACCCCCTGCCCACTACTAGTATATATACAGCGTACCCCCTGCCCACTACTAGTATATATACAGCGTACCCCCTGCCCACTACTAGTATATATACACTGTACCCCCTGCCCACTACTAGTATATATACACTGTACCCCCTGTCCACTACTAGTATATATACACTGTACCCCCTGCCCACTACTAGTATATATACACTGTACCCCCTGCCCACTACTAGTATATATACAGCGTACCCCCTGCCCACTACTAGTATATATACAGCGTACCCCCTGCCCACTACTAGTATATATACAGCGTACCCCCTGCCCACTACTAGTATATATACAGCGTACCCCCTGCCCACTACTAGTATATATACAGCGTACCCCCTGCCCACTACTAGTATATATACAGCGTACCCCCTGCCCACTACTAGTATATATACAGCGTACCCCCTGCCCACTACTAGTATATATACAGCGTACCCCCTGCCCACTACTAGTATATATACAGCGTACCCCCTGCCCACTACTAGTATATATACAGCGTACCCCCTGCCCACTACTAGTATATATACAGCGTACCCCCTGCCCACTACTAGTATATATACAGCGTACCCCCTGCCCACTACTAGTATATATACAGCGTACCCCCTGCCCACTACTAGTATATATACAGCGTACCCCCTGCCCACTACTAGTATATATACAGCGTACCCCCTGCCCACTACTAGTATATATACAGCGTACCCCCTGCCCACTACTAGTATATATACAGCGTACCCCCTGCCCACTACTAGTATATATACAGCGTACCCCCTGCCCACTACTAGTATATATACAGCGTACCCCCTGCCCACTACTAGTATATATACAGCGTACCCCCTGCCCACTACTAGTATATATACAGCGTACCCCCTGCCCACTACTAGTATATATACAGCGTACCCCCTGCCCACTACTAGTATATATACAGCGTACCCCCTGCCCACTACTAGTATATATACAGCGTACCCCCTGCCCACTACTAGTATATATACAGCGTACCCCCTGCCCACTACTAGTATATATACAGCGTACCCCCTGCCCACTACTAGTATATATACAGCGTACCCCCTGCCCACTACTAGTATATATACAGCGTACCCCCTGCCCACTACTAGTATATATACAGCGTACCCCCTGCCCACTACTAGTATATATACAGCGTACCCCCTGCCCACTACTAGTATATATACAGCGTACCCCCTGCCCACTACTAGTATATATACAGCGTACCCCCTGCCCACTACTAGTATATATACAGCGTACCCCCTGCCCACTACTAGTATATATACAGCGTACCCCCTGCCCACTACTAGTATATATACAGCGTACCCCCTGCCCACTACTAGTATATATACAGCGTACCCCCTGCCCACTACTAGTATATATACAGCGTACCCCCTGCCCACTACTAGTATATATACAGCGTACCCCCTGCCCACTACTAGTATATATACAGCGTACCCCCTGCCCACTACTAGTATATATACAGCGTACCCCCTGCCCACTACTAGTATATATACAGCGTACCCCCTGCCCACTACTAGTATATATACAGCGTACCCCCTGCCCACTACTAGTATATATACAGCGTACCCCCTGCCCACTACTAGTATATATACAGCGTACCCCCTGCCCACTACTAGTATATATACAGCGTACCCCCTGCCCACTACTAGTATATATACAGCGTACCCCCTGCCCACTACTAGTATATATACAGCGTACCCCCTGCCCACTACTAGTATATATACAGCGTACCCCCTGCCCACTACTAGTATATATACAGCGTACCCCCTGCCCACTACTAGTATATATACAGCGTACCCCCTGCCCACTACTAGTATATATACAGCGTACCCCCTGCCCACTACTAGTATATATACAGCGTACCCCCTGCCCACTACTAGTATATATACAGCGTACCCCCTGCCCACTACTAGTATATATACACTGTACCCCCTGCCCACTACTAGTATATATACACTGTACCCCCTGCCCACTACTAGTATATATACACTGTACCCCCTGCCCACTACTAGTGTATATACAGCGTACCCCCTGCCCACTACTAGTATATATACAGCGTACCCCCTGCCCACTACTAGTATATATACAGCGTACCCCCTGCCCACTACTAGTGTATATACAGCGTACCCCCTGCCCACTACTAGTGTATATACAGTCACCTTCTGTTGTGCTAACATACCAGACCATTAAAGGGATTCTACCATTAAAATCAATTTTTTGCTCACTACCACGTAGGAATAGCCGTAAGAAAGGCTTTGTGTCTCCTACCTTTAGATGTCTTCTCCGCGCTGCCATTCGGTATATAATCCGGTTTTCTTTGGTATGCAAATGAGTTCTCTTGCAGCACTGGGGGCGGGCCCAATGCTTTGAGAGAACTCTCCAGCGCCGCCTCCGTCCTCTTCACCCGTCTTCTTCCAGCGCAGGCTTCAAACTTCTAGGCCTCAGGCAGAGCCGACTGCGCATGGCCACAGGCCACAAGAAAATGGCCGCTTACTTGAGAACTCATTTGCATACCGACGAAAACTGGGACTTCTACCCATTCTAGATAGTCACCGGAGCGTAGGGAGGATGACATGGACTGCAGGGTGTAAAGTTAAATCAAGTGTCTTACCTTCCCCTACTTTCTCTTTTGCAGAGCTGTCCTGGTTCTACGCTAAGTTTCCTTCTTCTTTAACTTGTCACTTCCTCTCTCCTCCTCTGAGGTTTGCTGGGTAATCCCCCTGCTTAGCAGTGGGGCTATGGTATGCTCCGCATATGTTTTAGGTGGACACGCCTCCTCCATCGTCCTCCCCCCTCCCCCCCTGCTAGGGGGGCGGGGTTTTGATTTGGTACATCCCGGATGGTCTTAAACTGGGACAGGCGGCCATTTTATCCTCTCCGGCTGCCTGTCACCGACGAGTTGCCCACCTTCCTTCCCTTATGGCGGTGGTTTACTCGGTGGGATTTTATTAAAATAAAAAAAAAAATGTAATTCCGGTTGGGTTTTTTCCGGGAATGACCGAGGTGTTACTGTCGGCAGCTCTGTTGGTTTTGGTTTTGCTGTTGAACGCAAAAAATAAAAAACAATACTGGTTATATTTGGTTTTGCTTACGGGAAGATCGTTGGCCTTGATTTTCGTATGAGCTGCTTATGGTCTCTTTTGTTTTGCAGTCAATCCGCGTTTCTTGATGTCAAATCACAGCCGGCGTGCGGTACTTCAAAGGAGATAAGGGCCGGAAGCGGGGACGGGCTTAGCTCACCGGTTTATTGACAATACCTCTACAGTTGTTTTGATACAGTTAAATTTGCATAATTTTGCATAAACAGGTTATTGATAACATGGTTAATTATTAACCCCTTCCCGACATGCGCCGTAATAGTACGGCGCATGTCGGGTCTGTAACTAAGCAGTAGACAATCGGCTCTAATGCCTCCGATCGGTCCCCGGAGGCGCCATTTTCCCGGCGGCGCATGGGCGCCGCCATTTGGCCTGGGATCGCCGGCTCCTGGAGCATGGCATTAGTGATCAGACCCCCTGGGGTTCAACACCCCTAGGGGGTCTAATAAATGCAAAAATAAAATAAAAAAAGTAAAAAAAATATAAAAAGTATTAAAAGTTCAAATCACCCCCCCTTTCCCTAGAACACATATAAAAGTAGTTAAAAACTGTGAAACATATACATGTTAGGTATCCCCGCGTCCGAAATCGCCCGCTCTACAAATCTATAAAAATATTTTTCCTGTTCGGTAAACGCCGTAGCGGGAAAAATAGTCAAAAGTGCCAAACCGCCGTTTTTTCACTGTTTTGATTCCGATAAAAATTTGAATAAAAAGTGATCAAAGCAATAACATTTCCCGAAAACGGTAGAACTAAAAATTTCACCCGACCCCGCAAAAAAAGATGCCATATACATCCCCGTACACGCACGTATAAAAAAGTTACGGCTGTCGGAATATGGCGTCTTTTAGAAAAACATTTTTTTAACACAGTTTTGGAAATTTTTTTAGGGGTCAAAATGTAACTAAAACCATATAAATTTGGTATCCCCGGAATCGTAATGAAACACAGAATACAGGGGACATGTCATTTTGGTTGCACAGTGAACGCCGTAAAACCAAAGCCCGTAAGAAATTCGCAGAAATGCATTTTTTCTTCAAATCCTCCCCCATTCTGAATTTTTTTCCTGCTTCCCAGTACATTATATAGAATAATTAATGGTAGCATCATGAAGAAAAATTTGTCCCGCAAAAATTAAGACCTCATATGGCTCTGGGAGCGGAGAAATAAAAAAGTTATGGGGTTTAGAAGGAGGGGAGTCAAAAACGAAAATCAAAAAATGCCATCGGCGGGAAGGGGTTAAAGCCGTGGCCACCACTCGCCCACTTAAAAGAATCTACAGTGTCTTGTCTTTATTTCAGGTGAATCAAAAAGGGGGAGGGAAAAGGTTGGTTTGGGTTTACTTCATCCCTGCAGTCTACAGCAATCAGAGGGGGATTCGGCGCTCCAACCAGTATAAAGATATTCTGTGTTTATCTGGAAACAGTCAGCAAGCTGCTTCTGACAGATCTTCATATAATTTGGGCTTTGGGTACATAAGGGTGTCCTGTTGTTGGTCTTATCAGCTCAATTAAAAGGGACATTTTAATTACCTATTGCAAGATTTCGGTATCCACAAGCTACCTGGTGTCAACCTGCTTGCTGATGGTTTCCATACTGTAAACTCTTTCTTACTATACCGTATAGATACAAATAGCCTGACAATCCTCCGCTCTGCAGACGCGCCGGCGCGGCAGCTTCCATGTCCTGTATTTTCTGCCTCTCTGACATGATACGTCCAGCTCTTACCGATACGGCGGCGATGATTTCTTCTCAGTGTCGAGGATTATTATTGGTGCGTTTTATCATGAACATATCTCCTGCTGCACACACGGCTGACGGCAGATACCGCCGCCGTGATAGACCGCGCTGCCACGACTGACATTATCGCTGCTTTGCATCTTTTTTCCGTATTTTTTTCAGATGCCGCTTTGCTTTTCTCGTTGATGGATTTATCTGTTATTGCATTTTTCAGCTGGAATAATACGGTCACTTAGATATGGAAGCCACGGAACAGCGAGGAGCGCGCGGCAGAGGCGCTCACTAATATATTACTATAGGAGAAGATATCTACTAGACCCCCAGCCCCGGTCCCTTCACCAGCACTGATATAGTCTGACAACCACATGGAGATAAAACACAGCGGAAGAACGGCAGCTTGTATTGTTATTTTACTGCTTTTCTGCTGCAGATTTCATTTTTGCCGCCGCACTTCCCCAAATCACACACATGTGGTACCTGCATTTGTCACAGACACCAGATGTACCCATTCATTGAAATTCAGGTCTGCAAAAAAACAGCACCTTCTTTATTTTCAGAGATGACTACAGGCCAGGGTCGGACTGGCCTGCCGGTGTACCGGGGAATCCCCCGGTGGGCCCCGACTCCCGGTGTGCATTTTTTCAGATACATTGGTCAGGGGCCCTGACCAATGCATCTGCATACCTCCCGTGCCCACACATCACTCACTAACCGGGAATCCGGTACAGGATTCCTTGTTAGTGAGTGATAGCTGCTTTCAGCGGTATGTACAAATGTACTTACCACTGAAAGCTGTCAGTCGGGCTGCGGTCGCGCGGACCACAGCCTACACTGACTGCAGAATGACCTCTGCCCTGATGACTGACGTCATCAGCACTTGCAGCCAGAAGATGGAGGAGGACGCGCGGCTGCTCTTCGTGGGACGTGAGACTTAAGGTAAGTTTAATACTCGGGGTGTGGGGGGCCCACTGTGGGGCAAACAATACTGTGTGTGGGGGCCCCCACTGTGGTGCATATAATACTCTGTGGGGGCCCAAAATGTATTATTTAATACTGCATGGGGAGGGGGCCACTGTGAAGCATATAATACTGAAGGTGTGGGGGTATGAAACTGGGGGCAGAGATGGAGGTTGGCGGATGAAAGGGGGCAGAGATGGAGGGGTATAAGAAACTGGGGAAAGAAATGGAGGGGTACATGAAACTGGGGGAACAGATGGAGGTCGGCGGATGAAAGGGGGCAGAGATGGAGGGGTATAAGAAACTGGGGAAAGAAATGGAGGGGGGACATGAAACTGGGGAAAGAGATGGAGGTAGGCGGATGAAAGGGGGCAGAGATGGAGGGGTATATGAAACTGGGAGCAGAGATGGAGGTCGGCGGATGAAAGGGGGCAGAGATGGAGTGGTATATGAAACTGGGGAAAGAGATGGAGGGGTACATGAAACTGGGGAAAGAGATGGAGGGGTACATGAAACTGGGGAAATAGATGGAGGGGTACATGAAACTGGGGAAAGAGATGGAGGGGTACATGAAACTGGGGAAAGAGATGGAGGGGTACTTGAAACTGGGGAAAGAGATGGAGGGGTACATGAAACTGGGGGAACTGATGGGTTCACCTCCCTTAGGCTAATTGTAAAAAAAAAAAAAAAAAAGATTATACTGGACAACCTCTTTAAAGTGTCGCACATTAGCAGGTGTATATTAAAGGGGTCGTCCAGGCATAATTTTTTATGGTTTATCCTCAGGATAGGCCAGTGATACCTGATCTGTACGGGGCCGATACCCAGCCCTTGGACTGATAAGCTGTACAGAGCCACTTCTGGCACCAGTCCTGTACACAAAATGGGGCCAGAAGCAGAAAGTTCAGTCTACTGTATATCAGCCGACACCTTCACTGCATCTCAGCATTTATTGAAGTCAGTGGGAGCTGAGCTGCAGTGAAGGCGCTGGGTGGCTAAACAGCGGATGGAGTTTTCTGCTTCTAGGCCTGCATTGTGTAAAGAACAGGGGCCAGAAGTGGCTCCATACAGCTGATGGGACCATGTGTCAGCCCCCTACTGATCAGGCATTTATGCCCTATACTGAGCAAAGGACGTAAAAAAGATTGACATTGATTTGGACAAATCGCACATTTTAATGTTCAGTCTCATGGCGACGCCTCATTTCTGGAAATCCTGTACCTAATTGGTCTTTACAGTTACATGAGGTGCAGGACTCCCAGCAAGAAGGCGCTGGCACAAGACTGAATGGACATTAGCAGTGGACAACAGTGTGCCGGGGACTGATGAGTATGCTTTTTATTTATTTATTTTACACCTCATGCCTTCCACATCGGTTGCTCCTCTGCAGATCAGCTTTCCAGGACAGAGCAGCTACAGGTAATGGTAACAATTCTAGGAGTCACGCTGTTCACTTTCCATCCAGGGTGTTGCAGTAGGTTTAGGTAGTGCGTTGTTCCACATGGTATAATGGGTGAGCAGCATGGCTCCCGACCTGTTATTACCTTTAGCTGCCCTGTCTCGGTACCGCTGGTCAGCAAGGGTCTAGATGGTGGGCCCCTAGAAACAATTCCATTGGTGGGCCCTAGACATCCCAGTCCGACCCTGCTACAGGCCATGAGAAAATGGCCGCTTACAATACTGTGCAAGCGGCCATTTTATAGTGGCCTGTAGGCATGCGCAGTCTGCTCTGCCCAAGGCGCCTTAGAAGTTACAAGCCACCGCCAGAAGAAGAGGCTGAAGATGACGCTGCTGAAGAAGAGGAGGCGGCGCTGGAGAGAGTTCTCTTGCAGCATTGCGGACGCCCCCAGTGCTGTCTGAGCGCTGGGGCCCGCCCCCAGTGCTGTGAGAGAGCTAATTTACATACCAAGAAAAACTGGGATAGTAGGCGAACGGCGGCCCTGAGAAGACATCTAAAGGTAGCAGAAGACTAGCCTTTCTTAAGGCTATTCCGACGTGGTACCTACAAAAAATTGTGTCTGACTGATAGGATCCCTTTAAAGGGATTCTATCATTAAAATCACACTTTTTTCTTGATTGCACATAGGAATAGCCTTAAGAAAGGCTAGTCTTCGCCTACCTTTAGATGTCTTCTCCACGCTGCCATTCGGTCGAAATCAAAGTTTTCTTCGGTATGCAAATGAGTTCTCTCGCAGCACTGGGGGCGTCCCCAATGCTGCAGGAGAATTCTCCAGGGCCGCCTCCATCTTCTTCAGGAACAGCCTCTTCACACGTCTTCTTCCTGAGTTGGGTACAAACTTCTAGGCCTCGGGCAGAGCTGACTGCGCATGCCCACAGGCCACAAGAAAATGGCCCCTTGCACAGCTTACGGTGTAAGCAGCCATTTTTCTTGTGCCCGCGGGCATGTGGCTGCAGGGCCCGGTGCAATTGCACTATTGTGTTGGAACTATTGTTTAAAGCGACCTTGCTCCAAGGCATATTCTGCCTGAAATTGGCACAAGGTTCACGACTCCGCACTAATTTGGCCTTTTCATCATCGGTGGAAAGCTGTGAGGGAATGCAAAAGCCATTACCGAAAAAGTAATTCCTCTTCATTTTCCACCATGTTAATGGCCCCAAGTCTGGAAAGTCTATGGCAGGGTATACACCAGTATATATCCAGTATGTGAGGACATGGCCCCAAATCTAAGGCAGGGAATACACCAGTATATATCCAGTATATGAGGACATGGCCCAAATCTATGGCAGGGAATACACCAGTATATATCCAGTATATGAGGACATGACCCCAAATCTATGGCAGGGAATACACCAGTATATATCCAGTATATGAGGACATGGCCCAAATCTATGGCAGGGAATACACCACACCAGTATATATCCAGTATATGAGGACATGACCCCAAATCTATGGCAGGGAATACACCAGTATATATCCAGTATATGAGGACATGACCCCAAATCTATGGCAGGGAATACACCAGTATATATCCAGTATATGAGGACATGACCCCAAATCTATGGCAGGGAATACACCAGTATATATCCAGTATGTGAGGACTGGTGAAATATCAGAAGGCAGAGACACCTAGTGGCCATTCTGTATAAAATTCTCAACCATGTTCAGTTCCAAATCTCTGCAACGTCCGTCTCCTTTCTAACAATAGTTAAGTCCATGGACACGTATTCTCCAATAATCCTGCTCTCCCCACCATGAAAGACGTTTCAAAGTCTACGAAATAAAAGCCTGATTAAACTGCGCACCGTCCGCCGGCCGAATGCTAAAGAGGCGCGACATATTGTCACTCTCCGGTTGAGATGACTTATTGTACGCCTGTCATTGTTTTAATGATGCCGCGTGCGGTCGCGCCGTTAATGGACTGAGCCGCCTGTACACTGAGTATTTACCCGCTTTTCGTCTTTATGCGCCATATGTTTGCCCGGCCCGACCTCCGTCTAGACGTTACAGTCTGAAATGTTAATATTCTTATCAGGTATAAAGGTAGATTTTGATTCGGCAATCCGTATTACAGCATTAACTTCGAAGATATGCCTTTTAGGATCCCGGGAAGGCTGGGTAACAACACTGTGTTCCTGGGACCCTGAAAGGAATAGCGGTCAAATTAAGGAACAATTCCAGAAGGTTTCCAATGTATCCAAAGTGCTCTGCAGAGGTGACCCCATTTGTAAATTGATAGACACCCCCCAAATGTGTATGTGTCTCCCTACTTTTATATGTATTCGAGGGAAAGGGAAGTGATTCATATTTTTAATTATTTTTATATATTTTTTTATACTGTATTTCCTAGATCTCTTAGCAGAGACTGATAACTGTTGCAATGCAGAGGAAACCCCTGCGGTCTTTCTGTGAAAGTGAAGTGGGAAAAACCGCAACGCGTTTCCACCACCGTTTGTTCCCGCAGCGCTTTTTTGTTGCGACTCGTTCCGAAAATGGTTGAAGAAAATCTGAAACTCTGCAAAGTTATTAAAATTTGCAAAAAAATTGTAAATTTAAACATGTGAAATGCGATTCTAGAGTATTCAGTAAGGTTTTCCTATTTGATTTTTGATGTGCAATTCCTAATTTTACCAGTGGGGGTGCTGTAGAGGAGAAACGTCCTTTCTGGATCCCTTCTATCCTTATCAATATCAGGTTTTTGGGAATTTTGTCAATCTCTAATGGTCGTGTGAATGTAGCCAAACTGACACTCCATCTACACTACAATGTCCAGTCGTGATGGTGCAGGACAACATTGTGATGTATGGATATGACTAAGGCTAGCTTCACACCCGTTCCCAGTCTCCGTTTGGGATTTCTGTCCCAAACGGACCCCGCGAATGGAAAAGCGAACACAGGTAGAACCTCGCTGCCAGTGGACATGCTACCGCCATGTGTGCAGGGCAGACAACTGATATTTTTCAGCCTGAATCCACAAGATGGGTCACCAATATGTGTCCGAGAGTCAAACCGGCACAAATCAGGTGTTGCAGTGGCCTCTGGGTCTGGAAGCTGCTATTAGACTGGGAGGGTATGTAGCATTACTCTTATTCATGTAATAGGATTGGTGCTTCAGTTCCCCAGGACCACCACTAATCAGTGGGTGGAGCTGCTGCACCAGTGCCCTTCCAGCACTATGAGGCAGCTGCAAGTGTTGATCTGTGTGGCGTCCTGAGAATAGGTCATTAGTATAACAATTATTATAAAAGATCCCTGAGTATAATGATCAGAGGACCAGAGAAGGTGCGCAAACATAAAAACCAGTGTTACTCACCCCTCCTGGGCTCCGGCGGGACTCCCTGCTGCCTGTGGGCCTCTTTAGTGACATCACAAACGTCACATGGGTCAGGTCGGTGTCATGACACATAATGTCACTAGCATAAATGACATCATTGAAGAGAACTAGGAACAGCAGGAAGCCGCGCTGGAGCCCAGGAGAGGTGAGTAACATTGATTTTTATGCTTGTCACCTCCCCCAGGCCTCTGATCATTATACTCCCAGTATAATAATAGTTTATGGGTGGTGTACCCCAAAAATTTTGGGTTCTGCTGAACCCAAAATTTTTGCAATATCTGTAATCAACACCGTAGGGGCCACTATGGGGCATAATACTGTGTGCAGGGGCCACTATGGGACATTATACTGTGTGCAGGGGCCACTATGGGATATTATACTGTGTGCAGGGGCTGTTATGGGGCATAATACTGTGTGCAGGGGCCACTATGGGACATTATACTAAGTGTAGGGGCCGTTATGGGACATTACAGTGTATGTAAATAGGGCATTCTACCGTGTGGGGGCCAGGGAAAAGGCTGTTATGTCATGTAGGGGCCCTAAGTCAAAAGTTTGCTATGGGGCCCAGTCTTTGCTAGTTATACCCCTGATGCCACCTGGAACTTTTATTGCCCACCCACCCCAAATGTATACCAGGCCCCTAATATATGCATCCACTGCCGCTTCCATACCGTTCCTGACTTTTCGATCTTGTTATTGTTTGCGCCTAGATTGCATACCAGATCTTACAAGGTAACCTACCTGGATTTTGCTAAACTTTTGGGTAGTGCGACACTTGGACACGTATCCTCCAATCCTCCTTCTCTCCCCACCATGAAAGACGTTTCAAAGTCTACGACATAAAAGCCTGATTAAACGGCGCACGGTCCGCCGGCCGAATGCTAAAGAGGCGCGACATATTGTCACTCTCCGGTTGAGATGACTTATGGTTTTAATGACGCCACGTGCGGTCGCGCCGTTAATGGACTGAGCCGCCCGTACACTGAGCATTCGCTCGCTCTTGGTCTTTTTGCGCCATATGTTTCCCCAGCCCGACTTCCGCGTAAACGTTACAATCTGAAATACTAATATTCTCATCAGCGGCGTTAATGTTAATGGCAGTTTGTGTTAATTCACCTCTGACGAGTTTTTAATGAGTTGCGGCAGCCAAGGGCAGAGTCAGCGGACCTGAAAACTGCTAAACTGGAAGGAGAAAGGCGCCATTAACATTCATGGGCGGTCATTGTTCCACAAGTAACTGGACCTCTGTGTGCCCGGCTGATCTCTCCATTCTACTTCACCCTCGCTGCTCGCTCAGAGCGCGCCCGGCGCAGACAAGGAGCCTTTGTTTAATAATGAACAATCAGTTTTAGGAGGAGAAGTACCTAAGATGTTGGCGACGATATCACAGCGGCTTCTCCTGACCTATATTCAGTTCTTCAGCTCTTTTCATCCTTTATTGACTTTGAAAGTGGAAAACGGATTTATATAGAACCTCTATCACCGCCGCGGCCCTGGAACCTGCAGATTTTATCATTATACTGTCACGGTCAACTTTCCCCTTTGAATTCTAATTCGCCTCCGAAATCTGAAAATTTAAAGAGACTTTCCCATAAAAGGTAAGTCTGTGGATTCCGGCGATGATCACTTTGTGGTTGGAAACTTCAGGAACCGGAAATCTGAAGATCTAAGGAAGGAGCTAAGTACGAGGAAGGAATTGACTCCAGCTCCTATCTTCCATGTCCGCCATTTTGGCTTTAACCATGTCCACCTCTTCCTCCAAACTGTATGGGCGTCAATGAGTTGGTTATGGGAGGGAGTGAGCTCACCCATCCTATGCCCTAGGTCAGGGGTAGGGAACCTTCGGCTCTCCAGCTGCTGTGAGACTACAACTCCCATCATGCTCCATTCACTTCCATGGGAGTTCCAAGAACAGCAGAGCCAGTATGCATGCTGGGAGTTGTAGTTTTGCAACAGCTGGAGAGCCGGACGTTCCCTACCCCTGCCCTAGGTGATTTACTCGGCCTCCCAAGTCAGATATGGAGGCCTTTAATTAATAAATTATTCCGAGGCCGTTTGATAGTAATCTGCAAAAGGGTCTGTGTTAGTGAGAGACAGAGGTTTGGTGCTTCGGCCCATGGGGGTACTGGAGTGCTTGCGTGGTCGTCTCTTCTCCCGGATGTGTGGCATTTGCACCCGCCATATTCTGAGAGGTACCTGCAGGTGGGAGTCTCAGTGAATGCAGCATAGGAGGAGGTAAGTACCGCCGTGGGTCATACAGTTCTCTGGTATTAGTCAAGTGACCTTACTGGGGATCTGGATTGTCACTTAGAGTCCCCGAGTCAGGTCTATGAAGAGAGAAGGCTGAGCAGGAGAAAAATGGTGTCTCCTGTGCATGAGAAGAGTGCAAAACTAAAAAGTCTGGGGGCAACACGGTGGCTCAGTGGTTAGCACTGCAGCGCTGGAGTCCTGGGTTCAAATCCCACCAGGAACAACATCTGCAAGGAGTTTGTATGTTCTCCCCGTGTTTGTGTGGATTTCCTCCCATTCTACAAAAGACATACTGATAGGAAAAAGAGGTAATTGATATTGATGATCTGTCCACTGCTGGGTCATCACTATCAGATCGGTTGGGGTCTGACACCAGATCCCACCATATCAATTGTATTGGCTTCCAGAAGCCATAAACTAGATATATACAGCCTGAAGAAGGCCTGCTCCTATACAAGTGAATGAGAGCGGGGCTGCAGTACCAGATCTTACCACTACATGGCACAGCAGCCCCGCTCTCATTCACTGGACCAATGTGATACTGTAGATCAGGTATCTTCAGGTCCTGGACAACCCCTTTAATGGCTCCATGTTCTCAGTTATCTGCCTATGGCCCCAAAACACTTGGTCCCACCCCTGCAGTGAGAGGTGACTCTGGATAGTGAACCTGGAGATGAACCAAAACCACACATGAAATGCGATGATTGTGAGACATAGCGGCTACGACTAGGCCGGCTCTGAGACTATAGGTGCAGCGACTACTGGATCAGTTGTACGTGAGAGTCCCTGCTACCCTACGCTGCTGAATTTACTTAGACTACCATGCGCCTGTACTCCATACACCTGGACTGTGCTGCAAATAGGTGTGAACTGAGCCACAAGAATGCATTTAATTTGGTATGATGCAATAGCAGCATTGACCACATGAGGTCACTGTAACATATCACACAGGATTTATTAGGGGTCGACGTTCTGTCTTTTTGGATTTTTTAATAAAATCAAATTATTTTTTAAAAAATCTTATATAACTTCTTAGTGTCTGCAAATTCCTGATGGGGATTGGTGAGGACTATATTATTTAGTATTAGAATTGCCTGCATATAGTGAATGCAATCCAGCATGGATAGATTTTGCATACCTGCCAACCGTCCCGATTTCCACGGGACATTCACGAATTCGGTGTCCTGTCCCGTGATCCCGGTCGGCGGGAGGTATGTCTCGATTTCAACTCATCGGCTTCCTCCGGACGTCGATGAGTTGAACATATAAGCAAGTAAAGCAAGAGGTGTCGCAGCTCAACACCTGCCTTACCGCTGTGCTCCAGCTTCGGCACGTGTAGGCACGATGTGAGGATGTCACATCAGGACTACAACTATGTGAGTGGAGTGAGAGAGTGGCGGGGGAGCGTTGGAAGGTGAGTATAAGTATTTGCTTGTGTTAAACATTGAGGGGAACATAATGTAGGGGGCCTATGAAACTTGGGGAATATGGGGGGGGGGAGAACGGCATGACACTGGGGCAGATGAAGGGGCAGAGAACGGCATGACACTGGGGCAGATGAAGGGGCAGAGAACGGCATGACACTGGGGCATATGAAGGCAGGAGACATGAATCTGGGGGAAGAGATGAGGGGGGACATGAAACTGGGGCAGTGATGGGGGGACATGAAACTGAGGGCAGAGATGGGGGGACATGAATCTGGGGCAGAGATGGGGGGACGTGAAACTGGGGGCAGATAAAGGGGTTATATGAAACTGGGAGAGATGGAGGGGGGATATAATTTACAGGTGACTGTAGGAAGATTATACTGTGTGCGGGCACATGAAAAATGAATGAGAATGGGCGGAGTCAACAAAATTGGGCGGAGCTAAGTTTGGCGCAGGGCACGCCGCATATTTTGTCCCTCTTTCGGCTCTTCAAAAGTTGGGAGGTATGGATTTTGGCTGTCACATCCCTTTCAGGTCACAAGGTGACCATGTTCTGATCTCACCATCATCCAGTCTGTCTGGGATGACACGGAGACAGACAGATTGGAGCAAGCAACATCCACAGAAGATCTGTGCTTAGTTCTTCAAGATGGCGGCAGGAACAACCTCCCTGTTGAGCACCTATGTATGTCTGAACCAGGGCTGTCACAAGTCCTGGCTTGCTGACTTCCTCTCTCGGTTGCTGCCCTCAATCTGCAGTGTACGATACAATTGTGACAATTTAATAAAATGAAATCCATTCTCAGCTCTGCTACATCTGTACACCTAACACTTCATAGCTGGATACTGTAATATAAGCCGTATACAGAAGTGTGTCCCCCCCCCCCCCCCCCCCCCCGACAACCCTGCCTGACTATAGTCCCCCGCATAGGGCTTTGTCCCTCAGGCCAATCTCTCGGCAAATCACAATGTTTGTGTCCCTTGTGCTTTGTTTGATAGTTACCAATCACAGCTTTGCCCTCATTGTGCGGCTCTAGGTGCCTGCAGACATTTTTAGGACCTTGTGACTTACATGTTCGTCTATGAGCCTGCAAAACAGAGAGTCCTGTCTCAATGCAAGGACAAAACATACAGAAGTGACAAGCGAAGAGACCGCACAGCCTAAGACCCCCCCGGCGCTGAACCAGCATGTTCTTCAACTTAGTGGGGGAAAATTTCCTTAAAGCTCAAGTGCAAAACCATTACGAGAAGATTCGCTGCGATCTCTACATCGAGGGCGTCACCAAATGACACGTCCACTCCTTAGCTGGTATCAACCAGGGTATCAAAGAGGTGAGGGACATCTTAAAGGATATCCGGTCAAGTTCTGGACACTGTAATGAGACAGAGCCCAAATCCAAGGCGGGATGGAGCGCGGGGATGAACCAGCCAAATGGCGGACATCTGGGCGAAAGCGAAACACAAGCGAGAAGTGAGAATTTGGAATTGAGTGTAAGTAAGATGACAGAGAAAAATGGAGGGAATGTTCTAGAAGAAATGGAATATTCCATGCAAGGGAAGAAAGGAGCAGACGGTGATATGAATGGGGACAGGAGTGACATTGTCCCGGCTGGACGGTTGCTGAGAGATGAAATCCTGATGCTAACAGACAGCAGGAATGTGAGCGACAGGCAGGGGACAGACCCCAGCCCCAGTGCAAGAAACACCAATATCAAGGGATCGCAACTAAAATCCATCTCATCAGCCCATGGTGGCGACTTCCACAACACAACCTCTACCAAACCTACTGCAAAGAAGTTAGGATCCCTCACCGCCAGGACAGACACCCCCCTGGAATCTGCCAGACCTAACACTGCGCCAAGGAAAGCGATGGCCAAGGGCGAACTCAAAGAAAATTCCAGATCAAGATACTTGTCTGACACTGATGTGAAGAAAGTGAAAGTTCACGTGAGCTTTTCCAAGGCGGAGAGGAAGAAGATCCTGCAGGGGTTAATCTCCAGCTGCATGGTGCCCTGTGACAGGGGCGCGCTGGAACGGGAACGCCAGAGGCGGCTGCAAGAGAAAATTCACAAGTTTTTTGAGCTGTTGTTTGAGCAGGATGAGCTGGATGACGGCAGTGATATATCAGGGGACCAGTAATGGACTCACTGTGGTGCTAATGTGATATTTGCAAAGAAGTTGAATAGAAAGGGTAAGGCAAAGACAATCATATTAAGGAAGGGGGGGGTCACGTACTGAAAAAGTTGCATTTTTGTGGCCCCCTGTAACGTTCCATTATACCTATAGGAATACCGCCAGTACTAACATGATGCAATTTCCATAACTGCAGCGGTTTTGTAAATCACAACATATCCGCTGCACATATTTTTCCACGTCCCCTTCTCTGTATTTTTTAAGGGGAAACAGCACTTTTCTCTCTGCATTTTCCATACGGAAATCACACGGACCCCATTATAGTCTATGGGGTCTGTCGTGAGTTTCCTTAGGTATTTGCTTTTTTTTGCGTATTAGGTTTCTGTTGGGGGGGGTGTCTCCGAACAGAAACCCATGCACAGATGTGAACCAGGCCTTAGATCTCCTCCATGGTTAATAAACAGTAACCCCTCTCCCATTAATCCAATATATTCTACCAGGGCAGGCTGTGAGGACTGGACACCCTGCGATAGCTTTGTCAGATATGACGCAGCCAGCTCTGCTACGTACGTTACGTACCGATGTAAATGCATTCGTGGAAAATAAAGCTTCTGGGTTATGTGACAAATGTACAAACTGACTGTCTGTGAAAAGCAAATCCACTTTTTTTATTTCATTTTCTATACCTCACACGTCTCATTCATCCCTTTTTTTTTGCACGAAACAAAGACTTTCCTTGGTGCGACGCATCAGCAAAAGAAGAAAAAAAATATAGAACTTAAAGAGAACCTGTCACATGGTCATCAATGTGCGGTATTATATACCTCTAGAGCAGGGGTAGGGAACGTCCGGCTCTCCAGCTGTTGCAAAACTACAACTCCCAGCATACATACTGGCTCTGCTGTTCTGGGAACTCCCATGGAAGTGAATGGAGCATGCTGGGAGTTGTAGTTTCACAGCAGCTGGAGAGCCAAAGGTTCCCTACCCCTGCTCTAGAGAGTCGGCTTTGCGCTGATTTCAGCTCTGCCAGCTTTCCCGGTCTGTACCCCGATGATAGTGATATCTCCCCACTGTCAGAAAGGCAGGATCTTACAGCCTCTCGCCATCGCTGACAGTAGAAGTCTATGAAAGAGTACAGTTGGGGTTCCTCACAGCTCAGTGATGACGCTGAGGTTGTAAGGCCCAGCCCTTCTGACGGTGGAGAGATATCGGTGCCAAAGGGGTTGTGTCTTACTTATTGCACCTATCTGCGGTCACATATTAGGTTGGACAGGTGAACGCTCCGCTCCTGCGCAGTCCGTGAAATATTTGCTTTTCAGTTGCTTCATATAAGTTCTCAGACCGTCCGAGTCCAGCTGTGAATTCTTTGCGACCTGTAGGAGTCTTAGAGCTAGGTTATAGTCCGCCGTCTGTCTGGCGCTCTCCGGGTTGTTGCTTTGCTTTTGCTGTAAAGTAATTGATATTAAAGGCAAACTATGAGGGCACAGTATGGGTGAGGGGGGCATACACAGCTGGTAATTATAAGATATAAGGGTCCGACCACTGACATGCTAACCAATCATGAGAACAGGGGTCCTGGTGCCTCGTTTGAATAGAAAGACAGGAAACACATCGCTTGGCGATCTCCAGCTGTCAAATAGAAGTGACACATAAGCAAGCTTACAAAACCTACGTACATAGGATCCCAGTTCTCATAATGGGTGGGGGTCTCAGCAGTCATGACTCCATTCATCCTCTAGATTGTGCATTGAGGATAACTTGTAAATAATGGAACAGCCCTTTAAGTGACTGATCACTGGAGACTTGGAATAGGGGATATCTCTTTAAAGGGGTTGACTACTATTATAATAATGGGCCTGCTTATATTCCAGATACAGCGTCACATCCACCCATGGGTGGCTCTACTATTCTGGTATATAGGACTGAGCTACAAACCATATATAGCCTATGGTGGTGCTGTTTCTGACTTAGGCCTTAAAATTCACTTGACTTACTAGAATCTTGTCTGCGATCAGCCTTGAGAGTTCACTGGCATCCTTCAAGACTGAGAGGGGTAAAGAAGAAAGTGACGCAGCCTTTAAACCTAACAAAACAGGATATTAGTAAAGTAAAACAGAAATGTAGAAGAGACGGATAGAAGCGGCCGCAGTGACACGTCTTGTTACCATAATTCTTCTCCGCCGTCTGCCCTTCTGATAGCAGATACGTGTACAAGATGGAGCCCTCGCTGCCAGACTTGTCTCCCGCGTGCTTGACATCGAAGTGAAAGTTCTGCACATTAGGATACATCGTACCAAGGTGACACAGCTCCAAGAAATGGGTTGCAAAAAGTATAAAAGCCTGAAAGCACAAAAATGTCAAATTGCATCCAAAATAAAAATTGGTCCTGAAATAGTTAAGTTACAAGAATATGGCGGAGTGTTATTTCCTAAACCCCAAACCAGACAGATACAGGGTCAGAGAGAGATCGAATGTCTATGAACTGGACACCTCTCCTGCTTTAGTAAATCCTGCATTGCCTATAGAAACCAATTCTGAAGGATATTTTTTAAAACTTTGCATGATATGTTCCTCTGTTATTCCTCCTGGCAATGTGTGAATGGGTGTACCCTACATAGCCTGACACCGTCAGTAACGAAAGATACCTTAGATCTTATAAGGTGCTCACAGATTGCATAGCAGATGCCGATGCCTTCCTCAGCGCTGGTGCCTCGTCCCAGTTCATCAATTATTATCAAGGACTTGTCATTTGCGTTCTGTATAATGTATGTAATCTTTAAGAAAAGCAAAAATGGGAGAATTTAGAAGACAACCCTAGCCCCCTGATCACCCTCCATAAACCAGCGGTCAGAGGCATTCCTGCAAAAATCTCCATAGGTCTCCCATTGTAAAGGTTGAAAGCCACGGGGTAAACCTGCAGCATAAAATGACACACAATGGGTTAAAAATCTTTTTATGCTGCAGGTCTTAGGCCCACTTCACATCTGCGTTGGGTATTCTGTTCGGGGAGTCTGCTTGGGGACCCCCTGAACACAAACCTATATGCATTAAGAACCACACGGACCCCATAGACTGTAATGGGATCCGTGTGGTGTCCGGACGAAACATACGGCGTGGAAAGTGCTGCTTGTACAGATGTGGACCAGGCCTTAGCGGAAGCTTGTAGATGAGATTTTCTATCATGTCACCACTGTGCTCACACTATATAATGCAGCTGACCAGGGGTATGAGAAGGCAGGTACTAGGATCACTATGATGTAAGGCAGGGGTAGGGAACCTCAGCTCTCCGGCTGCTGTGAAACTACAACTCCCAGCATGCTCCATTCACTTCAGTTCCAAGAACAGCAGAGCAAGTAGGCATGCTGGGAGTTGTAGTTTTGTAACAGCTGGAGAGTCAAGGTTCCCTATCCCTGATGTAAGGAGTCCCGATCTCCTGACTGGGTTCGGGTCAGGAAGTCCAAGTGATGTTCAGATCCAGTTTCCATGCCCAGACTCCCTTGTGTGTATGGCGCCTTACACCAGCCAATTTCTGGCCAGACCAAGGTTTCGTCTTGTAATAAACCTCATCTCTTAGGATAGAATTGCAGTCTTTGTTACTGTATATGTTTTAGGATTTCTGTATTTAATGCAGTTTAGGTGGTACCTACAATTTTGCTATATTTTTTCTAATACCTCTTTCATTTCCTTCATGAACGTAGAGGCGTTTGTTTCCATGTCGTCGTCCATTCCGATTCGGGTGAATATCTGCTCAGCGATTCTGACGGAAGCGAATTCTGCGGGCACGAATGAGCCTGTAATAGATAAAGCGCTCGGTGTGTTATTGTGTATCCGTCATGTATAGCGCTCAGTGATTTCTACTGAAGACTATGGCAACACTGTATTGTGTTGTAGCTGTTCTGGATACAAGTTCTAACTTCTTATTCACATTGCACCGAGCTGCTTATTACAGCACATTCCTGATCTCAGCGAGGCGACATTCCACAAGACTCCCGTTACCTACTTGTCTTTATTCAGACTACGAACTGGTGCAAAAGAAATAATAAAAAAGGAAGGACCTTTAAGAAAAGATCAATGTCCAGGTCACTACTAGGCAAGTTGTGTAATGTCAATTGTGTTTTGAGTCAGGCCCTTGTTTCCATCTTGTCTTGTGGCCGCGTCTTACCTATTTGTGCCATGATCTGACACAGCGCAATCTGTTTTAGGTAAGTGGATTTTCCGCTCATATTCGGTCCGGTGAGTATAATAAAATTTTTCCCTTCGCTTATAAAGCTGTCGTTAGGAACTGGTTTCCCCAGCGCTATCATTTCTAGGATCGGGTGCCAGCCCTGCTTTATAGCTGTTGTATCTGTAAATTGTGGACGAACTGCGGAGAGAAGAGCGTATGAAGTCGTCATAAAGAAGCCATTATTATCATTCATCTTATGGCTGAGAAGTCACATCTAGGCTTTATGCTGATGACTAATAGTAAGGCTAAGGATTGGTTCACATCTGCGTTGGTATTCCGTTCGGGGGAGTCTGCATGAGGAATACCAAATGCAACTGCTGTGCAGTAAAAGCACATGGACCCCATAGACTATAATGGGGTCCGGGTTCTTGCTGCCAGATCTCCGCACGAATCATGCGGACAGGAAAGTAGTTCACAATCTACTTTCCTGTCCACATGATTTGTGCGGGCAGTAAGCACACGGACCCCATTATAGTCAATGGGGTCCATGTGCTTTTACTGCACGGCTTTGCATTTGGTATTCTTTTCGTGGGTCCCCATGCGGACTCCCCCAGACAGAATACCAATGCAGATGTGGACAAGGGGTAAGTCCCCACATAGATAAAAAAAAATGCAACCAAAAAAAGTAGATTTTTTTTTCCCACAATGTTTTTCATTGCACTTTTGCTGCATTTTCTCTCCGATATTAATGAGCTATCCTTAGGGTAGGTCCTAAACCCAGAACCCTTACAGATCAGCTGTGCAAGTGCTGTAACCTCTTGCATGCTGTCTGATTCATAACGGCCGCGACGACATCCTGACCTGAAACGACATCCCATGGCCACAATGAATCAGACGGCACGTGATCTAAACAATAAATAGGTCATCAATAAAAAATTAACAGTAAAAACCCTTACCATTGAAACTCGGTTCTTACCATATTCAGAAAATGTACAAACATTGGCAAAGGACAGCAGCATGTCCAGCATGGAGACCGTGTCTGACAACTTATAGAGGCAATGGATGTGTGTGTAGATATCATTGAGGAGCTTACATACGATTCTGAAAATACAGAAGACAAGATAAGAGTCAGAATATTTATTTTACTGACTGTATCCCAGACTGTAACATGTTTCATGGACTGTCTCTGTACATGCAGAAGTTAGGTTACGTTCACCAAAAATCCTCAACAATGTAGGATGCAAATGCATGGGGTTAAAAATCCTCATCTAGGCTAAGGCCACATGTGTCAGGTCCGCTGCGGGAGGTCAAAAACCTGATTTTCACTGTGGCTTTCATATGCAATTCCCAGACGACTGGACTTGGCTTACAACCTATGTAAGATGAAGGCAATAATGGACATGTTGTGTGTTCAAAACCCACAGTGTAAGATGCTATTCACTGTAGATGCCTTTACACCACCACCAAACATAAAGCTGCAGTGTAAAGCACAGAGTAAAACCTAACTGGATATAAAATAAGAGACAAGCTTAAAAAACAGTAATAAATCTTACAGATAAGACATATGATAGATTTCTTTTAGAGATTCTTGACACCTTTCGTTCATCTTAATCAGGTCCACCGATGTAAAGCTGTAGGTGTTCTTTGCTCGTGTCACCTGTTACAAGAAGAAAGAAAGTAAAGTCATCAATGACAAGTGAAAGTTTCTGCTATACCCAAGACCTCCATAATACACATCATATAGATCTTTGCACATTGACTGAACATGCTGTGGAAGTGGTCAGCCATGTTGGGTCAAGAAGTTTGTGAAGGTTTCAATGTTCCCCTTTAATCTTGTAGGTTCTCCTCTCAGCCTGTGCACCAGAACATTTGTCAGGCTCACATACAATGACGCCATCTAGTGGCCATGACCAGCACCTACAGAGAGACAGAAACCTATGGATTCGCAGTCACTCTGAGGGTGCATTCACACTGAGTAAACGCTAGCTTATTCTGAACGTAAAACACGTTCAGAATAAGCGGCGTCTAAAGCAGCTCCATTGATTTCTATGGGAGCCGGCATACGAGCGCTCCCCATAGAAATGCATGGGCTGCTTCTTTCACTCCGTGCAGTCCCATTGAAGTGAATGGGGAGTGACGGCGTATACGGCAAGCTCTGCTCATGCCGGAGCGTACACGCCGGCACTCCCCATTCACTTCAATGGGACTGCACGGAGTGAAAGAAGCAGCCCATTCATTTCTATGGGGAGCGCTCGTATCCCCGCTCCCATAGAAATGAATGGAGCTGCTTTAGACGCCGCTTATTCTGAACGTGTTTTACGTTCAGAATAAGCTAGCGTTTACTCAGTGTGAATGCACCCTGATATAGGTTCAGGTTATTCCACAGGACTATAAATGAGCTCTCTATCATGTCTTATACAGAACCCTTTAAACCAAATAGTCTATATAAAAATAATGCAAGAATGAGGGTCTGTGCACAGGGGGGACTTGTTTTTTACCCCTATAAATCGCATCCACTTGGCCAGGACTATAAAATGCTGCAAATTTACCGCCTGCAAAATTAGAAAGATAATCCACAATGTATATCCTGTGCAGAAAAAAATCCATATCAATTTATATTCACATCATCTTAGCTTATGTGTGGCTAATACAGAGAAGGCGGTGTCGTACAACCTATGAACAAACCTCCATAATAAAAATCTGATAGGACAAGCCAAACACGTTAAGCCAACCCTTTATGTGAACCCGGAGGCCTACAGAGGTACAGTATAAGCCCACTGGTTTCTCGGCCATGTGACAGATTTGTAGACTCTGTAGCAGTGTGAATATGCCCCTAACCCAATACCAAGTCTAGAATTATTCCTAATATAACACCATAGGCAAAGACCTAGTCTGGTCCTAGTAGCCTATGAGAAGGCTATACCTTAATAAACTCCGCAGGGAGGGTTTGCTGTACATTTCCGTCCATGTTCATCTGAACGAAGAATCCTCGTGTGGTGCTGAAACTGGTCTTTAATGGTAAATTGTACTTATCCGAGAGCTGCGATATCATCCCTGTACACAGATATGGAAACCAGTCACGGCTAATAAAGGCTACAAGATATGACAGAGTGGTCTAGTGGATGACAGAAAAATATTACAGATGTTTCACATCATTTCAGGAGCTGGCATACCATAAAACTGGTGTGAATTATATTAAATCTGTCATGGCTGTCCTGGCATTGCTTGTGGGACATGTCTGATGGAAGAAAGGGCCTTATGCCAAACGGGCACCTCAATGTCATCCTTTTATGCCGTAAAATAGGCGCAGAGGGATTAAAGAATTCCCCCATTGTGTCTAGAGATATATTGGAAATATAATACCAAGCTTATGTCCCTGAGACCTGCACCGCCCTTGTTATAGGTCCCATCTCCTGTACTATAGGGTGGCAGAACCTCTGTAGGATTTCCCGTTACAGATCTGCATTGTCGGTATAAAAAAGGGTGGAAATTGACACAAGGGTTAAAGGGGAAGTGATAAAGGGGTCACCAGTACTTCTGTGTCGTGTGGTATAACTGGGCACCACAGCGGGGTCATTGGGATACTGGCCACTTAATCCCCTCTATCACATCCACCGCTACAAGCCCAAGAACCGCTAATAGTAACCGAATGAATGAGAAGATGAATGTGTGTAATATTAGAATATAAGAGAACTATGCCAGGTCTCCGGATTAAACAATACACAGATAGAAAGTAAGAGGAAAGTGTTTTCTGGCTGAGGCCAATACCAGCAATGTCGTCTATAGATTCGGCATAAGTCTTTCTGGCAATATCGAGGAACTCATTTATATTTGGCTTTACCGCGTAACACTTCTGAGTCCTCGTGTTGAGGCATCCGCGGCTGTATCGCGTGTCGTCATTGACTACTGTTTTAATTTTTTCTAGTATGATGGTAAACCTGAAAAAAAACAACAAAAAACATCATCAATGTCAATGACACAAAGCCTTGTGATTGGCAGAAGCCTTGGGATGGGTTCACACTAGTGTTATTTAATGTCCGTCACAGGAGGAGAGCAACGGACATTAAAGGACAGAGGCAGAAGGAGCCTCCTCTATCTGGTGTCCATCAGCTTTAACCCTGTGTAAAAAAAAAATTACAGACGCCATATTTTTTACTTTTCTGACTACTACTGTATCCGCCTCAAAATCCTGACCAAAAAGACGTCTCCCATTGAAATCAACCAATCAAAAAGAAGATACATGCTCATTCTTTCAGGCAGATTCGCCTCCCACCTGACTAGGCCCAGTCATTTGGGCCTAATCCGGAGCAGAGTGCCCGACTGGATGCCGATGCAGTATTTTGGACCGGAACCTGTGGCGGCCTCCGCCTTAGCTTCCGGTCCAAAAACCACCATGTGAACTTACGCTAAAGGTGCCTATACCTCTTCATCAGCTCTCAGCCACCCGTTATTCCTCCTGACCCCCATACACACGGTGTGGAGTAGCTGCGGCCAGACCCCTCTTACCTCCAGGTATACAGCCCACTATTCAGACTTGACAGCATTCATCCTCACTCACCTGGGATCGTCCATCGATGAGTAATAGGCTTGCAGGAGGGGAGTTTTGCATTTTTTCAGTACAGTCTATAAAAAACAGAATTACTGCGCATCTGAAAATAAATGCGGTATATTTGGCAGACTACTGTATTTTCACTTTGTATATCAAGAGCATAAAATAAATCTGGTCCTGGCAGAATATCATAGATCCCAGTTACTGTGCCATTCATCACATTCAGTATCTGTAAAAGCAGAGTCCTGTCTTAAAGGGGTTGCTTCATGTCGATGTCCATACACAATACATGATCATCAGCCAAACTTGCAGATTTTGTTGGGGCTGGTGGACCATGTAGTGTATATGGAGGTGTCCACCGACAGCAGATCTTGGAGGTAAGATGGATAAGGATGTCGGCGTTTAATATGCAGGAAAAGCACATGAACCCCATAGACTATAATGGGGTCCGTGTGCTTACCGCCTGCTGCCCGCATGAATCATGCGGACAGGAAAGTAGTTCACCATCTACTTTCCTGTCTGCATGATTTGTGTGGGCAGTGCGCGACAAGCACACGGACCCCATTACAGTCTATGGTGTCCGCATGCTTTTACAGCACAGCGCTTGCAATTGCATTTGTATTCCGTTCAGGGGGTGTCCATGCAGACTCTCCCCAGATGGAATACAAAAGCAGATGTGAACTAGGCCTTAAAGAGGGTCTGTCACCACAATCCAGGTCCGTAGACTGATCAATAGGTCAGGGTCACTGTACTCAATCTCTGTGTCCCCCTTGTGAATTGCTGCCTCTGTTGCCAGGATATCCCTGTTTTTGTCAATATGCAAGTGAGTACTTTGAAGCAATGAGGGTGCGGCCACTTACCTCCTCGGAGCAATAACAACACCATCATTACTCCAAAGAGGTCATTTCCACATTGACAAAAACAACAATATCTCTGCAACACAGGCAGCGATTCACCAGGGGAAACACTGTATGATTCAGGTGACCCTAACCTAGCTTCAGGGCGCAGGTGACAGTCTGGGTTCTGGTGAGACACTCCCTTTAAGCTATCATATATAATACTGTTATTATTGTAGCTAACTAAACAATACCTTTAAGGGCTCCACAAGTTCTAGGGTATGCTTGAGTGAGATTAGGTAGGATATCTTCGTATCTGCAGCTTTCTCCTGTGAAATATATTATTGTCATTCCATTAAATACAGTCAGCTTAATTCTTATGACATTAACGTAAGGACATGTGAATTGTAAACGTGAAGTAACTAATGAGACTCCATCCAGGACACAGATGTCAATTGTGCACGGCCGGCTTTAATAGGCAGGTAGTAGTAAATCTGACAGTAATGAATGAGTGACGACTGCTGTAAGTAAAGGCAATGTGTATGAGAACACAAGTGCTCTGATAGGTTAAAGAAGGAACGGAAGGTTCAATATCCATTTGTTCCTCCTGTAACCTGTCAGAGCTCTTGGTTTCTCTTTAATCACAAGAGATTATTCTGATCTGTGCATTGTATTACATGTATAATCTGCAATCTGCAATACGGCCGTTGTGAATAAGACATAATATAAGGTGTGTGAAACACCAAGGGTTCCTTTTGTGGGATAATCTATTTAATGCTAGACTAGCAAACATTGATTGTACTCGTGGGCGAGGTCATGTAGATGTCACAGAGAGATTGCAGATTTTGATGTGGATTCACTTCTGCTACATTGAAAGGGATCATTAAAATTCTGCACTAGAAATTGCCATGCTGCGAGTTTTACAATCTATGCTGAAAAGTCCTCAGAATGGTAATGCAATCTGTATACAAATCCCTATATAAAACAACGAGCTTGTGAATGAGAACATTTGGTGCAATTTTAGTGTGACGAGTGGGCAACCCGATTGTGTGTGGGGCCCTAGCCTAATACCACAAACACCTAATAGACCATAATGTCAGACCAGCCGCCGTAGATGTCACAGCACCAGATATCACATTTATATACCTACCGTGTCTTGCTTTGGAATCTGTATGAGATTAGAAAGAAGTTGTTCTGTGTCTAAAAACCTTGAGAGAACTAGACGAGAAATAGAAAACATATAATTTCTTAGAAATGATTTCTACAGCTGCTGAAAGTGTCAGAACAATCTGAAATGAGGAAACTATTAAGCTGTGAATCTTTCTGGTTACATAAGGCAAAGAGACGATGCCGCCTTAGTAATTGTCATATTTTCGGTTGAGGCCTGTCCATCGCTGACTGCGCCCCACTTATCCCCACATTAAACACATTCACAATAACCTTATTACCACTGACGAAGTATGATGATGGCTCTGCCCCGCAGCCTGGGGTGTCATCTGTGTCATGAGATTTAGTGTCCCTGAGAACAACTGTAAGTATCATGCACACGAGTATTGTCAATGAGTCTTAAATAGGAGTGTGAGCAGACCTGGAGGGACACTGAGGCCGGCGATTGTCTGCAGTGATCACACGAGTATACAGAGAGAGGACTGCCTCATTTACCTGTACTTCAAGACCCACAGAAGTCAATGGAGCACAGGCCAAACATCTGCAACACCACTACATTCACATAGAGCAGGGGTAGGGAACCTTCAGCTCTCCAGCTGCTGTGAAACTACAACTCCCAGCATGCACCGTTCACTTCCATGGGAGTTCCAAGAACGGCAGAGCAAGTATGCATGCTGGGAGTTGTAGCTTTGCAACAGCTGGAGAGCCGTACGGTCCCTACCCCTAGCCTAGAGCATTCGTGATTCCCAGCAGTTGGACCCACAAAGGTCAGATATTTGTTTATATAATGGGATATAATCCCCATTATCTGTAACCCTTTTCATGGATTTAAGGCCAAGACTATAATTGATTTTAAACCCTACGGCAAAGCCAGGTACCTGACTGAAGACTGAAGAAAAGTTCCTCATCTGCAAGAAATTCTTGGACGCAGTCCAGTCTTGTGTTGATGGTGTCCAGATCAATCAGAGGTTCCAGGATATTTGATCTGAGTCTTCGGCTTCCACCTGGAGTTTTAGTATTATTCAGGACCCCAAAGAGGGTGTGATTATTTCTTGAAAGTGAATGAATTGATGAATAAGTAAATAGATGAATGTGAAGACTCAGGGACAGGATTACACTGCTACAGTATGTCCCAACTGAAGGAAGGAAACTGCAGTCTACATAACAACCCCAACACTGAGAGTCAGAGACAATAGTGTGCCCATAAAGAGTCATCCTGCCCTACCTTACCAGGACACATCAGTGTTTATTATTGCCACGTGAACAGAAGTATACAGAGGGAGGATATCTTCATTTATGCCTTAGTCACATATTGGTTGTAAAAAGTACGTACCATACGTATCATTATTATTTTTTTTTTTTACTTTATGTAATAGCATATAGTCTGATATGGTTCCCCATACTGCACAAAACTGGTCAACATAGCCAAAAGGACACTACTTGGCATCGGTCAGGGCTAAATGATAAACTTCAAAAGGGCAAATATGGCCTGGAATATATGGACAGTATACTGGTTGCATTTCCCAGACTGGATGTGGTTTGGAGACCTGGCCTCCCTAGTCCCTGCCTCCTATATACAGCACTGTGCCATACGGTATATTAGGAGAGTAGCGCTGTGGTGAGGAGAGACCAGCAGTATTATAAATGGGGGTTTTTCACCAGCTATGGCCGCACCTGGAATCTCTACTATTCACCAGAAGTTCAAGGTTCTGAGCAGACGCAGAGTCGATCATAGCGGTTTGTTCGCTTCCTTGAAATCGAATCTTGAGAGATTTTGGAGCATACACTGAATTCTGAGTATGTTCCACATATTTCAGCAACGCAGCAACTGCAGCTAGACAATAGTATCTAGAAGATAAAGGTAAAATGACACTCACATATAACATAGACAACATGGATAAAACAACCGGGCAGATTTATTAATCCTGTTAATACAACCTATTAGTTTACTGTCTGCCAAATATTTGTGCCCGGATTTGGATGCAATTCTAGTGTAGGAGGTTAAGACCCCACATTGCATCCCGCACCAAAAAAACACTGTGGCCGTAACTAGAGATAAGCAATGGGATTCACTAGAATCTATGGCCCTGCTGTCTGGTTCTTGCTTTGAACTAGGGCCCTCTTAGCTCTGAGAGCCCAGCATATGTGCCCATATAATAGCAGACCTTATGCAGCAGCGAGAGGCAGCAAGATTATTGGGGCCGCTGCAGTGATTGAGAAGATGGGGCACAGGGAAGGAGGATACTGGTTGGCCTGACTATGCACCTACACCTTTTATACAGTATACAAAATAAACTGGATAGTGTCTTAAATAACTTACCCAGTGTATTGTTGTACAGCCTGGTTCAGATGTGTTTGAGTATAAGTATGAAGTGCAATGAGTGTACTCTTCCATGCCATGGTGATCTAGGGGCCCATCTGGTTCAGGGGCCTTTCAAGGGATTGACTTGTTTGCCTGTGGGCCAGTCTGAGCCTGTAATTCTAGTGACTTCTGTAGGACAATTCCTACTTTAGGCTGAGGTCCCACGTTGCGGAAAAAAGCTTTTATTGTTGCAGATTTTGTTGCGTTTTTTTGAGCCAAAGCCACAAATGGCTACAAGAGGAACGGGAGATATGCATAAAGTACTTATACTTCTCCCCTCTGCTCAATGCACTCTTGGCTTTGGCTCATAAAACCGCAACTAAATCTGCAACAAAAAAAACTGCGTTTCTGCAACGTGTGGCCTTAGCCTTACGGGTCTTTTAAATCCTCATTTCAGAAAGCATACATACTTAGACTTAACCTCCATTAATACGGTGCTGAATTCTGGGGCACATAATTGTTCGATGTATTCCACGCCTTTTGTTTCATTGAAATATCTCCTCTGTATAGTGGTAAAGGAAAAGTCCTGCAAGTCACAAAATATCCCATTGTTACACAATGCACCATGTAATGCAGATATGGCAATAATAGATTATAGACACATCACAGTCTTACTTCCGGATTATTTTTTTTTACCTTTACCTTGAGCTACAGTTCCCAAAATTGAAGATAGATAGATAGATAGATAGATAGATAGATAGATAGATAGATAGATAGATAGATAGATGGGTAACCTCCAAGGTGAAATCACCTGGTGCTTGTACAAGCGATTGTAATGTCAGCTAGGATATGAGTGAAATGCCCCACAGGCTTGTTATCTTAGTACAGAGGCAGGATACACTGCAATACCAAGGTACTGTAGTGTATGGAGCAACATGGTGGCTCAGTTGTTAGCACTGCAACCTTGCAGAGCTGGAGTCCTGGGTTCAAATCCCGCCAGGAACAACATCTGCAAGGAGTTTGTATGTTCTCCCTGTGTTTGCATGGATTTCCTAGATTTAATAGTGCAAAAATTATAGCAACAGAGTTGCAAAGTGACCGCCCTTGAGCGTCTTCTGCCTCTCTGCCGCGAAACCATTTTTTTAAACTGGACACAAAGTTGGACATGCAGGACTTTGTATCCAGTTAAAAAAACGGTTTCGCCGCGGAGAGGCAGAAGACGCTCACGGGCAGACACTTTGCAAACCCATTCAAGTGAATGGCTATGAAAACTGACCGCCGGGTTTCCATCTCCTGTCCAGTTTCTTGGGCAGAAGACGGAAACCCACAAAGCGGAGACCAGGCATAGGTGTGAACCCGCCTTAACTGTAAATGGCTAGAAATGTTTTCGTCCCAAAAAGTTCCCATAAATGTAACACAATATTATTGAGTACCTTAAAGTTTTCACTGATAAGGCGGAGCAGTTCTGAGCTCTTTGCACTTTCATAGGCCGTATTCGGCACCAGTATTTCTAGAGGTGACAGAATCTGGAGTTTCGTTATTACCTGCAGTATAGAGAAAACAATCATGAATATCACCAATACTACCAGAGTGGAACGGAAAAAAAAAGGGCATCATAACAGAAATGAAAAAAAATGCTCAAAATTATGTTATCGACATGTGCACATATGAAGGACGCTGTGCGTGTACATCCATGCTTGGGGCCACAGAAACGAATGGGTCCCTGTGCTAGCCTACAGCCCTAAACACACAACTATATTGTCTATATGGCCTTAAAGCAAAGGTTCACTCCTCAGCCCTGGTCTGAAGATATAGAGTCAGTAATATTTCACCTTCACATAAATGCTGCTGTCCGTAAACTGAGACAAAACCACGTCGGGATTCCTTAAATCCAAGCTAGCCATGCCCACTTCTCCTCTGGCGAGCCCTCTCCCCTCCACTAATGCCACAAAAACAGAGGACGTGGAACGCGCTGATGCTGAAGAGGATGTGGTCGCTGGAAAATACAAGAATTATTTGTTAGACTCAAGAATACACACGGGTAAAAAAATAGCTACAAATAAATCCGGCTTATACACGTTGCATTTTCCTCTGTATTTTTTCTTCCCCTATTAGATCTATAGGTATAACCCAGCTTTTCTGTAGCTTTCTTTTTTTCACAATCCCCTCACTCCACTGAAGGAAGGGGTTAGACGCAGCGTCCACATGCTGTAATGTTATATACGTCAGCGCTACCTGTACATCCCGTCACAGGAGTCTGGAGTCTGGATTTTGTGAAGTAGCCACCAATTGGTTTTCTGACACAGGGACTGGTGGGAGCCTTCCATGAAGAACCGCTTGTAGCAGAGGCGACATTGAAGGCGCTGGTACTTTCCATAAAGGAGCTTTTATCTGCAAAGTAGGGTTCTGTGGGGGAAAAATCACATAAAGGAAAATTATAATAGCCAAGTAAGATGTTTTGGAAAGTGGATTTTTCTGCCGAAGTGAATCATTCTGGTCAGCAACTTTCTGATGCACACCATTGCAATGCACAATATAATCTCTGCAAATATAAAACACCAATTAATACAATTAATGGGTTGGATGTCTGCACCAGTTTAGTACTTTGAGGGAATATTCTATTTTTTTGTCAAAGGAAGTTGGAATTTTCTCTCTAGCCCCCTCCATTCCTGAGCAATCATTGCTGTTAGTTTTGGTGCTATTTAGACTCAGTACTGTCAGGTGGGCAGTGTCACACAGGAGCAGACAAGGGGGTGTGATTCTGAGCTCTGACACTGGATCTTTCAGGGCTCGTTCACATCTGCGCCCAGTCTCCATTTTGCAGGTTTCCGTTTCCTGCACAAAACAGAGGCAGGATACGGAAACCCGCAGGACTCTTCCTCACCCATTCATTTGAATGGGTGAGAAAGCTGTCCGGCCGTGAGTGGCGGTGAGTGTTTTATGCTCTCCGCCGCTAAATCGTTTTTTTTAATCCGGACACAGAGTCGGACATGCAGTACTCTGTGTCCGGATTTAAAAAAAACGGTTTCGCGGCAGAGAGCATAAAACGCTCACCGCCGCTCACGGCCGGACCCGGTCTGTGCTTTCCGTCTTCTTGCATGCAGAAGAAGGAAACCACAGAACGGAGACCAGAATGCAGGTGTGAACCTAGCGTCAGATTGGAGCTCTGAATCACATGTATGTACAAGGGACTGGTATATTCACTGATGTCAGATGCCATATCAACTCCAAAGACATACTGATATGGCCAGTGACTGACAATGTCTGTACAGCGCTGTGGAATATGGTGGTGATGTATAACAGAAACCAATAAACAATGATGTGTGGGTCAGACGTATGCGATGGCACTCCATTTATGGCTATGGGACTGTCAAAGCCAAGTACAATGAATGGCTATCTCTGCAAATCCCATAAAACTGAGGGTGGGTTTACACCTGCGCCCGGTCTCCGCTTTGCGGGTTTCTGTCTTCTACCCGGGAAACTGCAATCAGTAACCGTCCGTGAGCGTCTTCTGGTCACCGCGGCGAAACCGGGTTTTTTTCTAACTGGGCACAAAGTCCTGCATGTCCGACTTTCTGTCTGGTTAAAAAAAACGGTTTCACTGCAGAAGCAGAAGACGCTCACGGGCGGTCACTTTGCAAACCCATTAAAGTGAATGGGTATGGAAACTGACTGCCGGGTTTCCGTCTCCTGTCCAGTTTCTCGGGCAGAAGACGGAAACCTGCAAAGCCGAGACCGGGCGCTGGTGTGAACCCGCGGCAACACAACTGTGCTATTATATGGGGCACACTAGACCCTGATTTTTGGGATTAGTGGGGTTTCTGCAGATTATATATATATATATGTGTGTGTGTATCCTGTATATAGGAGATGTATTTATCAGAATATCCCTTTAACATATCATCTATAAAAGCTAGAAGTGACCCGACATCTGCCAGTGTAGATGTTTTGGGACATATTTTAGATACATGGCGCGTACAGTGCCGTCCGGATCGGTAAAGCCACCTGACCTACTCCATGGCTCCACCAGACGTTTACTCATTCACCATAAATCAGGACATTTTGGACAGATTGATGAAAACCAGAGCAGGCCCGTTGCAACCAATCAGATCGCAGCTTTCATCCTCCAAACGGCCTCAGCAAAATGAGAGCTGTGATCTGATTGGTTGGTCCATTGCACTAGTTTTGATAAAGCTGCAGCAATTTCCGTGCGCTGTGCCCGTGTAGTACAGCCCCATTATGTCGGGCTCTAGTCCTCACCCTTGTTTAGCACTGGCCCCCTGCCCACAGGAGTCACCCGGGTGACGGACACAGGGGAGGACTGACTACTGCTGGTGGTGGTGCTGTCCGCCGGGGTCCCCGGGAGGGAGCAAGACCGCGGGCCTGTGGACGGAGCAGACTCCCGGCCTGAGTAACAGGAGGAGTCTGACAGGGTCGGGGTGTGATAGGAGGTCCCGGGGAAGCCGGAGCGATCCGGTGTAACATTGGCCATGTTATGGGGGGCGGCAGAGAACCCGACAGACAGACAGAGAGCAGGAGCCGACAGCACGGTGACGTCACCGAAAAGTGGCGGGAAAGTCATTACCTCACAGCTCCGTCTGATCCCTGTACACACTATCTGCGTCTTAGGAGCATAACGTTATATTTTAATAAACTCTAGTTGTCTGTTTATTGCCTGTTATGGCTCTGTCACACGTATTTGCTGCACTAAGACTCCACATAGTGAAATGCAGCAAAAAAACTGCAAAAATAAACGCATCGCCTTTTTTCCCCGCAGTGTTTTTCACGGACACCTTCCAGAACTTTCTTCTGCGGACTCTCTGACTCTATTATACTTATACGGAAAACGCCAGCGTATCCGCAGGTATAATAGACATGCCGCCATTTTCAAAAACCCAGCTTTCCTGCTGCGTCCATTTTCCTGCCTTGTGTGGAAGGGATTAGCCAGAATCCGTTTTGCAGATACCGTTAAACTCACGTTTTTTTCATGTGGCGTTTCCACAACAAGGGGAATAATTGCGCAAAGTACAAATACAGAGGGACATAGCGACCAATGGACTGCGTACGGCGGTACATAGAGGTGAACGCCGTGCGTCACGCGACCGTCCTACTACGTGGACGTATCGCCTGTGGGGGAAAAAATCGCAGCCCGTAGGACATATTTACTCCGTCACATCCGTAGTCATCACTTACCATATGTATGAAGAATTGTCCAAATTTTTCATGTTTGCAAGAACCCGACCTAAGGACTCCTTCGCCATGCCATAATCTGACCACACGTTAGCGTCCGTCTTGCGGTGACAACTTCTAAAGAATGACCCAACCTTACAGGACCACAACGCTGCTCATTCGGATTACCAGACCTGCGGACAGGACAGAATTTGGGGCCGTAATATGGACGGCCTGAAGGACATCTAAGGGAGGGTTCACACGGAGTTACGTGCCGCGTGATGTGGCACGTGTACGCCACGTGAGCTTTTGCGGGCCATTCACGCTCGCATTGATTTCAATGGGAGCGTGGATCGTATACGTGGCGCTATTTTGCGGCCTCAAAATCCCAGCCGCAAAATAGCGCCACGTATATGATCCACGCTCCCATTGAAATCAATGGGAGCGTATACGGCCCGCAAAAGCTCCCGCGGCATACACGTGCCAGATTATGAGCCAAAAGACATCGTGTGAACCCTCCCTAAGGGCTTATTCACAATGGTCTGCAAACAGAGCCCGCAGTGGAGTATACTATAATATAAGCGGTTTCGGTGCACGCACTATTACATGCCATATCACAGAGGATAAACATGGAGACAGTTGTATGGCTGGAATGATTCTTCATACCTCTACCGCCTATGGCTGCTTTCATGCAGCCATAATGCAGGTGCCCATATGTGCCCTCACTATACTAACACTTGTTTCGTATAACCTGTGGGCACTCCAGGCACATATTACTAATGGGGATTTTAGTCATAGGTCAATGGCGTCTGTGGGTAAACGCTGTTTTAGCAGTCTGGCTCTCTGTTGACTTGAAAGACGGAGAGTCCGGCACAAATCTATCCATCTGCATGCTGGCGGCGTTGCAGGATAGTGACGCTTTATTTCATACAAATGATTAGGACAACACTGCAATGCTCTGCGCAGCCATTACAATGTCATTAGACTCAACCCCGCCAGACAGCTGATGCTTGGGGGGTTTTTGAGTTTCGGACCTGCACCCATTCGATATGGCTGGCTCTCAATATTCTGATCTTGGAGAATTCAGATCGCACTGTTATCAGAGAGAGGAGATCTCTGACAACAGGATTTGTGCTACATGCATTATAAATCAATGGGATTCATAGGGGCGTCTGTCACATGGCTGCAGCTCCTTGGGGTATTCAGTGTAAGTAGAAAGCATAATGCAAGTGTGAATATATCCTTTAGAAGACTTTGAGATTCACCTCAGATCAATGTATCGTGTTTTTTTCCCGCAGCGCTTAGGATTTTTTTTGCAATGGCAACATCTCTGCTGCGGATATTTTTCTGCAATGTGTGGATCAGATTAGCTAGAATCCCACCGACTTTGCAGGTACAGTGAAATGGCAGAATCGTGGTGTTTACATTACGCTAGGCCTCAGCCTTAGGACCCGTGCACACGGCGTAAACGCGCGCTCATTTTTGCATAATACAAGTGTAAAGAATGTCATTTAAGTCAATGGGAGTCTGATTTTGACACGTGTATTCTTTACACTTGTATGATGCAAATATGAGCACGTGTTTACTCCGTGTGCACGGGCCCTGACAGGGCTTTCCTGGGACTCGATTTAGTTCATCAATATGTCATGGATCAAAAGGTTGACGAAGCCGCAGCGTTCGAGTCAGCGTTGTGACCTCTCCACGGAGTACCAAGCACAATGTTATACATATCATGGGAATTGTGCTTGGTGGTGCAACTCAACTCCTTTCACTCGAATGGGACTGAGCTGCCACTGTATCATATAACATCACTGGCACAAGTAAGAGGCTGCAGTGCTAAGTACTACAGCGTCTTCAAACATCGTCAGGGATTATCCAAAGTCAGACCTCACTGTTTATAGGTTTATGATCTTTTCTAAGGTCATCAGAAACCCCCTTTAATGGTGCAAGATGGAAATGTGGAAGGGCTCAGCCAACCATCCAATGTGTACTGGGGTCTCCAGCAAAGGTAAAGAAGGATCGCCTGTGGATCTCAGCTGGCCCTATCCTTTGTTAGAGGTATCTGGTACATGCATACCCAGCTGAGGCCACATGAGCAGCCTCTAGTACATGATGTCTATACAGTGACACAATCTGGCTGCCATATACAATCCCTTATAGACAGATAAGTTATAACACAGACGCAGAAGCTTCAGGTCTTGCTTTTCTCCCATTCACCTGCACACACGTCTTTATTGCGCTCCTTGTGCACAGATAAGAGACTTATTCCAAAATCCATTCAGTGCAGTCCATGGTCAGATGGTTGTTAAAAAAAAAAGAACAACAAATACATAGAAATTAACTTAAAAGCTATACAATGAGCGGACACAAACGTTCCTGACCCGGCCCCTTGTTCTTTCTATAGTGCCAGAGCAGGGGGACAATAGCAGCTGATCATGGCGACGCTTTTCTCCGCGCAGGTCTCAGCTCAGCAGCTCCGGCTGCACATTAACCCTGCGCAGGACCTCCTCCGGCATACAGAACACTGGATTCACTGGTTTGATTCCTTCTTCTCCCAGGAGGGACAATCCGGCAATGCCAAACAGGGTATGAAATGGATCCACCTGGAAATAGGAAGAAACGTCTTCACTAATCTACACCGTCAGAGGCTGCCGATAACACACAGTGAATGGGGGCTAGTCACATGACCGTTATTTATTTTGGCTGTTTTCACGGATCTCTCCATGCACTGAAATGTATAGGAAATCTATGAAAATGTGTGTCCCATGGATTTCACAACCAATTTGCACCTCTTTCAAGTGAATCTAGCCTAAGTGTCTCATTACTGGGGGTCCAACCACCGGGTCCCCCGCAATCAGGAGAACTGGGGACCTGAAGTCCCCTTTGAAGGGATTCTACTACTAAATCGCTTTTTTTTGTGCTTTAGACGTCGAAATAGCCTTTAGAAAGGCTATTCGTCTCTTACCTTTAGACGTGGTCTCCGCAGCGCCGTTCCTTAGAAATACCGGTTTTAACCGGTATGCAAATGAGTTCTCCGGAGCAATGGGGGTGGGCACCAGTGCTCAAACAGCGATGGGGGCGTCCCCACTGCTGCCAGAGAGCTCTCTCCAGCACCGCCTCCTTCTTCAGCTGCATCCCCTCCTCTTCTGTCTCTGTCCAAACTTTCGACGCCTGCGCAGTACGCTCCTGTATTGAACTACAAGAGCAAGAGCGGCCTCCCAAAAATGGCTGCTGGCCGGCCGCAGTACGCCCCTGTATTGAACTACAAGAGCAAGAGCGGCCTCCCAAAAATGGCTGCTGCCCGGCCACAGTACGCCCCTGTATTGAACTACAAGAGCAAGAGTGGCCTCTTGCTCTTGTAGTTCAATACAGGAGCGTACTGCGCAGGCGTCGAAAGGTTGGATAGAGACGGAAGACAGAAGAGGCGGGGTTGCAGATGAAGATGGAGGTGTCGCTGGAGAGAGCTCTCTGGCAGCAGTGGGGATGCCCCCATCGCTGTTTGAGCGCTGGGGCCCGCCCTCATTGCTGCGCAGAACTCATTAGCATACCGGTAAAAAACTGTATTTCTAAGGAACGGCGCCGCGGAGACCACGTCTAAAGGTAAGAGACGAATAGCCTTTCTAAAGGCTATTCCGACGTCTAAAGCACAAAAAAAAGCGATTTAGTGGTAGAATCCCTTTAACGCCTCCTTGTGAATGGAACACCAGTGCATTGGCGAGACCAGCAATCTATTCACTGCTAAGAGTCTGCCAGAGGCTTTAGGGGGCTTTTAGGCCCCTGTTTTCATGAAAGTTTGTGGTCAGACCCCCAGCAACTGAACACTTATCCCGTATCCTGTATATCGGGCTAATCGTCCTTAAAGGAGTTATCCCACAAAGTCTGTAGGACCTTTGTCCTGCTCCACATGCAACCTGTCAGAATGTAGACGGGACTGGTGGCTTCTCAGGCGCTCCGACCACCAGCAGTCCTGCCCACATTGTGCCTGGCTGTGGAGGTCCTGCAGACTTTAATTCGTGAGACAACCCCTTTAATGCCACAACCATTTTAAAGAGTTTATTCAGGCTTATCAACTGATGTCCTATAGGACAGGTCATCCATAGTAGGGGTCCAACACCGGGACCACCAAGGATCAACCATTTGAAGACTATGTGAACTCACATTCATTGGTCACATGGACGGTTTGCAGCTCAGTCCCATTCAAGTGCATGTGGATGACACATGCTCATTGTAAAATGTACAGTGCTGTGCTTGGATTTGTGTGCGAGGCTGTGGTCTCTAAACAGCTGATCAGGAGGGGTCCAGGTGTCAGACCCCCAATCCTAAGGATAGGTCATCAATTGATAAGCCTAGAAAAATGCTTTAAATTTAAAGAAATATCCATCTGATCAATCATCCCCCCACCCCCGCAGTAACTCACCATATCTCCGGGCCGGTCTGCAAAGCCCCCGGTCTCCTCATCCTGGCAGGCCAGAATAAACAGCCGCAGCTTCTCTCGGTCTATCCAGTGCAGTCTGCCAATTATTTTTAGAGAAGCCAAAACCCACCATGAATAGCAGACGTCCGGGAGCTGGAACACAAGACAGTCCTTATAGATCAGTGTACAGCCAGATGGATGATGGGTAGGACGGGTGAAATAATTGGCTGCGCGGTGACACTTCTGCTGACACAGGATTTTTTGCAGGAATTTTACAAATTGAGAAGCGTTATCTTGGCAGCGTATAGCGGGAGATTTCGCATATTACTCTAGCACATATTTAAATTGTGAATTATAGTTCCAAGTCATAGCTAAGTGCTTGTTAACCCCTTCCTGACATAGACACTTTTTTTGGGGGGGGGTTTCCCCATTACCCACCAAGAGCCATCATTTATACTTTGGCATTGACCCCGTGAGGACTCGTATTTCTGTGGGACATTTTATATAAAGCATTGCAAATGTGAAAAATTCCTATTCCAGACTTATTAAAGGGATCCTATCATTAAAACTAATTTTTTTCTGCCTACTACATAGGAATAGCCTTAAGAAAGACGATGCTTCTCCTACCTTTAGATGTCTTCTCCACGCCGCCGTTCAGTATATAATCCAGTTTTCGTCGATACGCAAATGAGTTCTCTTACAGCACTGGGGGCGTCCCCAATGCTGCAAGAGAAATCTCCAGCACCGCCTCCATCTTATTCAGGAATGGGTCTTCTTCCAGCGGTGGCTTCAAACTTCTAGGCCTAGGGCAAAGCTGACTGTGCATGCCCGCGGCCACAAGAAAAATGACCACTTACGCAGTAAGTAAGCGGTCATTTTCTTGTGGCCTGTGGGCGTGCGCAGTCGTCTCTGCTCTAGGTCCAGAAGTTTGAACCCAGTTCAAGAAGAAGATGCGCAGAGAGGCCGTTCCTGAAGAAGACGGAGGTGGCGCTGGAGATTTTTCTCTCAGCATTGGAGACGCCCCCAGTGCTGTTTGAGCGCTGGGGCCCGCCCCCAGTGCTGCGAGAGAGCTAATTTACATAACAAGAAAAACCGGGATTGTAGGAGAACGGTGGCGCAGAGAAGACGACGAAAGGTAGGAGACGAATAGCCTTTCTTAAGGCTATTCCGACGTGGTACCTACAAAAAATTGTGTCTGACTGATAGAATCCCTTTAAAGGGATACTATCATTAAATTCACACTTTTTTCTTGATCGCACGTAGGAATAGCCTTAACAAAGGCTAGTCTCCTACATTAGATGTCTTCTCTGTTTCACCGTTCGGTAGAAATTTGAGTTTTCTTCGGTATGCAAATTAATTCTCTTGCAGCACTGGGGTGTCCCCAATGCTGCGAGAGAACTCTCCAGTGCCACCTCCATCTTCGTCAGGAACGGCCTCTCTGCACGTCTTTGCATAATGGAGAAAACTAGGATTTCTACTGAACGGCAGCGCGGAGAAGACATGTAACGGTAGGAGAAGAATAGTCTTTCTTAAGGCTATCCCTACGTGTTATCTAGAAAAAAAATTGATTTTAATGATAGGATCCCTTTAAGCCACGTCTGAATCATTAATAGGAATTGGCACAGGGGTCCCCCAGTGATCAGGAGGACGGGTGACCAAAAGTCTCCCTAAGGCCTCCTTGTGAATGGAGCACCAGCGCGCCAATGTAACCGGCTCTCCATTGACTTCTATGGGGCTGCGAGCGCTGCCGAAAGATTTTTATATTCTAATAGCTTTCACTGTAGGAGGACAAACATCATTAATACATTACTATCCCCCTTTTTGTAATATTACATAAATTCAAAAAAAAATTAAATAAAAAACACCTTTACTTCTTTAGGACCATTCCCACCTTTTCTGGGCGTCCGTTGAGTCCCCCCGACGGCAGCTGCCGCTCACAAAGCCACCAGCCTAGTAAATCTGCGTTGATTTGGTGCAGTTGGTTTGTGACAGCCAGAAATCCTGTGCAACAATAGATCTAGAATTACAAACACAACATTGTCACGTGACCTTCCGAAACGTGTAACATGCGTACAACAGTAGCCCTATAGGAAGGCAATGACCGTAAAACGCAATACATGACCCTGCAGTTAGTATACACGTGTCCTACCTGTCCAGCGTGAGACTCCGAGCCCGGTCTGCAGCCAAAACCGCCATCAAAGTTCATACAGGATAAGACGAACTCTATAGCTTTCTCTATGTGAACGGCATCGAGCTTCCCCTGAAGGAACAAATAAGAGGAACAATTATACTTGATATACTTGCTGTAAAATTTCACTGATGATTATTTATTCCATAATATAGTAAATTCCTCTAATCCAACATTTACAGGGGTTTTCCTGGCCTAGATATTGATAGGTCACCAGAGGAAGCCCATAGATCAGCTTATTGAAGCAGCAGCACTCAGGTGAGCACAGGCAATGTGACATCATGTTCATCGGTGACAAGTTCTATCTGCAGCTCAGTCTCATTCAAGCGAACGGGACTGAGCTGCGATACCGAGCACAGCCACTAGTCAATGGATGGCGCTGTGTTTTAGGGACTAGTGAAGTCAGCACATAGCTGATCAGAAGGGATCCCGGGCGTCGGATTTTCCTGGAAACTCAGTTATTGTGAGTTAGGGGCTCTGAAGTTTGATGCCAGCGCCAGAGGAAGACGCGCAGAGAGGTCGTTCCTGAAGAAGATGGAGGCGTCGCTGGAGATTTCTCTCGCAGCATTGGGGACCGCCCCCAGTGCTGCGAGATAACTCATTTGCATACTGAAGAAAATCCGGATTTGTACCGAACAGCAGCACGGAGAAGACATGTAAAGGTAGGAGAAGAATAGCCTTTCTTAAGGCTATTCCTACGTGTTAGTCAGGAAAAAATTGCATTTTAATAATAGAATCCCTTTAAGACATAAAAATATCAATGATAGACGTATAAGCTTTGTACTTACTAACTCATTAAACCTACCAAAAGTGCAAGCGTTGCAACAGCACAGAAGGAGAACCGGGTGTCAATTTCCCCTGTAAGAACACAGAGAGCACAGGTGAGCCCTGAATCCTCATAGCCGGTGCAGGTCACCATCATGGCACAACTACAGGATGTGAAAAGAAGTGAAATCCTGACCACCACCTAGCCTTGCACACCTCTACATAAATGCAACTCTGCCAGGCCATGCCCCTGTGATGGGATCTACGCCTGCTTGTAGCGGCTGTCAGTTTCAGTCGTCAATGGACGCCAGTTAAATGTGGCGCAGCTCCCAGGCCCCATTTGCTTTCATGACAGTGGCGTGAGAAGTGCAAAAATACTAGTTTCGATAACAATTGTCGCAACCAGCCTCTAAAAAGTCACAAACCTGAGGCGTGCACTCATTAATAGATATGTCCCTAAGTCTAGGAGCTGATCGGTGCAGGGGCTGGCTGGGAGGGACCCTACCAATCGGATACGGATGATCTCCCGCCATCAATATCTTTTCTTATACAACCTCTTTGCAGTAATTACCCCATTTGTCTCCAGAAAACGATCCGTCTTCTTTCTGCAGGGACTTCACATACTCCACGACTTTATCTGTGTCTACTTCAGAAAGGCTGTCAAAAAGTGTCAGGATCTGCAAAGCAAAGACAGATGAATTTGACATGAATCCCTTCTACACACGGCCTACAAACATGGCGACGCAATGTAAGGTACCTGCACGGCGCTCAGAGTATACAGGAGATGGGGGTCGTGTCCGATACTGGCGCTGAAGCCGCCACATTCGTGCTGACAGGACTTGATAAAGTTCAGGATCTCCTCTTTGTTCATACGATGAAGCTCCCCCATCAGATCCATGACGGTCAAGCCCCAGTACACTCCGCTCATCCGCAGGTACTCCGACATACAGTATTCCTGCAGAGGCACGGACAGATAGCAGGTATCACAGACCATGGAGAGAAGGCGACATCCATTCCCTATCTATAGACAGTCCAGGATTTCCACAACTACTACTCACATAGTCATCTTTCTTAGCTCCATAGGACTCAATGTACTCAGAGTGTTTCTCCAGCAGGAGGGTTTGGGGGGCATCAGCTTTAATGAGAACATCCTTCTGTGGGGTCCCCTGTAATCAAATAAGAGAATACGGTATATAGAGGATAGCTTACTCTCTAAACATTTACCAGTATATATATTCTTTATAATAAGACGTGTCTCCATACAAATATGCCAGGAAATAACAACTTTAGTAAGATCAGTTGCTGTGTCCAACAGTCACCACTAGGGGGAGCTTAATGACTATGGAATAATAATAATAATAAATAATACATTTTATATAATACTGATCCATTCACTCTAATTATTGGAACAACATGTTGTGAGCGTTGCGTTTGTATGTTTTATAATGTCCGTGGTTTAACTCTTTGTTATTTTTCTCCATACACAGTAACATTCAGTGAGAGGCAGAAACAGCTCTCAATATAGAAGCAAAGGGAAGAGTGAAAAAATGCAAAATGCAGGATCGCACAAAGGATCCAAAATGTGTTGATAAAGTATATTATATTATTATCACTATATTAATGACACAAATACTGCCAGAAAACCAAATGCTGTCAAAAAGTTCAGCTACACTTTAAAGGATAGCAGCGGAATAAGCGGACATGCTGCGATTTCCATAACCATAATCCTAGCAGGTCTATTTTATGTACAGAAACGCAGCCAGTTTCCCTATAGGTATCAGTGAGGAAGAAAGTCTGCAGAGGAAACCAATGTGAACTTTCTGTGCAAAGTGCTGCGAGAAGGACCGCGATGAGTTGCTGCCACAGTTTTTCCCGCAGCACGCCATGTGGGGCCTAAGCCCTAACAGCACTTTGTATACCAATGATGTATCTACAGGATAGGCAGTCAGTATCTGATCAGTGGCGTTTGATACCCAGACCCTGCACTGATCCAGATGACAGAGGCTATTGCTGTAGATGGGGCTGGAAGTAGCTCCAACCCTACTTAATAACAGCAACCGTCCACTACATAGCGCAATGCAGCCCGTCACTATATAGCAGGGTACTACTGCCCATCCACTATATAGCAGGGTACTACTGCCCATCCACTATATAGCAGGGTACTACTGCCCATCCACTATATAGCAGGGTACTACTGCCCATCCACTATATAGCAGGGTACTACTGCCCATCCACTATATAGCAGGGTACTACTGCCCATCCACTATATAGCAGGGTACTACTGCCCATCCACTATATAGCAGGGTACTACTGCCCATTCACTATATAGCAGGGTACTACTGCCCATCCACTATATAGCAGGGTAGTGCAGCCCATCCACTATATAGCAGGGTAGTGCAGCCCATCCACTATATAGCATGGTAGTGCAGCCCATCCACTATATAGCAGGATACTGCAGCCCATCCACTATATAGCAGGGTACTACTGCCCATCCACTATATAGCAGGGTACTACTGCCCATCCACTATATAGCAGGGTACTACTGCCCATCCACTATATAGCAGGGTACTACTGCCCATCCACTATATAGCAGGGTACTACTGCCCATCCACTATATAGCAGGGTAGTGCAGCCCATCCACTATATGGCAGGGTAGTGCAACCCATCCACTATATAGCAGGGTAGTGCAGCCCATCCACTATATAGCAGGATACTGCAGCCCATCCACTATATAGCAGGGTACCGTAGCCCGTCCACTATATAGCAGGATACTGCAGCCCATCCACTATATAGCAGGGTAGTGCAGCCCATCCACTATATAGCAGGATACTGCAGCCCATCCACTATATAGCAGGGTAGTGCAGCCCATCCACTATATAGCAGGGTAGTGCAGCCCATCCACTATATAGCAGGGTACTGCAGCCCATCCACTATATAGCAGGGTAGTGCAGCCCGTCCACTATATATCAGGGTACCGTAGCCCGTCCACTATATAGCAGGGTACCGTAGCCCGTCCACTATATGGCAGGGTAGTGCAGCCCATCCACTATATAGCAGGGTAGTGCAGCCCGTCACTATATAGCAGGGTACCGCAGCCCGTCCACTATATAGCAGGGTACCGTAGCCCGTCCACTATATGGCAGGGTAGTGCAGCCCATCCACTATATAGTAGGGTAGTGCAGCCCATCCACTATATAGCAGGATACTGCAGCCCATCCACTATATAGCAGGGTAGTGCAGCCCATCCACTATATAGCAGGATACTGCAGCCCATCCACTATATAGCAGGGTAGTGCAGCCCATCCACTATATGGCAGGGTAGTGCAGCCCATCCACTATATAGCAGGATACTGCAGCCCATCCACTATATAGCAGGGTAGTGCAGCCCATCCACTATATAGCAGGATACTGCAGCCCATCCAGTATATAGCAGGGTACCGTAGCCCGTCCACTATATGGCAGGATACTGCAGCCCATCCACTATATAGCAGGGTACCGTAGCCCGTCCACTATATGGCAGGGTAGTGCAGCCCATCCACTATATAGCAGGGTAGTGCAGCCCGTCACTATATAGCAGGGTACCGCAGCCCGTCCACTATATAGCAGGGTACCGTAGCCCGTCCACTATATGGCAGGGTAGTGCAGCCCATCCACTATATAGTAGGGTAGTGCAGCCCGTCCACTATATGGCAGGGTAGTGCAGCCCATCCACTATATAGCAGGGTAGTGCAGCCCGTCACTATATAGCAGGGTACCGCAGCCCGTCCACTATATAGCAGGGTACCGTAGCCCGTCCACTATATGGCAGGGTACTGCAGCCCATCCACTATATAGCAGGATACTGCAGCCCATCCACTATATAGCAGGGTAGTGCAGCCCGTCCACTATATAGCAGGATACTGCAGCCCATCCACTATATAGCAGGGTACCGTAGCCCGTCCACTATATGGCAGGGTAGTGCAGCCCATCCACTATATAGTAGGGTAGTGCAGCCCATCCACTATATGGCAGGGTACTGCAGCCCATCCACTATATAGCAGGATACTGCAGCCCATCCACTATATAGCAGGGTAGTGCAGCCCGTCCACTATATAGCAGGATACTGCAGCCCATCCACTATATAGCAGGGTACCGTAGCCCGTCCACTATATGGCAGGGTAGTGCAGCCCATCCACTATATAGTAGGGTAGTGCAGCCCATCCACTATATAGCAGGGTACTACTGCCCATCCACTATATAGCAGGGTAGTGCAGCCCGTCACTATATAGCAGGGTACCGCAGCCCGTCCACTATATAGCAGGGTACCGTAGCCCGTCCACTATATGGCAGGGTAGTGCAGCCCATCCACTATATAGTAGGGTAGTGCAGCCCATCCACTATATGGCAGGGTACTGCAGCTTGCACCATGCTTGCAGAAGTGCAGAGCTGTGTCCATCCCACAGCAGTGGTTTCTTGTGCAGATGGATCAGTTATTTGGTGCAGGGTCACGTCATATACAGATGACCGATGCTGTGGATAGATGATCAGTATAAAGACCTGTGTGGGATCATAAATCAGACTGCTAGCATTGCTCTGAATGGTCAGAATAATCCGGGTAGTGATAGAAATCTCTAAGCCATGTCGCAGGGTTCTGTGTGGAGAGCTCTGGTGCTGAGCACAGCTCATACATGTCATCTCCTAGAAGGGTCTATAACATTAGTAGATGATTTGGGCCAGACCTCACCATAGGCTTCAGCTGCTGAGACCAAGTCCTGTGTGCCTGGTGCAGAGGTGCTGATGTGTAATTCTCAGGTCGGCCCTATAGCAGTGAATGGAGCGGTGCTCCGGCACTCACATGGGGCGCTCAGGACCCCATTTTTCTGATAGACACAATTAATAGAGGACAAGGGGTGTAAGTTAGAAACCCGCTGTAAGCAAAGCAGTTCTGAAGCAGCTGAGACTGTAGGGGGCGCAGTGTAATGATTGGCTGGGGGGGTCTCTGCAAACAAACCAGCTGAAACTCTCAACATGTCAGCCACAGCATGCTGGAAGTTATGGGTGGCACAGGACTGGCAGGGGCAGGTGGGCACTACAGGGAGGGCAATGATGAGGAGCCCAGGATGGGGGAAGGGGTCAGACCCGGTGACCGATACGGGGAGGAGTCACAAGCCCGCCGGGGGGCGCCCTGAACCTGCACAGTCCCCCGCACCTACAACTCACCATGACCGTCCTGGGCGGAGCCTCTGCCAGTCACTGCTCGCTAGGACCCCGCTGAGAGACGGGGATTGGAAGGATGTCACATAGGCGACTACATCACTGCCTGTCTAAACATCGGCATACTGGTTATATCGTAGTACTGCCAGGCTATAGCGACTAATACTCCACTCTGTAAGGACCTATAGTTATCTATATAGCACTGATAGTGTCACACTGACACACTCCGGCACAGCATAGACAGCTATTCGCAGGGAGCCATGGTTCCACCTGTCATGAGGGCAGAGGTCCTATCAGGGGCTTGTCAGAGATTTACAGGTGTCCTGTGCGATGCCTGAATGTTCTGTACTCTTATGTTTAACCCCTTCCTGCTACTTTCTTTTAATTTTTCCTTTCACTCCTCATTTTTTAATTTTTTTTTATTTGCTGGACAGATAGTCTTCATAATGCCACCATTAAATATTCTATACAATGTTACGGGAAGGTGGGGAAAAGACTCAGAATGAAGCAGAATTAGAAAAAAGTGTCACTTGCGCTGTATTCTTATGGGATTTCTTTTTACCTCCTTCATTGTGCAGTGAAAACAACATGTTGCCCATATCCTGCGGCTCGCTACGATCACGGCGATACCAAATTTATAGATCTGGTCAAGTGAAATGAAAATACGACGATTTAGCCATTTTGAATTTTCTTTCCTGCTACAACATTCACTAGATGGGGTGAATGGCTTTATATTTTATTGCGTACAAGGCGTAAAAAGTCATCATCTTAGGTAAATCCAGCAGGGCCGTGTTTTACACCATCAATTGGTTGTAAATTACAGGGAAAATGTGCGATCCTCCATAGCAGTATGGCCACATATGCCCAAGATCCCTGGTAGGATCTGACAAGGGTCCCACGTTGCTGCATTTCATCCAAGTGTGCGAGGTTCTTGTACCTTATGCCCTTAATAATCACAGTCCCGTTACCGCCAGTCACAATGCTCCTATAACAATCATTAGTCACAATGACCAGTGCACCAGTCATAAAATCCCATATACAACTTGTCTCCTCAGACTCTGCGGTCTATGGTGGGCACTAAATTGGGCAATTACCCAGTACTCCCCCCCCCCCTCCTCCAACACCCACAGATTCATTCTCCTCCCTTTATAGACTCTCTCTGCCAATAACTACCTTGTGGTGTCTTCTTCCAATGCAGTTCTGCCTGAGTCAGACTAGCACCCACAGTCATTGTAGAGATCTGCAGCAGCTACAACTTTACAGTGGAATTTGGATGTGTTAGTCTTTTACATCTAGGGCTACACATCAACTTTTGCCATGACTTCAATTGCATGACTAAAGACCATCATGTCTATTCTTTCACTAATGTAAGTGAATGGATCTGCATTGCAATCGAGTGTATGTTGCAAAAATCTATGTTTTTCTGCAACTAGGAATTGCGGTCACAACATACAGTAGGTTGCAACTTGACTCCATTCACTTACATTGGTAAAGCAGTTGTAATGTGACACCATGATCTTTGGTTGCACAACAGATGTTGCAGCCATGTTGCTGTGTAGGCCCCAGCTTATAGCCATTTTTTGTTTAGCGGCCCTGCATGGTTGCATGTAACTTCATCTTCTAGTACCAGACAATGATCTACACCAGCAAGGGGTTGAGATGAATGGCACGCCATGACAGCACCTTATCACATCATTAATGATAGCTAGAATCTTACTGGTTGCTATACAGTATGTTATATGCAATGACAACACTCACAACTTAGACTAATGTATTTAATAAAAAACAACGTTTTTATAACCAGAAACCAAAAGCACAAAGCTTGAATATCACAGTTTAAATGGTTTATTTTTTTTTACAATTTTCTGAATGGATTAGAGTTGCATTGTCACAAGTTGCTCTGTTGCTACGACATTCATAGGATATGACAGCTCAATGTACAGAACCTTATAAAACCGATGGATACAATCATAAAGACATGTGTCTGCAGTCAGTCATACTGTGCAAAGTGATAAAAAATCAGTTTACTAAAAAAAAAACTCCTGAAGCATATAAACCCAAACTTGTCATTAAGGCCAGGGGTGAAGGAGAACAGTCCAGAGCGGTGAAGGCAGGCGACAAGTTCTTTACTCCTTGTACTTGCCTAAGTGTTCCCGAGCAATGATGAGTCTTTGGATCTGGGCTGTGCCTTCATAGATCTGTAATGCAGACAGGAAAGATTCCACCCATTATCACCATCTCATACAGTATAGGCAACACACCTGCTACATACTATTCTACTCCTGGTGTCTCTGTATGGCTTCCCTGTCTCATCGCAGATGTCCAACAATGGCTCATGGGAAGCTGTGTATAAGTCACAGAGCCCCAAACTAAGACAGTGGAAAAGAAGGGGAGGTGTGTGTGTGTGTGTGTGTATATATAGGGGTTATCTGTGACCTACAGACATCTTAGGATGATCTCTGCAGCGCAAGGCTTAATAAATCCCCCATTGGTCACTGCTGGCCAAACCCTGCATGCCAAAAAATTTCAACACTCCCATACAGGTATAAACACATCAACAGAAAGCATCAAACAGTAAATTATGGTAAAATTCTATTCATCTGGCATCCAATAATCCAAAAAGATTTATAAATTAAGACAGATCGACAAGACTAAATAAATCTGATTAAAAAAACAAAACACAAAAGCTGCAGAATGTATGTTTGTTTTTTTGTAAGCTCTCCGGTGATCACCACTTCACACAGTAATGTGTTCATCGGTTACATGGCCTGTTTGCAGCACAGTTATACCGTATTTTTCGGACTATAAGACGCACCTAGGTTTTAGAGGAGGAAAATAGGGAAAAAAATTTTTGAAGCAAAAAATGGTAAAATATTTAATATATGGGAGTTGTAGTTTTGCAACAGCTGCAAGGCCACATTGACAGGTGACCCTGCAGCTGTACGGGGACGCATAGAGCGTTTTTTTTTATGGGGCCAGCTGTACTTTTTAGTTATACCATTTTGGGGAATATCTATTGCTTAGATCACCTTGTATTGAAAAAAAACCCGGGGGTTTATGATATATATATATATATATATATATATATATATATATATATATATATATATATATATATATATATATATATACACTCACCGGCCACTTTATTAGGTACACCATGCTAGTAACGGGTTGGACCCCCTTTTGCCTTCAGAACTGCCTCAATTCTTCGTGGCATAGATTCAACAAGGTGCTGGAAGCATTCCTCAGAGATTTTGGTCCATATTGACATGATGGCATCACACAGTTGCCGCAGATTTGTCGGCTGCACATCCATGATGCGAATCTCCCGTTCCACCACATCCCAAAGATGCTCCTCTATTGGATTGAGATCTGGTGACTGTGGAGGCCATTGGAGTACAGTGAACTCATTGTCATGTTCAAGAAACCAGTTTGAGATGATTCCAGCTTTATGACATGGCATTGCATTATCCTGCTGAAAGTAGCCATCAGATGTTGGGTACATTGTGGTCATAAAGGGATGGACATGGTCAGCAACAATACTCAGGTAGGCTTTGGCGTTGCAACGATGCTCAATTGGTACCAAGGGGCCCAAAGAGTGCCAAGAAAATATTCCCCACACCATGACACCACCACCACCAGCCTGAACCGTTACCAATACAAGGCAGGATGGATCCATGCTTTCATGTTGTTGACGCCAAATTCTGACCCTACCATCCGAATGTCGCAGCAGAAATCGAGACTCATCAGACCAGGCAACGTTTTTCCAATCTTCAATTGTCCAATTTCGATGAGCTTGTGCAAATTGTAGCCTCAGTTTCCTGTTCTTAGCTGAAAGGAGTGGCCCCCGGTGTGGTCTTCTGCTGCTGTAGCCCATCTGCCTCAAAGTGCGACGTACTGTGCGGCGTTCAGAGATGCTCTTCTGGCTACCTTGGTTGTAACGGGTGGCTATTTGAGTCACTGTTGCCTTTCTATCAGCTCGAACCAGTCTGGCCATTCTCCTCTGACCTCTGGCATCGACAACGCATTTCCGCCCACAGAACTGCCGCTCACTGGATGTTTTTTCTTTTTCGGACCATTCTCTGTAAACCCTAGAGATGGTTGTGCGCGAAAATCCCAGTAGATCAGCAGTTTCTGAAATACTCAGACCAGCCCTTCTGGCACCAACAACCATGCCACGTTCAAAGGCACTCAAATCACCTTTCTTCCCCATACTGATACTCGGTTTGAACTGCAGGAGATTGTCTTGACCATGTCTACATGCCTAAATGCACTGAGTTGCCGCCATGTGATTGGCTGATTAGAAATTAAGTGTTAACGAGCAGTTGGACAGGTGTACCTAATAAAGTAGCCGGTGAGTGTATATATATATATATATATATATATATATATATATATATATATATATATATATATATATATAATTTATTTTTTTTCTAGGGACAGGAGGTGATTTAGAACTTTTATTTATATTTTTAAAGCTTTTTTTTTTTTTTTTTACTATTTTATTCCCCCCCGGGGGCTTGAACCTGCGGTCACTTGATTGCAAGTCCCATAGATGGCAATACAACTGTATTGCCGTCTATGGGACATTCTGTGTATTAGTATTACGGCTGGTCATAGACCCAGCCGCAATACTAATACAGCAGTGACAGGCCTGGGAGCCTCATTAGGCTCCCGGCTGTCACCCGAACAGGTCGGCTCCTGCGATATCGCCGCGCAGGAGCCGGCCTGCAACTCTACAGGTACGGGGCCGGTGGGGACCGGCCCCGGGGGAGAAGGGGCCACTGATACTGACCCGGCATCCGCTGTACTAGAGAGGCGGATGCCGGGGAGGGATAGACGCTGGCACAGGTGCCGGGCCTGAGACATCGCTGCACTCCACTGTCCTGCCTGAAGCCAGCGGCGGGGGGACGGAGGAGCGGAATAGCATCACTCCTCCTGCTGCTGGCTTCATGCAGGGCAGAGGAGCACAGCGATGTCTCAGGCCCCGGCGTCTATCCCTTTCCGGCTTCCGCCTCTCTAGTACAGCGGGTGCCAGGCGCCACATTTGGACTATAAGACGCACCCTTCTTTTCCCCCCAAATTTTGGGGGGAAAAAGTGCGTCTTATAGTCCGAAAAATACGGTAATTCAAGTGAACACGGCCGAGCTGCAATACCAAACACAGCCACTATACAATGCATGGCGCTGTGCTTGGCAAGCAGTGAAGAGGCTTTAGATCTGAACCTAAAACTAGTCACTTCAAACAGCCTATCACAGGGGTGCTGGACCCCCACCCATCTTGTACTGACCACCTATTCTAAGGTTAAGCCATCAATTTTTTAACTATGGTACAGCCCTGAACACAAATACATTTAGATATGTACATTCTGTAGTAAGCCAAAGCACTGATTTTAAGTATCTCAGCGACAGTTTCCCTCCTTACTAATGGGTTCCTCTTACCTGGTAGATTTTTGCATCTCTCATGAGCTTTTCCACAGGATAATCACTGTTGAATCCGTTTCCTCCGAAAACCTGGACAGCGTCTGAGGCCACCTGATTGGCGATGTCACCTGCAAACGCCTTAGCAATGGAGGCATAGTACGTGTTCCTTCTTCCGCTGTCCACCTCCCAAGCTGCCCTCTGATATGCCATGCGGGCAAGCTCCACTTTCATGGCCATCTCGGCCAGTAAGAAGGACACGGCTTGATGCTGAATAAATATGAACAAAAGGTGGAGATTACAGATTTGTAAGAATGAGGATTATAGGAGTTATCTGGCACCATAAAACAGAGTGATAGAGCCTTACATTGTGGAGCGCCTGCTGCTACTGCAGCTCAGACCCATTCAAGTCCTAAAATAACCCCCTAAGGATAGATCACTGGAATCTCCTTCCCGATCTGACATCCATTGCAGGACGCTCAAGTATAGCTGGTTGGTGCTATATCTAAAGCAGGGGTCGGGAACCTTCAGCACTCCAGCTGTTGTAAAACTACAACTTCCAGCATGCATATTTGCTCTGCTGTTCTTGGAACTCCCATGGAAGTGACTGGAGCATGTTGGGAGTTGTAGTTTCCCTGCAGTTGGAGCGCTGAAGGTTGCTGCCCCTGATCTAATGTATATGGGTTCTGCAAGGAGACGACTGCACCAATTTGTGGGTAAATCCTGAAGATGCCTATGCAATTACCTCGGCCAAGACTCTTCCAAAGGTCTTCCTCTCCAGAGAGTACTTTGTGGCTTCATCCAGCGCCCTCTGAGCTAATCCAACTGCACCGGCTGCCACCTATAATATATAACAGGTGAGCCATAGCGCTTGGTTCACAGAGAACCGAGATACCTCATATTGAACTGGAATATCTTACTGGTGGCCGGGTCTTATCGAACGCCCCCATGGCAATTTTAAAACCGGCACCTTCTCCGATTAGGACGTTTTCGGCAGGAACTCTGACATCTTCAAATACAATCCCCCTGGTGTCTGAGCAGCGCTGCCCCATGTTCAGCTCCTGGAAAAAACACAGATGCATTAGAGTGAACCAGCATGCTGTTCAGGCCTTGTTCACACAGCGGGGACATGTAGTAACTTAAAGGGAATATATCAAGATTATTTTTGTGACACTAAGTCACCCACGGGTACTTATGGACCAGGGAGTTTAGTGCCATCCGTGCCCGCCGCTGTACTCCTTACTCCAGTGCAGTTCTTCAATGAAGCCAGAGCAGTACACCTCGTGTTCAGTGCACGTCCTGTACCTCCAGTACTTGTACAGTGAAGCCGGGGTGTATGTCCTCAGCATCAGTGGAAAACTGCGTATGCGCCGGGAGCACCAGAGAGGAGTCCGAAGAGAGTGACCTCTAGGCAAGTATAAAGGTTTATTTTTAAAAAAAATACTGACACTGATGGTTTCTAAATCCCAAGTCTATAAGGACCTGAGGGTGGTTTAGTGTCCCAAATTGGTCTACAGGCTCCCTTCAAACAGGTTTAGGCTAGCACTAGCGATGCATGTTTGATAGATTTGGTGCATCTTAGACATGTAACAGGTTTTCTTGGACTTGCATATTGATGACAACCATATGCTATGTCCGATACAATGGACACTCGCTGATCAGCTGCTTGAAGACGTTGCACCATTCGGTTGAGCACGGTGCTGTATATATCATCGGGTCTGCACTTGGTATTGCAGCTCAGCCCCAATCACTTGAATAAGACCGAGCTGCTGCTATACCATGGGACTGATGAACGGGATGACATTGGTACAGGAAAGAGAATGCTGTGAGGTCTCTTCAAGCAGCTGACTGGTGGGGGTCCCAGTTGTCAAGACCCCGCCATATTGTTGACTTATCCTAAGAATAGGTCATCAAAAAGTTCTGGGAAAATAACCCTTTAGTGCCACCTATTGGGTGGTATACTTTAGTCCATTCACCGGTGAGTAACCAGCAATGGCTACTACAGAGTGCACAGGGGTGTCAGACCACCCCACCGATAGGATATTGTTAATAGAGATGAGCGAGTACTATTCAAAATAGTACTCGCTCATCTCTAATCGTTAACAAATCATCAATCCTTAAATCACAGAAAAACCCTTAGAATAAAAAAAGGGATGTCTGGTCACGAGAAGTTGCTCTATATCCACAGAATAAGGGGTAACTTGATGATTGTGCGGGTGCACCGCCACGCCATTCATTTTATTGGGGCTTCTGGACTTGGTCATCTCCGGAGATCCTATTGCAATGAATAGAGAGGCGTGCATATCACAGACCAGCTAATATGGGGTGCCAGTTCTCGTAATCGGAGGTCGGACTACCACTTCTCAGTAACTTCTTGTGGCCGGGCAACCCCTATTAAAGTGACAGCGTAATATACAAGTCCTCACCTTTCTCCCGATTTGTATTCCAGGACTATCGGCATCTACAATAAACCCAGTAAAAGCTTTCCCTGTTGGCGCTTTGGGGTCAGGGTTAGTACGAGCCAAAAGGAAGTACCTGCAGAATAGACAGAAGAGCCGCTTATGAGAAGGTGGTACAGTACTTACAGAGTCCCTGCAGAGCATGCATGTCCCATAAGAGAAAGAAAAAAATGGCTTACAAAGGTAATGTCCTGGGCAGACTGCTGGAGCATATGAGCATACACCCCCACCCTTCATTGGTTTAATAGAATTCTTTAATACTATAACTCTATAGTATATAACTCACTGAATGTGCCCCCTAAGCCCTCCAATGGGAAGCTGTATCATCAGCCACCAATACCAGTGTACAGTGACAGAGCTCACCAGTTAGCTTTCCCTCCATTGGTGATCCACATCTTCTGCCCATTGATGACGTACTCATTGCCCTTCTTCTCCGCTCTAGTCTTCAGACCGGCCACATCTGAGCCAGCTCCGGGCTCAGTCACACAGTAGGCCTAGAGGATAGGACACAGACACAAGGAGGGGCAGGTCAGCCATACAGAGGAGTATTATACAAATATTCAGCAGAAGCAACATGGAGATCCCTTACACACATCAGCGGCTCCTCCGTCATTCTGCCCAGGTACTTCTTCTGCTGAGCCTCATTACCTGCGATGATCACCGGCATTTGCTGCAAAAATATAAAGTGTAATACAAAATGTAACTCAGGATCAGTACAGGATAAACAGAATAGTGAGCGCAGCTCTGGGGTATAATACTGGATGTAACTCAGAATCAGTACAGGGTAAGTAATGTAATGTATGTACACCGTGACTGCACCAGCAAAATAGTGAGCGCAGCTCTGGAGTATAATACAGGATAAGTAATGTAATGTATGTACACAGTGACTGTACCAGCAGAATAGTGAGTGCAGCTCTGGAGTATAATACAGGATAAGTAATGTAATGTATGTACACAGTGACTGCACCAGCAGAATAGTGAGTGCAGCTCTGGAGTATAATAGAGGATGTAACTGTCTGACGCTGGCTTCACACTAGCACCCGGACTCAGTTATCAGGTTTCTGTCTTCTGCATGCAGAAGACAGAAACCCGTCATGCAGAGTCCGGCCATGAGCGCCGGTGAGCATTTTATGCCCTCCGTGGCGAAACTGTTTTGTTTTTTTTTTTAAACCGGACACAGAGTACTGCATGTCCGACTGTGTCCGGTTTTAAAAAAAACGGTTTCGCCACGGAGGGCATAAAACGCTCACGGCCGGACACTTTTCAAACCCATTCAAATGAATGGGTATGAAAGATGTCGGCAGGTTTCAGTCTCCTGCCCAGTTTTGTGCAGGAAACGGAAACTTGTAGAATGGAGTCCCGGGCGCAGATGTGAACGAGCGCTTGGTCAAAGATAGGTAATGTAGTTACCTGTAGCAACTTTTTTTTTTTTTTTTTTTAATTTAAAGCAGTATTCTAATACTGGACACTTACAGGATATCCTTAGAATATTTCTGGTATTCTGCTTTATGGTGAATGAATGCCAAGTTTCCTTAAAGGGATTCTACCACTAAAACACTTTTTTTTCTAGTGACCACGTCGGAATAGCCTTTAAAAAGGCTATTCGTCTCTTACCTGTAGAAGTGCTCTCCGCCGCGCCGTTCGTTCAAAATACCGGTTTGTACCGGTATGCTAATGAGTTCTCTCGCAGCGATGGGGGCGTCCCCATCGCAGGAGCAGCGATGGGGGCGTCCCCATTGCAGCTCGAAAACTCACCGCAGCGCCGCCTCTCCGGTCTTCGGTGTCCTCCCCTTGCTTCTTCAGCGTACTGTCGGACGCCTGCGCAGTACGCTCTGTTCGACGAAGATTGCCGAACGTACTGCGCATGCGCGAAATTGCGATCCCAGCTATAGTGCGGGCACCGAACTTTCGCGCATGCGCAGTACGTTCGGCAATCTTCGCCGAACAGAGAGCATACTGCGCAGGCGTCCGACAGACGCTGAAGAGGCAAGGGGAGGACACCGAAGACCGGAGAGGCGGTGCTGCGGTGAGTTTTCGAGCTGCAATGGGGACGCCCCCATCGCTGCGAGAGAACTAATTAGCATACCGGTATTTTGAACGAACGGCGCGGCGGAGAGCACTTCTACAGGTAAGAGACGAATAGCCTTTTTAAAGGCTATTCCGACGTGGTCACTAGAAAAAAAAAGTGTTTTAGTGGTAGAATCCCTTTAACTCCCCAACAACTATAATTGGATACATGACCCTTCATCAATTCAGGGATCATGTATACTTACCCCAAGGGAATTGGCCTCTATAGCAGTCTGAATACCAGTGCAGCCATAGGCGATCTCCTCTGTTATCAAACATGTGTCAAAGATGCCGAGGTTCAGGCCCCCTGTAGATAAGACATCAGTGGGACTTAAGTATAGACAGCAACGAAAACTGTCCTTGTATCTATCATCTACACAAATGTCCACATCGTCCCTTCCTGCATTCACTTCTCTTGCTGACCGTCCGTTATCATCTGACGGGAGGTCTGGGCTGTTTAGGGATCTGATACAATACCAAAGGCAACAGCAATGCCCAACTGAGGGATAACACAAAGCAAAGCTGCTGCAACTTATTTGATAGTTATGATTTACATTTCCTAAAACAGACATGTCCAGCAGAGGCGGGGGACCACTTTAAAGGGGTTTTTCCAGGACTTGCCTATATGTGGGGGTACAATATTCAAGAGCCTAGCTGATCAACTTTTTGAAGAGGCCTCTTCCCTGTGCCAATCACATCAAGTTTATTGGTCACATGGTACAGGAGTAGTTCAGTCCCATTCAAGGATCGAAGCTGCGATACCAAACACCGTCCCCGTGCTATGTGCAGTTCTGAATGCTGCGGCCTCTTCCACCGGCTGATCTATGAAGGTCCCAGGTGTTGGACCACCACCAATCACATATTGATAACCTATCCTGAAAATCCCCTTTAAGTAAAAAGTTCTGATCAGGTGACCTCCTCAATGACCAAATATACCGCACAGTACACATCCAAAGCAGCCCTAAACAAGCCTGTTGTATCCAGGGCAGAAGGCGCTTCCTTACCGCAGTGCTCAGGGATATGTCCGTTCATCAGTCCCAATTCCCAGGCTCTTTTAATAAGGGGGACCGGATACTAAGGATAGAAGAGATTCATTATTAACCATTTCATTACAGGGGAGTTCACAGAAGGCAGTCATGGCCACTCCTCTCACCTCCCCGGATTTGTCATAATCGCCGGCGACAGGTATGATCTCTTCTCTTGCAAACTTCCGGGCTGTGGCTTGGAACTCTTTCTGTTGTTCACTGAGCTCTGTACAGATGGAAAATATGCAGGATGAATCTGTGTTATTACACATATATATATATATATATAACATAGGACAAATGTTATGTACAGTATGTTATGAATTATGTATATACGGTATCGTGTCTGTCTTATGACTCGTTCATTGCAGTAGTTATGTCTGGTTGTAAGTATGAATTGCTTCTTCTGTATATGTTGTTTCAATTCACAATACACCCAAATGCCTTTGTGCGGGGTCATACCAGTGTTCGACAGCGGAATGGTTTAGGCCTGGACAAATGCAAAGGTAACAAAGGCAGGCATGTCATAATTCGTGTTGTATAACCATCTGTGCACAGGAATATGGTCAGGCAATCCATACGCCTCTCTGACCTCAAGCACCTGGACTGATAATGTTCATAACCATCCCAATGTACACATCTGCTGAAAGGATGAGGATTTCATCTTCATGTTTAGTATGCCTGGGATTGTAAAAGCATTCTTCATATTCCGATATGAAGGGCCCATGCAGAGCTATGGCATATTCCAGTGTAAGTAATGATCCAACCCCAGTCACAGGTGGGAGGTTCCTAAAAGAGGGCTGAGATCAGGCTCGTACAAAGACTGATCATGGACTAGTCATTATTGTCAGATACCTGGAGATGCAACTAAGCTTGTAGTCTGGCCGAATACTTTGTGCTGGGTCAATCCAATGCTAGGAGCCCTGTTTCTTTATATTATTCCCTTTTATCTTGTATACTGTTTGCTTGTGTGTATGTGTGGAAATATGGCCTGGTCAGATGGAGCTAGATTTCTGTAGCACCCTGATGATAAGAGGGGCAGAATTTGGTACAAGCATTGGATGACCCCTTGTAGCCATTTAGTCAGAGGTGGTCTGGCCTGCTACTCTCTAATAAGTTGGCTATTTAGTGTATACGGTAAGTTTACATTACACACAGAAGCTCCTGAGCATAATATATATATATGTATATACACAGTATTGTATAACTCCTCAGCATTATCCTGTTTACTTGTAGATCCTGTTTAGCAGCTACACAAATAAAGTGAATCCTTGCCTTGTCGGGTGATTGCCAGATCTTGTGCAGGATTCTTCTTGTATTTATCAGCAGCCAAATATATGATGCTATCTGATACTTACCAAAGCTGAAGCCAGGGTGGGAGGAGGACCCCGCATTGGCAGCCTGAGGAGCCGTGGACTGGGCTCTCCAGCCGGTCTTGGCAATGTGCTGCAGCACCTGGAGGAAAAGAATAAAAATAAGACGTCTTTATTTATATAGCGCCAACATATTCTGCAGCACACGTGAGAAGAGATGCAAGATATAAAAACGTCCTCCACCCATAGACTTGTACAGAGCTACAGCCTGAGGCTGCACTACTATCATTCAGAGGAATACATGACCTCTTTTGATCTCAGGATCACACCACCATTGTTTTGCGCCATAGATGCACCATTTTGTAACTCTTCTGCCTGGCTCATGACTGTTTTAGCCTACAGGAGGGGCGCTCACAGTCAAAGGGGTTGTCCAGGATCTGAAGATCTGACTAAGCCACAGGATAAGTCGTCAGTATCAGATCGGTTGGAGTCCAACAACAGACCCTGCGCCGATCAGCTGACTGTTTATAAGGTATACGGTCAGAAACAGCCCTGCTCCTATTCAAGTGAATGGGAGTGAGACTGCAGTTCCAGGCACCAGCACTACAGTATAAAGACTGGGAGCTCTTCATAGCGTATAGAGCTCTGTACACTGTAGCAGTGATGCCTGGACCTGAAGTCCCGCTCCTAAAATAGGAACAGGGCTGCTTATATATGGCTTCTGGCGGCCATATCAACTGATCTCTGCGGGGTCCGGGTGGTATCCGATACTGATAACCTGTCCTTTGGATGTATTCGTTATCCTCAGACCCTGGACATGCACTTTAAAGGGGTTGTCTGGGATAAAATGATCTTTCAAATCTAAGCTAACCAACCCCTGCACCTCCGCTAACCTTCTAAATTACTTAGGTTATCAAAAATCGTATTCACCTAGAGTGCCAGGGCGGTCATGTGACCACCCCAGACACAATTTCCAATTTCCCGGTGACGTCCCGTTTCTGGAAACGGAACGTCACCATTTCAAACCCACTTCTCCACCCCATCATACTTATCTGTCTACCTGCCCGGATGTACTGGGCATGGCCCATGCACAGCGCTGAGTTAAAGAGAGCCTTCCAAGTCCTCGGGCACATGTGGATTTATATATCGCTAGAAAGCCAACAGTGCACTGAATTCAGCGCCTCGTTATGTGCCCCGCGACAGAAGATATCGGTGTCATTACTGATGTCTCTTCACCTTCAGACAGGCGTTCCTGACTGTGTAGCCGGGCTGTGAGGACCCGCCCCTCCTGACAGTACTGTCCATAGCTCTGTATGGTTCCTTACCGCCCAGCCAATAGTGAAGAAACTGCACCAAAAACTGCATGCTTTAATGCAATTTTAACTGCGCTGTGTGCATGCATCCTTATTTCCAGAGTCAGTAACACATCTATAACAGTATTCTGGTCTAGATGTTTTGCATCTCACACCAGTGATGTGACGCATCAGACGTTCTAACATTGCTCACCACTTTCCGTTACAGTGGACAAGGATGCCTTGCACACGTCAGACCCTTTATCAAGGCTAACGTCCAAAACACCGGTCTTAATAAATCTGCCCCATTGTCTTTCAAGGCTCCACCATGTCCAAGACCTCTGTTTTCCGTCACAGAATGAGAACAACCTTGTAGCAATATTAGGGTGTTAACCAGAGGGGGAATATAGCCCGTACAGGCTCTGCATTCACCCCAACCAGGGGCTTCTCTTTTAAGTTAGACAAGATGCCAGGGGTCTGCACACATCTCTTAGGGGCAGGTATATCCAGAAGGTGGGGTGAGGTTGCAGTTTTTACTGTATAGAAGACAATTCTAATAATGGTTTGCTTACATAAACGTCAGGAGGTTTCTATTATGCAACTACGCGTGTGCCCCTAAGCAGTGAGAGCAGACCCTATATACTGCCCGCTTCACCCCACTGCAGGTCATACATGTCCCAGGGCTATGCTGTCAGTAGTACAATACGTAGTGGAGGAGGGGGTAATATGATCTGTAATCTCAGCTGTCCGCGGAGCAGACCTTGTTGTACTAGGAGAACCTTTGCCCTAGAAACGTGACATATGAGTCATTACGTGTGAGCGGGTCCATAGAGCAGCAAGGTCGGGGGTCACAGGCCTTAAAGGGAAAGTCTCAGACAACCCGAATCATCCATGCATGTCAATAGGCGGCATGTAATACTATATAATACCCCGGCTAATACGCTTAGCCTCACCGCAGGAGCTTATACAAGGACAAGCATTGCCTTAAAGGTGCAGGGAATAGGAGCAATCTCATTCACTGACAGCAAGCAGAGACCTCTAAGATGTGAGCGTTTGGGGTGCATTCACATGGCGCAGTTTCTTAGTTTTCCAGGTGAAAAGGAATCAGAAATGGGGTTCAAATGTAAAAGTGCAGACAGTTTTCTCAATGCAATGTTCAATGCACAATGTGAATGCGTCCTTACACCCAGAGACCTGACTGTACTGCTCACTGCTGCAGGTTTGCTACAATTACATCTGGAGACAAAAACTAAATGCACCCTAAGGGAGTGTACAGACATGACAGCTACAACACAGCCGCAGTCACTGACAGCAAGCAGAGACAAGTCAACTATTGGTCTGCACTGCATGCTGGGAGTTGTAGTCCCACAATACACCCTGTGCACAGCATCAATGTAGCTGCCATGCTGGGACTTGTAGTTCCACACGACGTATGCTCAGCTGTCTACAGAGGTCAATCTCCAGGCCCAGCCCTAGGTAGTGACCAGTGAGGACCCCCAGGACTCGGTCACACTCCCAGCAGCCCCCGATCCCCGCTTACCCTGGTCACCCTGAGAGCGGACATGACACCGGCTCCTGACTCCAAGAAAGGACGTTTGATGACATAAGATCCACGTGACCGCTCTGTGCCAATCCGGACCCAGGGGGCGTGGCGCTGACATCGAGCTGGCAGAGCCGGACTGAGGGGCTGTAGTGCGCATGCGCTTAAAGTGGTAGGAATGTTGATAAAGAAGGGTCACGGTCACCTCAGGGCCAGACATAGGCAGGCCGGTGCACGGGTGTCTTATAGCAGCCAAGTAAATGGGAAAAACTGCTTAAGTCGGATGTCCATTGTGTCAGGTGACGGTGCATTCTGCTAAAACAAAGCCATGGCCTTTAGGGTTGTTCCTAGGTTATAGGGGGAGTTGGGTGGCTTGGCAGGCTAATACCCCCCCCCCCCCCCTTAGTATTTGGGGCGGCTTAATAAGTGAAAATACCTCTCCTGACTACAACCATAACCCCAACATGTCTACTGTGATGTGCCCCATTGTCCAGACCATCGCTCCGCCCCATTGTCCAGACCATCACTCCACCCCATTGTCCAGACCATTGATCCACCCCATTGTCCAGACCATCGCTCCGCCCCATTGTCCAGACCATCACTCCACCCCATTGTCCAGACCATCGCTCCGCCCCATTGTCCAGACCATCACTCCACCCCATTGTCCAGACCATCGCTCCGCCCCATTGTCCAGACCATCACTCCACCCCATTGTCCAGACCATCGCTCCGCCCCATTGTCCAGACCATCACTCCACCCCATTGTCCAGACCATCGCTGCGCCCCATTGTCCAGACCATCACTCCACCCCATTGTCCAGACCATCGCTCTGCTCCATTGTCCAGACCATCACTCCACCCCATTGTCCAGACCATTGCTCCGCCCCATTGTCCAGACCATCGCTCTGCTCCATTGTCCGGACCATCGCTCCACCCCATTGTTCGGACCATCGCTCTGCCTCATTGTCCAGACCATCGCTCCGCCCCATTGTCCAGACCATCGCTCCACCCCATTGTCCAGACCATCGCTCCGCCCCATTGTCCAGACCATCGCTCCGCCCCATTGTCCAGACCATCACTCCACCCCATTGTCCAGACCATCGCTCCGCCCCATTGTTCGGACCATCGCTCCACCCCATCGCTCTGCTCCATTGTCCAGACCATCACTCCACCCCATTGTCCAGACCATTGCTCCGCCCCATTGTCCAGACCATCGCTCTGCTCCATTGTCCGGACCATCGCTCCACCCCATTATTCGGACCATCGCTCTGCCTCATTGTCCAGACCATTGCTCCGCCCCATTGTCCAGACCATCACTCCACCCCATTGTCCAGACCATTGATCCACCCCATTGTCCAGACCATCGCTCCGCCCCATTGTCCAGACCATCACTCCACCCCATTGTCCAGACCATCGCTCCACCCCATTGTCCAGACCATCGCTCCGCCCCATTGTCCAGACCATCGCTCCGCCCCATTGTCCAGACCATCACTCCACCCCATTGTCCAGACCATCGCTCCGCCCCATTGTTCGGACCATCGCTCCACCCCATTGTCCAGACCATTGATCCACCCCATTGTCCAGACCATCGCTCCGCCCCATTGTCCAGACCATCACTCCACCCCATTGTCCAGACCATCGCTCCACCCCATTGTCCAGACCATCGCTCCGCCCCATTGTCCAGACCATCGCTCCGCCCCATTGTCCAGACCATCACTCCACCCCATTGTCCAGACCATCGCTCCGCCCCATTGTCCAGACCATCACTCCACCCCATTGTCCAGACCATCGCTCCGCCCCATTGTTCGGACCATCGCTCCACCCCATTGTCCAGACCATTGATCCACCCCATTGTCCAGACCATCGCTCCGCCCCATTGTCCAGACCATCACTCCACCCCATTGTCCAGACCATCGCTCCACCCCATTGTCCAGACCATCGCTCCGCCCCATTGTCCAGACCATCGCTCCGCCCCATTGTCCAGACCATCACTCCACCCCATTGTCCAGACCATCGCTCCGCCCCATTGTTCGGACCATCGCTCCACCCCATTGTCCAGACCATCGCTCTGCTCCATTGTCCGGACCATCGCTCCACCCCATTGTTCGGACCATCGCTCTGCCTCATTGTCCAGACCATTGCTCCGCCCCATTGTCCAGACCATCACTCCACCCCATTGTCCAGACCATTGATCCACCCCATTGTCCAGACCATCGCTCCGCCCCATTGTCCAGACCATCACTCCACCCCATTGTCCAGACCATCGCTCCACCCCATTGTCCAGACCATCGCTCCGCCCCATTGTCCAGACCATCGCTCCGCCCCATTGTCCAGACCATCACTCCACCCCATTGTCCAGACCATCGCTCCGCCCCATTGTTCGGACCATCGCTCCACCCCATCGCTCTGCTCCATTGTCCAGACCATCACTCCACCCCATTGTCCAGACCATTGCTCCGCCCCATTGTCCAGACCATCGCTCTGCTCCATTGTCCGGACCATCGCTCCACCCCATTGTTCGGACCATCGCTCTGCCTCATTGTCCAGACCATTGCTCCGCCCCATTCTCCATACCATCGCTCCACCCCATTGTCCAGACCATCGCTCCGCCCCATTGTCCGGACCATCGCTCTGCCTCATTGTCCAGACCATTGCTCCGCCCCATTCTCCATACCATCGCTCCACCCCATTGTCCAGACCATCGCTCCGCCCCATTGTCCGGACCATCGCTCTGCCTCATTGTCCGGACCATCGCTCTGCCCCATTGTCCAGATCATCGCTCCACCCCATTTCCGGACCATCGCTCCACCCCATTGTCCAGACCATCGTTCTGCCTCATTATCCGGACCATCGCTCCGCCCCATTTCCGGACCATCGCTCCGCCCCATTTCCGGACCATCGCTCCACCCCATTGTCCAGACCATCGTTCTGCCTCATTGTCCGGACCATCGCTCCACCCCATTGTCCGGACAATCGCTCCGCCCCATTGTCCAGATCATCGCTCCACCCCATTGTCCGGACCATCGCTCCACCCCATTGTCCAGACCATCGCTCCGCCCCATTGTCCAGACCATCACTCTGCCTCATTGTCCGGACCATCGCTCCGCCCCATTGTCCAGACCATCACTCCGCCTCATTGTCCGGACCATCGCTCCGCCCCATTTCCGGACCATCGCTCCGCCTCATTGTCCAGACCATCACTCTGCCCTATTGTCCGGACCATCTCTCTGCCCCATTGTCCGGACCATCTCTCTGCCCCATTGTTCGGACCATCTCTCTGCCCCATTGCCCGGACCATCACTCTACCTCATTGTTCAGACCATCGTTCTGCCTCATTGTCCGGACCATCGCTCCGCCCCATTTCCAGACCATCACTCTGCCCCATTGTCCAGACCATCACTCCGCCTCATTGTCCGGACCATCGCTCCGCCCCATTTCCGGACCATCGCTCCGCCCCATTGTCCAGACCATCACTCTGCCCTATTGTCCGGACCATTTCTCTGCCCCATTGTCCGGACCATCTCTCTGCCCCATTGTCCGGACCATCGCTCCGCCCCATTGTCCAGACCATCGCTCCGCCCCATTGTCCAGACCATCACTCCGCCCCATTGTCCGGACCATCGCTCCGCCCCATTGTCCGGACCATCACTCTGCTCCATTGTCCGGACCATCACTCTGCCCCACTGTCCAGTCCATCACTCTGCTCTCACTGCCTCCTTCCCATAGTGAACCCTAGTGCCACCTCCACCTCAGGTAAGTGACACTTACACACGCGGCAATACACATAACCGTAACGAAAATGTCATTAATCTGACCGGGCGCCTTCTTCCATTGCTCTAAGGTCTAGGTCTGATGGACAGGGGTCAGTCTGGCCACTCTAGACTGGTCTGTGGTCACATATACAGCAAACTGCGATGCCCTGTGTGTACTGACGGCTTTCTAGGGATCCATTCACATTACGTTGTATACATCCATTTAGCAGATCCAGTTAACGGGTGCAAAAAACAGATCCAAACACACAGACGCCCAATACATAGAGATCAATGCAAAATAAGGATCGACCCGGTTCTGTCCATTTGTTTGTATACCATACTGTTATATCCATCAGAAGAAAAAAATGATTTTTTTTTTTTATTTTTTCATACCAAAACAGCATTACACAAAATCTTGCAAACCCTATTGATTGTTATGGGGGCCATCATTTTTAACCCTTTCCCACCGGAGGCAAATTTCATTTCTGACTCCCCCAGGAGATCCGGTCGCTAATGCCTTGCAAAAATCGTCTGTATAGAGCGTCCTGTCATACAAATGAACGCTGGACAAGCCTGGGAGCCTTCAGCTGTCATAGCAATGGATGCTAGCCCTGGATCTTGTTCTGGGCGCCTGTGACTCTATCGAAAATGGCGGGTCAGCCCTGCACCGCCGGGAGAATAGCGCATTGGGCACTGATCACAGGCATTAGCGCCTGCTTTCGGGTTCCCATTCGTGGGGACCCAACGAATGGAAACCTATTGTGCTTAAAAAAGCGGTTATCCTTGGAAACCCGCTAACCCCATTGTTTATAATGGGGTCCCAAAAAATGCGTAGAGAGAAGTCCTGCTTGCAGGAACGGAGACTGGGCGCAGGTGTGAACCCAGTCTAAATAGGGTTTGTAGAAATCTAAATGCATGCTGCAAAAGCGACTCAATGTTGAAGGGTTTATGCAATTCCTAATATTCATGGCCTATCCTTCACTATTAGATCTGACAACCAAGACCCCCACAGATCTGTTGTTTGGTGACGACACAATATCCAGTAATGTTGAGATGTCAGAAGCCTCGCTGTTCGCTGCCATACAATTTTTAGTGGCGGGTTTTGGTACTGCAGTACCCCTTTGAAGTCTATAGGGCAGCGCTGCAGTACTGTACCTGCTGCTATAGTTTGTACAGTAAATGTTGATCTGCGGGGGTCTCGGCTGTTGGACCCCGCAGATCTAATATTGATGATGTACCCTAAAGGTAGGATATCAATATTAGGAACTGGATAACCCCTGTCATTTCTCCGAAAAATCTGAATTCGTCCCAAGAACACGACAGGGCCGTGGGTGCCATAAATAAGTTGGGGGGGCGCCCTAATATACAGGGGCTTCGTGTTACACCGTGTGACTGGTAACGCTCCTCATCCTTACAATTCCCGTACATCGGCGACTATTTGGAAGTGATTCCAGTTCTAGAATATTTCTCTGCTCTCCTTCATAGAAGCCGATTCTCATTTCTCACTTAAAACGAAAAAAAATTCTCTTTTCTTCAAACTACAGAAAAAGTCCATTTTGTTGCACATTTATTTCATTTTGCAGTTGCTACGGCAACAGGACTATTCCGTAGACATAGCAAAGTGACCGTTTTCTATAGTCTTATAAGACGGCAATCAGAAATATCTTTTATCAGAGGGAAAAAAAATAAATCTGTAGCAAAACTTCACAAACCAAAGTCAAGGAGATGATCAGTGTCTGATCGGAGGGGGTTCGCGTTGACTGCTGTGACCCCGCCAAGTCACAGACGCTATGAAAACCGCCACTCTTTTTGTAGACGCTTGGATGACTATGCAGCTTCCGTAAAAAACAAGCTGACAGAAGTTGAGGAGCCGTGGCGGGCATATTGTTCTAGCGAGGGTCACCGCAGACTGGTTTTCCAGGAGACAGTTACATTCTCAGTACTTATCGGTAGATCTACCTGGCAGGTAACTGCTGGGCGGCCCTACACTGCCTGCCGTGCTTGCTCTATAGCTGACACTACCACTAGAGGGAGCTCACTGCGCAGCTCCCATTGTGCTTACTAATCCAGATGCAGCTAGCTCCCTCTATTGGTGGCTTTATATACCCAGAATAATATTATTTAAAGGGCTCAGCCCACAATTAAATTCATTCCCAAGCTAGGAGATATCCTGTGGTTTGGTGGGGGTCTGACTGCAGTGATCTGCACTGGCTATGAGAATGGGGGTCCCGCACCTCCATTCAAATGAAGCAACAGGCCAAGTATCTGCTCACCCACATTGAAATGGAACAGGCCAAGTATCTTCTCACCCACATTCAAATGAAGCAACAGGCCAAGTAACTGCTCACCCCCATTCAAATGAAGCAACAGGCCAAGTATCTGCTCACCCCCATTCAAATGAAGCAACAGGCCAAGTATCTGCTCACCCCCATTCAAATGGAGCAACAGGCCAAGTATCTGCTGACCCCCATTCAAATGAAGCAACAGGGCTAGTATCTTCTCACCCCCATTCAAATGGAGCAACAGGCCAAGTATCTGCTCACCTCCATTCAAATGAAGCAACAGGTCAAGAATCTGCTCACCCCCATTCAAATGGAGCAACAAGCCAAGTATCTGCTCACCCCCATTCAAATGAAGCAACAGGGCTAGTATCTGCTCACCCCTATTCAAATGAAGCAACAGGCCAAGTATCTTCTCACCCCCATTCAAATGAAGCCACAGGCCAAGTATCTGCTCACCTCCATTCAAATGAAGCAACAGGCCAAGTATCTGCTCACCCCCATTCAAATGGAGCAACAGGCCAAGTATCTGCTCACCCCCATTCAAATGAAGCAACAGGCCTAGTATCTGCTCACCCCCATTCAAATGAAGGAACAGGCCAAGTAACTGCTCACCCCCATTCAAATGAAGCAACAGGCCAAGTATCTGCTCACCCCCATTCAAATGAAGCAACAGGCCTAGTATCTGCTCACCCCCATTCAAATGAAGCAACAGGCCTAGTATCTGCTCACCCCCATTCAAATGAAGGAACAGGCCAAGTAACTGCTCACCCCCATTCAAATGAAGCAACATGCTAAGTATCTGCTCAGCCCCATTCAAATGGAGCAAGAGGCCAAGTATCTGCATTGCTGCTCCATATACTGTCTATGGGACTGAGTGCAGTGCCCTATAGAATGAATGAAGGTGCAGAGCCCTCGTTCTTGTCATTGGTGGTAGACCCAGCAGTCGGACCCCCACTGTTTGGTCTAACCATGGGCTGTCCAATGACTGACGACAACAGATTCTGCAGGACCGCATTGACTTTAATGCTTGCAGAACATTTTCTTCCATGATTTCTCGGCACAGGTGTGAACGGAGCCTTGCCTTGTTGCAAAAATCCACCTTGGCTTGGAAACGACCTTTCTGACCGTTCCTCTGTAAGTGACATCATCATGCCTTGTATGATGTCACTCCTCCATGGTGATGTCACTGATTGAGCCCTAGTAGTCACATTAATCTGATCAGTATGATGGCCACTCCATCTTCTCTCCACTTTTTGATCGTAGATTATCTTCGCTGCCTTTATGGAAAAAAAAAAAATACACGGGTGACAAAGGCAAAATCTTTAAAGGGGAAAAAAAATGTGTTTTCCTAAATGGTTGTTTGTTCCATCAACAGTGAAAGGTGGCGGCCATTCATGCAAGAAATTCTCATTTAGCTTCGGGAGCGCGGCGTCCATCAGTCTTGTGGGAATTTGCGGCTTAGCGCTGAGAACGGGCTCTGCTGACACTCGCTGCTGTTTTGCTACAACAAACCTCTTATTATTTTCAATAGCAGCCACTTGTTTTCTAGATTCGGATCAGATCGCGTCGATCCATCTCCGAAGGAGTAAAGACAAAGCCGGCAGCGCTGAAATCGAGTACCGTACAATAGCCGTCAAGTGTCCCTAGTATTGTAGTGTATTTTATTTCTCATTTTCCACCCCAAAATGGGGATGAATGTCCTAGTTTTATAATATGTGGCGATTATTATAATTTATGTTCATATTCTTTCTGTACAGACTGAGCTGCAGTGCAAAGCATGGTGGAGGCGCAGAAAAACAGCCTACACGTGAGGTAAGACGGGGGGGGGGGGGGGCGTACATTTTGTATTCTGCACCCCGCTAACTATACCCACTTTTGACGTAACATCCCTAGACGGGTATTCTGGGATTTTGATATTGATGACTTATCCTTAGGATTTGGAGAGGTCTGACACCCAGCACCCCCAGCGATCAGCTGTGCTCAGGGAGGCTTATGTTGTCACGTTTGTTCCTTATGTGGCCTGTTTGAAGCTCAGTCGTATTCAAGTGAATACGACTGGTTACTCTTTACTACCCTAGACTACCAAGGATACCCACCACCCTATTTCTATCTGGTGGATCTGCGTCTTTTCTGTTCTATCTGGTCTTTCCCCCCCTCCGATGCTCCTGATACTCCTCTATGGCTATACTCAAGGGGTCACTTCAAGGCTTACAATACGATATTTTAAAGCCTGAGAGTCTGATCTGAGTGGAGAATATTCTGAATTATATCCAGTATATTCCTGTGAACTTCTGACACTGCATCAAACCATTCAGGGGCCATAAACGCATTGATGTTGTCGCTTATAGCGAAGGCCTGGACGCGTTTTATTTGTGCTATCATTGTGGCTATTCTGTTGGATTTAATACACAATTTCAGTGGAATATTTTATTGATGGATATTATGGCGCTTTGTAAACTTTACTGCTATTGCAATGTGAGCACTAAAGAGCTACAACATGGCCGAGTGCCACGGAGGGAGGAAAAATGGTTCTGGGGAGATCTAGCAAGAACAGCTGGTCTTTATGTAAAGAGACTGAAGTGACATATGAGATGCTCTAATATACTGTCCCCACTAAATACCTCCACTATAGTAGCTGCAAGAAGCACCATGTGAGTCCTCGGGGGAATTTGATTGGCTGAGAGGAGAGGCTGGGTAACTGGAATATTATATGACAAACGTATGGGCTGCATTCTACAGATATCCTTATATTATACTCCAGAGCTGGGCTCACTATTCTGCTGGTACAGTCACTGTGTACATACATTACATTACTTATCCTGTATTATACTCCAGAGCTGCGCTCACTATTCTGCTGGTACAGTCACTGTGTACATACATTACTTATCCTGTATTATACTCCAGAGCTGCGCTCACTATTCTGCTGGTGCAGTCACTGTGTACATACATTATATTACTTATCCTGTATTATACTCCAGAGCTGCGCTCACTATTCTGCTGGTACAGTCACTGTGTACATACATTACATTACTTATCCTGTATTATACTCCAGAGCTGCGCTCACTATTCTGCTGGTACAGTCACTGTGTACATACATTACTTATCCTGTATTATACTCCAGAGCTGCGCTCACTATTCTGCTGGTGCAGTCACTGTGTACATACATTATATTACTTATCCTGTATTATACTCCAGAGCTGCGCTCACTATTCTGCTGGTACAGTCACTGTGTACATACATTACATTACTTATCCTGTATTATACTCCAGAGCTGCGCTCACTATTCTGCTGGTACAGTCACTGTGTACATACATTACTTATCCTGTATTATACTCCAGAGCTGCGCTCACTATTCTGCTGGTGCAGTCACTGTGTACATACATTACATTACTTATCCTGTATTATACTCCAGAGCTGCGCTCACTATTCTGCTGGTACAGTCACTGTGTACATACATTACATTACTTATCCTGTATTATACTCCAGAGCTGCGCTCACTATTCTGCTGGTGCAGTCACTGTATACATACATTACATTACTTATCCTGTATTATACTCCAGAGCTGCGCTCACTATTCTGCTGGTGCAGTCACTGTATACATACATTACATTACTTATCCTGTATTATACTCCAGAGCTGCGCTCACTATTCTGCTGGTGCAGTCACTGTATACATACATTACATTACTTATCCTGTATTATACTCCAGAGCTGCGCTCACTATTCTGCTGGTACAGTCACTGTGTACATACATTACATTACTTATCCTGTATTATACTCCAGAGCTGCGCTCACTATTCTGCTGGTGCAGTCACTGTATACATACATTACATTACTTATCCTGTATTATACTCCAGAGCTGCGCTCACTATTCTGCTGGTGCAGTCACTGTGTACATACATTACATTACTTATCCTGTATTATACTCCAGAGCTGCGCTCACTTTTCTGCTGGTGCAGTCACTGTGTACATACATTACATTACTTATCCTGTATTATACTCCAGAGCTGCGCTCACTTTTCTGCTGGTGCAGTCACTATGTACATACATTACATATTGATAGGTTACTGCACCTCTACTTTCTTTTCAGAACTTTTTGGAGTGATGAAATCCTGAAGTCTCTCCCTCAGCTCTAGCGATGAGGTGCAGCAATCAATTCCTTGTGACATCTAGTCAATGACAGGAGATGTCAGAACAATCCTCACGGCTGGCCATGTCTCCGTGGTCTCACAATGGGAGGTTTTGTTTATTGGCCTTCAATAACAGAAATCCCTCCAAACAAGTCACTGGTGACTCTGATGAATGTGATGTTTATTTGTAGAAATGTCCCCGCGGCCGCCAATGTGAAGGTCAAATTTCCGCAAGTTAAGTTAAAAATGCGTCTGGGAACAGAGAATTAACAAACAGGGAGCAGGGTCCAAGATGTTTTGGGCAGGGGAACACTGCCATGGAGTCAAGATGGAAAGTGCATGAATGGGTTAAAGGGGTCGTCCAGGATGTAGAGGAAACTCGGGGTGACCAAGGTGGGTGTAAAACATAAACAAGTAGATGCTCTCCTCTCCTCTCCCCTGACACTATTTGTCCTGTTCTGGTCCCTCTTTCTCTCCTGCACCTGGACTTGCCTTGCTGGAAGCGAAGGGGCTCGCATGACCATTGGACCAATCAGTGACCTCAGAGGGACTGGTGACATCACTCACATATACCATTGATCTCCGCAGTCATGTGAGACCCGGCACAGGTCAATTGACTTCTATTAGTGCTGACTTTTCTGATCCAGATCCCTACAGCACCCCCAGAGGTGACATTAAGAATGACACTATTTTCATTAAAATTTCCACCATTAAAGTCCTCCAGATATAGAGATTTGTGCCTGCTCCAAAAGAAAGGGGGGTCTTTTTGTTTATTAACAATTTTCTGATCCGGATCTCTATTGAAATCCATGTGCTGCCCAACCATGCCCGATCTTCCAGAGTAAAAGATGCCCTCCCTAACTGCTCCAACAGAGGAGGATCTTTGTATTCCTGCAGGATTTTCTGAGCTAGATCCCTACAGCACTCCCACAGGAGAAAAGAAGAATTACAATAATTCTATTAAATTCAATGTCGGGCCTTGAAATGCAAAGACGGTGTCAGACTGGGATTCTGGGGGCAACAACAACCCCTTGGAAGAGGACTATGGTCTAATTCCTATTGTTGTACCTACTCTTGTTTCAGAGCCTGGGCCCGTTGGAGAATCCTCTGCTACTTTGGTGGGTTGTCCAACACAATGCCCAGAGATGCCAAATCCTCCAAACTGGGAGATGAGAATCCTTCTATTAGTGCATACTTATCTGAGCCAGATCCTTACAGCACTCCCATGGGAGAAAAGAAGAATTACATTAATTCCATTAAATTCAATGTCAGGCCTTGAAATGCAAAGACAGTGTCAGACTTGGATTCTGTGGGCAACAACAACCCCTAGGAATTAGACCATAGACCTCTTCCCATTGGAGTACCTACTTATGGACCATCATCGTTTCAGATCCTGGGCCCATTGGAGAATCCTCTGCTGCTTTGGTGGGTTGTGCAACACAATGTCCAGACTGGGAGATGAGAATCCTTCCATTAGTGCTGACTTTTCTGATCCAGATCCCTACAGCACCCCCAGAGGAGAATTCTAGAATTACACTGCTTCCATTAAAATCAATAGTTGGCTTTGTGATACCCAGACACGCCGGGTCCTCCAGAGCGAGAGACACTCTTTGTACCTGCTATAACGAATGAGGATACTTCTGATCTCTTTTTTAGCACCGTCTTCGAGTTTATAACTCAGGAGAGTTTCTTACCGCGTAATTTTTCCCGCCTGATGCCGCTGTTACCCTCACAAGATATCCTTCTAAGTGTTGTTCTTAAAAGCAATTTTAATCGCCCGGCAATTGTTCTATCCGGAGGGATTGTCTACGCGTGTCTTCTTTATGAATGTCTCCGCCGTAATGTCTTGTAATCATCGGATGGCGCCGTTGTAGGTTTTAAAACTTGGTGATTTCTTGCTAAGTGCCTCTGCGTGCGAAACGCGTCGGTGCAATGGCCGCCAGGATCATAATGATCAGAAGGTAATGTACCTCCGTATAATTGTTTCCATTTCTGCGTGATGATGACTAAATGTTTCCCACCTAGATAATACCGTAGATTTTCAGGTCCCATAGACACCGCCGTATCCACCGCACAATCCGAGACGTGATGTCCCCGGACCTGGAGAGGAGAGGCTGAGACTCGGCAAACAGATGGTAATTTTGCACATTTTAATTGAAATCATATTTCACGTCGGATAAAAGAGCAGGAGACTCACTGCTCCCCACCAGCAAGAAGCGCGGCCGGGCTGAAGCGTGTAATGTCATATGAGCGATGCTTCCCGCCTGTACTCCGTGATATTCACAAACTCCGTGGAACTGTAAGGTGTTCGCCGTCTGACTGATAGCTTCCCCCTCCGGGTCAGGATCCGCCATAATAAAGTACATTACGGGAAGGTTTCCCGGCAAAATAATTAGTCTGACTACTATGGCGAGCGGCTGCACACTCCGGTTATTAATGGAGCAGCCGAGGATCCTTAACCTCTTAAGGATGGGGTTCATTTGGTACTTAAAGGGGTATTCTGGTAACGAAAAGTTAGCCCCTTATCATCAGGGTGCAAACTAAGGAACCCCCACCAGTTGTGGGAACCATGTGTCCTTGCCAAAGAGACCTTGCTACGTTAGACAATTTTATGGGACCCGCACCAATCTGCACAATGAAGCAGAGCCCTCGAACGGAGACCTGAACCCAGATGTGATAGGTCAGAAATGATCGGTGCGGGTCTGACTCCAGGGATTCTGGCTGATCATACAGTCCAGCTGCAACCCATAGCATGGGGGCGTTGCAAGGATCCTGGATAGCCTCAGAGGTTTAAGGTGGGTTAGAGGTCAGCACTTAAATGGTCACTAACTCCTCCCCCTATCGGCCTTTTTCCTGCTATAACGGCCTACGTTCTAAAATCTCTGCGGAATACGTCCTGTTAGAGCAAGACGGACTGCCACGACGGACTGTCGCTCGCTAATGTGTCAGGGTGATTGCCCTTCATCAGTGCACACCGAACTGCTGCCTTCCAACAGGTGGCGCTAGAGGCACAGCTTTCTTATTATTTGAAAATGAGCTAATTTGCATACATTTTATTACCTCAATCAATGATGACCTATCAGTTGGAAAGGTCACTGCTTCTTGGGGGGGGTCTGTCTGCTGGACCCCCTCACTGATGTCATAGGCGGAGGCACTGATACCATATTTTTAGGTGATTTTCTGAGTAATGATGAATTCTGCCGGTGTCTCCTGATAATCACGGCATGTAAATGTTGATGATAATTACTCCCATCCTAATTGGAAGTAATTGGACATGTTAGAAATGTGTGTCATTGGGCAGTCCCCCTTCTGGTGATTGCAGTGTACGCGGGCAGTTAAAGGGGTGGTCCGGCTGATTAAAATAAAAAAGTAAAAAGACTTAGAATGGTGTAAAAGATTAATAGAAGTGACCTCACCTCATCGACCCTCCTTTCCTGCACAGACAATGACCATTCAGTGACTGGCTGGGGATTGTACATTAAAGGGATTGTCCAGTTCCTCAGGATAGGTCAGAAATGATCGGTGCGGATCTGACTCCAGGGATTCTGGCTGATCATACAGTCCAGCTGCAACCCATAGCATGGTGGCGTTGCAAGGATCCTGGATAGTTTCGGTTACAACAATCTTAATACCCAAGGTGTGTTTTATAATAATAATTTTACGCGTTGCTGGTGGCCTAGTGTCCTGGGCCACCTTCTCGTCCCCCTGGGCTTGTTTCGGAAGAAGTCCCTGTTGCACGCCGCACATGACAGCTGAAGCCAATCCGCACCCTAAGGAAAGGACCTGGGACGTCACAGGTTATGTATGATGCAGCACCGCACCTCCCATGAGGTGACTGCTTCAGGTGGCACTATGCTGGGCCCCCGGGGGGGGGGGGCATTTTTGCTGACCTAAGCCAGCCCAGGACAAGCTGTCCTGGACTGGCTTAGCGTCACCGTCTCGGCAAGCGGGTGGATTGGGGAGGTCCTGTGGACGCAGCGCTGCTCCAGCGGCCTCCCCTCACGCTCAGGCAGAGAACAGGTCCTCTCCCTGCCTGCTCTCTGCCTGCTAACGACGCTCGCTCCGCTCGGTCCCGCCCCCTTCCCCCGGGGTGGCTTTCTGACGTCCGCCTCAGGCGGCATAAAAGTTAGGTTCACCCCTGGTATGATGACTTGGGTCCTTTCCTTAGGCCGCTGAATGGCCTCATCGGTTATGTGTGGCGGGACTTCCAGAGGATGTCAAAGGACCAGACAGCGACCTGGGACAGCAAGGAACCGTGCCAAGTGACTATGGGTTGTTTTTTTTGGGGGGGGGGGGCTCCACCTTGACAACCCCTTTAAGTGGATATCCCTTTAAGCAGACAGTGCAGGTATTTCAGTGGAAGGCAAAGCCTATTGCGAGATGTGTGTTAGGGCTCGTTCACATCTGCGGCCCGGCACTCCGTACTTAGGTTTCCGTTTCCTGCCTAAAACACAGGCAGGAGACGGAAACCTGCAGGAGACTTTCTCACCCATTCATTTGAATAGGTGAGAGAGATGTCCAGACGTGCGCGGCGGTGAGCGTTTTATGCTCTCCGCCGCGAAACCGGGTTTTATAATCCGGACACAGAGTCGGACATGCAGTACTCTGTGTCCGGATAAAAAAATCCGGTTTTGCGGCGGAGAGCCTAAAACGCTCACCTCCGCGCACGGCCGGACCCGGTCTATGGTTTCCGTCTTCTGGCATGCAGAAGACGGAAACCATAGAACGGAGACCCCAAACGCAGGTGTGAACCCAGCGTCACTAATGGCGGTGATATACCAGGACAGTCATAAGCTACAAATCATGCCCGTGTCCAGAATTTCATCCCACAGTGAAGGAGTTCGGGGTCCCGTTCACGTAATAGGGCCGTATACGCTGGGACCATTGCATGAGACCAATAGGTGGCCAGCGTGTAAAGGAGTGATGGTGCGAGCACCACGGACAGCACCACAGTATAGCTAAATAAAGGTAGGACTAGTCATAGAGCGCCCCATAATCTCTAATAATAAAACGGAGACCCCATAAGTAACGCCGGGCCGAGCCACATACCAGGAATAGGGCCTTATTCTCACAACACTGAAAAACGGCCGTGTGACGTCCCAGGAAAGTCTATTGTCGTATTCACGTTGGTGTTTTATTCAACCGTCAAATTAGACAAATATAGGACAAGTTTTTATGACAATGACCATTAAAAAACATACGTGTGACTATACCCCTAGACTTTCATGCTTTTAAAATGGGCCTAGAGCTTTCCCAGCACGTAGTAAAGTGATACTCCATAAAAACCAATCACAGCGCAGCTTTCATATTGTATTCTGATCCATGAAAAATGAGAGTTGCGCTGTGATTGGTTGCTGTGGGTAACAGACAGGTTTTCTTTCAGAAGGTTTCGCAGATCTGTCCCATAGTATTCCCAGGAGCGGCGCCTCCATTACAGTGTCACACACCACACTGCTGTCTACTACACACATACACATCATGCTGGACACACAACCACACTATTGTCTGCAGACACTGCTATTCTCTATTCACACAGCTGTCTGCTACATAAACACACACACAGTGCTGTATACACAACTACACTGCTGTATACAGCCCATCCTGTACACACAGCCACACTGCTGTATACAGCCCATCCTGTACACACAAACACACTGCTGTATACAGCCCATCCTGTACACACAGACACACTGCTGTATACAGCCCATCCTGTACACACAACCACACTGCTGTATACAGACCATCCTGTACACACAACCACACTGCTGTATACAGACCATCCTGTACACACAACCACACTGCTGTATATAGCCCATCCTGTACACACAGACACACTGCTGTATACAGACCATCCTGTACACACAACCACACTGCTGTATACAGCCCATCCTGTACACACAGACACACTGCTGTATATAGACCATCCTGTACACACAGACACACTGCTGTATACAGCCCATCCTGTACACACAACCACACTGCTGTATACAGACCATCCTGTACACACAGACACACTGCTGTATACAGACCATCCTGTACACACAACCACACTGCTGTATATAGCCCATCCTGTACACACAACCACACTGCTGTATACAGCCCATCCTGTACACACAGACACACTGCTGTATATAGCCCATCCTGTACACACAACCACACTGCTGTATACAGCCCATCCTGTACACACAGACACACTGCTGTATACAGCCCATCCTGTACACACAGACACACTGCTGTATATAGCCCATCCTGTACACACAACCACACTGCTGTATACAGCCCATCCTGTACACACAGACACACTGCTGTATACAGACCATCCTGTACACACAGACACACTGCTGTATACAGACCATCCTGTACACACAACCACACTGCTGTATATAGCCCATCCTGTACACACAACCACACTGCTGTATATAGCCCATCCTGTACACACAGACACACTGCTGTATATAGCCCATCCTGTACACACAGACACACTGCTGTATATAGCCCATCCTGTACACACAACCACACTGCTGTATACAGACCATCCTGTACACACAACCACACTGCTGTATACAGCCCATCCTGTACACACAGACACACTGCTGTATATAGCCCATCCTGTACACACAACCACACTGCTGTATACAGCCCATCCTGTACACACAGACACACTGTTATCTATACACACACAGCCACTAATCTGTACACACAGCACTGCCATTCTCTACACACACATACATTATGCTGCACACACACAATCACACTGATGCCCACGGCACATACACTGCCACCATGCTGCACACACATAAACTAATGCCCACTGCACACACATAGTCACCATGCTGCACACACACACACACACTCATACTTATGCCCGCTGCACACACATACACACTGATACCCTTTGCACACACATTGACACCTGCATTGTCATCATGCTGCACACACACAATCACACTGTTGCCCACTGCACACATATTGTCACCATGCTACACACAATCACACTGATACTCACTGCACACACATTGTCACCATGTTGCACACACATACACACTGATACTCACTGCACACACATTGTCACCATGTTGCACACACAATCACACTGATACTCACTGCACACACATTGTCACCATGCTGCACACACATAAACTGATGCCCATGGCACACACATTGTCACCATGCTGCACACATACACACTGCACACACATTGTCACCATGTTGCACACACACAATCATACTTATGTCCACTGCACACACATATTGTCACCATCCTGCACACACACACACTGATACTCACTGCACACACATTGTCACCATCCTGCACACACATACACACTGATATTCACTGCACACACATTGTCACCATGTTGCACACACATACACACTGATACTCACTGCACACACATTGTCACCATGTTGCACACACAATCACACTGATACTCACTGCACACACATTGTCACCATGCTGCACACATACACACTGCACACACATTGTCACCATGTTGCACACACACAATCATACTTATGTCCACTGCACACACATATTGTCACCATCCTGCACACACACACACTGATACTCACTGCACACACATTGTCACTATGTTGCACACACATACACACTGATACTCACTGCACACACATTGTCACCATGTTGCACACACACACATACACACTGATACTCACTGCACACACATTGTCACCATGTTGCACACATACACACTGATACTCACTGCACACACATTGTCACCATGTTGCACACACACAATCATACTTATGTCCACTGCACACACATATTGTCACCATCCTGCACACACACACACTGATACTCACTGCACACACATTGTCACCATCCTGCACACACATACACACTGATACTCACTGCACACACATTGTCACCATGTTGCACACACATACACACTGATATTCACTGCACACATATTGTCACCATGTTGCACACACACATACACACTGATGCTCACTGCACACACATTGTCACCATGTTGCACACACACACTGATACTCACTGCACACACATTGTCACTATGTTGCACACACATACACACTGATACTCACTGCACACACATTGTCACCATGTTGCACACACACATACACACTGATGCTCACTGCACACACATTGTCACCATGTTGCACACACATACACACTGATACTCACTGCACACACATTGTCACCATGTTGCACACACACATACACACTGATATTCACTGCACATATATTGTCACCATGCTGCACACATACACACTGATACTCACTGCACACACATTGTCACTTTGTTGCACACATACACACTGATACTCACTGCACACACATTGTCACTATGTTGCACACACATACACACTGATACTCACTGCACACACATTGTCACCATGCTGCACACATACTCACTGCACACACATTGTCACCATGTTGCACACACACATACACACTGATGCTCACTGCACACACATTGTCACCATGTTGCACACATACACACTGCACACACATTGTCACCATGCTGCACACATACTCACTGCACACACATTGTCACTATGCTGCACACATACACACTGCACACACATTGTCACCATGCTGCACACATACACACACATTGTCACCATGCTGCACACATACACACTGCACACACATTGTCACCATGCTGCACACATACACACACATTGTCACCATGCTGCACACATACTCACTGCACACACATTGTCACCATGCTGCACACACACACACACTGCACACACATTGTCACCATGCTGCACACATACACACTGCACACACATTGTCACCATGCTGCACACATACACACTGCACACACATTGTCACCATGCTGCACACACACACACTGCACACACATTGTCACCATGCTGCACACACACACACACTGCACACACATTGTCACCATGCTGCACACATACACACTGCACACATTGTCACCATGCTGCACACATACACACACATTGTCACCATGCTGCACACATACACACTGCACACACATTGTCACCATGCTGCACACATACACACTGCACACACATTGTCACCATGCTGCACACATACACACTGCACACACATTGTCACCATGCTGCACACACACACACACTGCACACACATTGTCACCATGCTGCACACATACACACTGCACACACATTGTCACCATGCTGCACACATACACACTGCACACACATTGTCACCATGCTGCACACACACACACACACTGCACACACATTGTCACCATGTTGCACACACATACACACTGCACACACATTGTCACCATGCTGCACACATACACACTGCACACACACACACATACACACTGATACACACTGCACACACATTGTCACCATGCTGCACACATACACACACATTGTCACCATGCTGCACACACACACACTGCTGTTCTCTGTTCTCCACCACCTCCCCTCCCCTCACTCACAGTCATCCCTCCCATTTCCAGCCCCAGCAGCTTCATCCTTGCTCAGTACAAACACATTAGTGTCACACAGGCAGGGACCCTCACATGCCATTACAGTGGCAACAAGGAGCCCCCTGACTCAGCCGGGAGACCATCTCCTCCAGCCTGGGGAAGATGGGTAGGAGGGGGGGTGCCCACACCTCTCCATTTGGTAAGTCCTTTTTACACTATAGCTTTCTGCTTGTGGTATGGTCCATTCTGTGCATGGTGGGCTCAGGGGTCTATCACTGGGTACATGGTAAACACTTGTATCTGCATTGAGGAAGAGGATGCTGCTAGACGTTGCCTCTGCTGCATTGTGTGGCTTGGGTTAGGACAGATTTGGGGTACTGATGAGGGGGGTTCTTTGCATCCAGTGTATAGATTGGGGGGGGGGGTCTGCACTATAGCTGGGCCTATGGCCATATCTACAGTTTGTATATAGCATCCCTAGAGCTGTCCTGGGTGCCTCACTTGCTGGGATCCCCCCTATCAGCGTATAGCTCATTTAATAAGGACAATACATGGTGATGCCAGAGCCAGACTGAAATGTGAAAGTTCCCGGTACCACAACAAAGAGCCTGTCTGCTGTCACTGTGCTGCCTTCTGCCTGCAGGACCTGCCATTGGCCTGCTTGTTTTTTTAGCATTCCATGAAGGATCTATTATTATTCCAAGAAGGATCCCATTGTCAGGTGCAGCGAGGCGATCTGAGGTCACATGAGGGTGAAGGATTTAGTCGAAACCTCGTCAAACATTACCAGTCGGCTATTTCAGATTTGTATCACCTGACTTCTAGAAATAGCACCGCCATCCTGTGCTGAAGAGCTTGCAGTCACTTGAAGATCTGTACCCGTCATATTTCCATCCCTCATGTGCGGAAAAGTACCAGGAACTTGATTATTGATCCCTGCATTGGAGTACTGGGGGCGCTGCAGTTTTGCTTTTTTAGTACACAAGGCATAGAGATGCAAAGGATTGATGTGGGACTACAAATCTCAGCATGCCTTGGGTAGCATAGAAGTGCTGTATATGGGATTTGTGTATAGAGATCATGTACAGTCCTGATATATTCTTATGGGTAGCTACGACTGGGGTGATCTGGGGTAAAAAAAAACATTTTCACCTAACCTATGAGGACACTAGGTAAGAAAGGGGGTCTACTAGTCCAAATTATAGAGAATGGAGCCCCCCTGTGTCTATATCTGCACTCATTACCATACTGTACCAAATAATGCCTACACAATACCGCTATTCATTGTCTAAATAAAATTGCTATTCGACGTCCAAATGATACCACCATATAGTATGCATGCATAGTATATAGGGACCACATCACACTGCGCTATACTGTATACCCCATTCATTGTATGTATAAAATGTATAAATTGCTATTTGATGCCTAAACAATACTGCCATACAGAGATTAAATAATACCGCTATACAGTATGCATGCATAGTATATAGGGACCACATCACACTGCGCTATACTGTATACCCCACACAGTACCACCATTCATTGTATATATAAATTGCTATTTGATGCCTAAACAATACTGCCATACAGTGATTAAATAATACCGCTATACAGTATGCATGCATAGTATATAGGGACCACATCACACTGCGATATACTGTATATCCCACACAGTACCACCAATCAGTGTCAATATAAATTGCTATTTGATGTCCAAACAATACCGCCATATGGTGATTAAATAATACCTCCATACAGTATTGCCAATAATATTGCTATATAAGGTCCACAAAACGGTGGCATAGATTTCCCACCCAATAACACACTATTTAGTGTCTATTAAGTTACTGTTCACCATGTAGCTAATACCAACAAACAATGGATAAATAATACTCCATACAGTCATCAATTATATTACAATATAGGGTTCATCTTCCCACTCAGTAATGCCTTTTAGTATCTAAATAAATTTTGCTTTTTGATGCTCAAGTAATACCGCCATAAAATGTATAAATAATACCTCCATACCGTATGGAAATAATGTTACTATCTAGGGCTCATCTAACACTACCGTATATAGTGCTGCCATTTAGTGTCTAAAGTTGCTATTCATTGTTCAAATAATACCGCTATACAGTGTCCAAATAGTAAAGGGAGCCTGTCACTGTGTGCACCATCGGACTATGAAAGGAGGAATATTTTCCCTGATTTGGACTGTTGCGTTGCTAATATCTTCCTCTGTGACTCGGATTACTTATGGAGATCCAGTTCTTTGAAACCCCCTGAGAAATCGATGCCCTCCACCATTGCCCAGTTCAACATACGCCAAAAAAGTCCCTGATAGTAGCCACTTTCCTCTGTTGGCTAGTAAATGAGGATACTGAGAGCTTCTCTTTCACAGGATTTTAATAGACTCTGTGTAATGCTTTATTTATCCTGCGGAGGCGCTGCAGGAAAACCGAACACTGACTTAGAGGTGTGCCCTTACAGTGTTGGCCAAAAGTATTGGCCCCCCTGCAGTTCTGTCCGATAATCCTCGTTGTCCCCCAGATAATGATTACAAGCACAAACTCTTTGGTAATATCTTCATTTATTTGCTTCCAATGAAAAAACACAAAAGAGAATGAAAAAAAAGTCACATCATTGATCATTTTACACAAAACTCCAAAACTGGTGCGGACAGAAGTATTGGCGCCCTCAGCCTAATACTTGGTAGCACAACCTTTAGACACAATAACTGCGCACAACCGCTCCCGCTAACCAGCAATGAGTTTCTTACAAGGCTCTGCTGGAATCTTAGACCCTTCTTCTTTGGCAAACTGCTCGCGGTCCCCCCTGAGATGTGAAGGAGGCCTTCTCCAAACTGCCACCAAGAGATCTCTCCCCCTCCCCCACAGGTGTTCTATGGGATTCAGGGCTGGACTCATTGCTGCCACTTTACAAGTCTCCAGGGCTTTCTCTCACCACCATTTTCTAGTGCTGACCTGAAGTGTGTTTTGGGTCATTGTCCTGCTGGAAGAGCCCTGACCTCTGAGGGAGACCCCGCTTTCTCACACTGGGCCCTACATGATGCTGCACAATGTGTTGGTCGTCTTCAGACTTCATAATGCCATGCACACGGTCAAGCAGTCCAGTGCCAGAGGCAGCAAAGCAACCCCAAACCATCAGGGACCTCCGCCATGTCTGACTGTAGGGGGCGTCTTCTTCTCTTTGAAGGCCTCTCTTTTTTCCCTGTAATCTCTATGTTGAGGCCTTTTCCTACTTTTGTCTCATCTGACCAGAGAACATTCTTCCAGAACGTTTTTGGCTTTCTCAGGTAAGTTTTGGCAAACTCCAGCCTGGCTTATGTCTCTGGGTAAGAAGTGGGGTCTTCCTGGGTCTCCTACCATACAGTCCCTTCTCATTCAGACGCTGACGCTGGATAGTACGGGGTGACACTGTTGTACCCTCGGACTGCAGGGCAGCTTGGACTTGTTTGGATGTTAGTCGCGGTTCTTTATCCACCATCCGCACAATCTTGCGGTGAAATCTCTCGTCAATGTTTCTCTTCCGTCCACATCTTGGGAGGTTAGCCACAGTGCCATGGGCTTTACACTTCTTGATGACACTGCGCACGGTAGACACAGGAACGTTCAGGGCTTTGGAGATGGACTTGTAGCCTTGAGATTGCTCAGGCTTCCTCACAATTTTGCTTCTCAAGTCCTCAGACAGTTCTTTGGTCTTCTTTCTTTTCTCCATGCTCAATGTGGTCACACAAGGACACAGGACAGAGGTGGAGTCAGCTTTAATCCATTTCAACTGGCTGCAAGTGTGATTTAGTTATTGCCACCACCTGTTAGGTGCCTCAGGTAAGTAACAGGTGCTGTTAATTACACAAATTAGAGAAGCATCACATGATTTTTCAAACAGTGCCAATACTTTTGTCCACCCCCTTTTTATGTTTGCTGTGGAATTATATCCAATTTGGCTTTTTGACAATTCTTTTTGTGGTTTTCCATTGAAGACAAATTAAATGAAGATAATAATACCAAAGAATTTGTGATTGCAATCATTTTCTGGAAGAACATGAGTATTATCTGACAGAATTGCAGGGGTGCCAATACTTTTGGCCAACACTGTATGCTGCACTGCCGGACACATCCCCCGTGATGAGATTACAGGAGCCTTTTGGTTGCTATATCACCTGGAAACCTTATGCAAGTCCCAGGCCCGCCATTATATAGTTCCTATTACACCTTGCCTCGGGCAGGATTTAATAGGAACATAACAAATTTACCATAGACGGCAATACGATGGTGCTGCAGCCTACGCTATAAGCAATGTAATGTTCAAACCCCCTAGGGCTCTAAGAATAAAATAAAAAATAAAAAGTTATAAAAAAATTTTAAAAAAGTAGCAAAAGAAATAAAAATTTGGATTGTCCCATTTAAAAAAAAATAAGCAAAAAAAAAAAAGAACACCCCGGAAGATCTGGAAATACCCGAAATAAAATATAGAAGAATTTAGCCCATATGGTGAACCCCATTATGATGGAGGTCGGAATAGTTGTCATTTCATTGCTTCACCTCCCCCCCCCCCAACAAAAAAAAAAAAAAATTGAATAAAAAGTGGGGAAAATTAAAAATATAGCAAAAAGTTACTGAAAAATTTTTGGAAATATTTTGTTTTTTTTTCCCACGTTATTAAAATATAACAATAGCTATATAAATGTCGTATGTACTGTGGGCGGAATTAAAGGGGTTGTCCAGGCCAAAATGAACAATGCTTTTAACTTTTAAATCAGCCGGGGGCATTGACAATTTTTAAAAAATACATACTCGCTAGAGATGAGCGAACACTATTCAGAACAGCCGTTCCGATAGAAATGGTGGCCGGTCGCTTAACCCCCCACATGCCGGCTCCGTCCATTCATTTCTATGGGAGCGTGCTATTCGGAACGGCTGTTTCGAATAGTGTTCGCTCATCTCTAATACTCACCTGTCCCTGAAGCTCCTCCCACGCATTCCGTTTCTTCTGTTCCGGCGGCTTCTCCCGGACCATTTCCAGAGTTCCACTGATTGGCCAATGAGCAAAGGGCCTGTGATGTCACTACCTTTGACATCACGGGCCTGCTGAGGTCACTGATTGGCCTCAACAATCATGACAGCTGTCACGTTCCACCAATCAGTGAAGGGCCTGTAATGTCACTTCCTGTGACATCATGGGTCCTCTTCCCGAGGCCTGCTGAGGTCACCGAATGGCCTCATTGATCATGTGACAGTTGTCACGTTCCGCAATCAGCGAAGGGCCTGTGATGTCACTACCTGTGACATCACGGGTCCTCTTCCTGAGGCCGTTGATTGGCCTCAGCAGTCACATGACCAAGGAGATGTTGCTGGAGCAAAAGAACCGGGACGCACGGGAGGACACCGGAGCATTGGGGTCAGGTGAATATGCATTTTTTTAAAAAAAATTTCATTGCCCACGGCTAATTTAAAAGTTAAAAGGGTTGTCCATTTTTGTCTGGAGAACCCCTTTAATTTTGCACACCAGCACATACCACATTGATTTACCGTAGTCATTGTTATATTACACAAAAGCAAAAAATGGCTACGACAGATATAACCGCAGTCGTAATCACAACACATGGGGCCCAGACTGGGAGCTGCTCTGCCTCATAGAGGGGGCCCCAAATATCATACATGCAAATGAGTTGTCCTAATGGTATAACAGCTTTAATAGAGTCCTGCAGACTGTGGGATTGTGGGTAATACAGACTAATGCATTGCAGCCATGAACTGGTTAACCCCGCACTTCCTCACTCCCTCTTCAGTATTTTAGTAATTTCCTCTGACTTGCACATTCTGAAACAATTCCTGAAATATTTGTCAACATCAATGCCGAAACAAATGTCACCAACAGTCACAGCCCGACCAGAAGGGATTATCCGGGGCAAATATTATCAGATTGTGGCAGATTAGTTATATCAGGGATTTATTATTAACATTTTTTGTATTTTTTTTAAGTTAATTTTGTTTTAGTTTGTGATTATTCAGATAAAAAACATGAAGAATAATAAGTATAAAATGTAATGTATGTACACAGCAGAATAGTGAGTGCAGCTCTGGAGTATAATACAGGATAAGTAATGTAATGTATGTACACAATGACTGCACCAGCAGAATAGTGAGCGCAGCTCTGGAGTATAATACAGGATAAGTAATGTAATGTATGTACACAATGACTGCACCAGCAGAATAGTGAGCGCAGCTCTGGAGTATAATACAGGATAAGTAATGTAATGTATGTACACAATGACTGCACCAGCAGAATAGTGAGCGCAGCTCTGGAGTATAATACAGGATAAGTAATGTAATGTATGTACACAGTGACTGCACCAGCAGAATAGTGAGCGCAGCTCTGGAGTATAATACAGGATAAGTAATGTAATGTATGTACACAGTGACTGCACCAGCAGAATAGTGAGCGCAGCTCTGGAGTATAATACAGGATAAGTAATGTAATGTATGTACACAGTGACTGCACCAGCAGAATAGTGAGCGCAGCTCTGGAGTATAATACAGGATAAGTAATGTAATGTATGTACACAGTGACTGCACCAGCAGAATAGTGAGCGCAGCTCTGGAGTATAATACAGGATAAGTAATGTAATGTATGTACACGGTGACTGTACCAGCAGAATAGTGAGCGCAGCTCTGGAGTATAATACAGGATAAGTAATGTAATGTATGTACACAGTGACTGCTCCAGCAGAATAGTGAGCGCAGCTCTGGAGTATAATACAGGATAAGTAATGTAATGTATGTACACAGTGACTGCTCCAGCAGAATAGTGAGCGCAGCTCTGGAGTATAATACAGGATAAGTAGTGACACAACAGTTTTGCAGTATGGCTGTTATCCATGATTCATACTAAGATAGTTCATGGCTTCTATAAGATTGCATTGTATTTCTTTGCAGAACTTCTTCTACTTAGTGATATAATTCCCGGTTAGTGAGTTTGGTCGTCATCTCCTTCACCCACTCAGTGTATGGGTGAGAACTTCAGGACAAGATAGAGTGGGCACATGTTAGACGATGATGGCTGAGATAAATTCCTCCCAATAAGATGTGTAAGTTGATTTTCTAGTCTGGTTGTCAGTGTCAGATAATCACCTTGAGAGGCGTCAGACTCCTCCAGAAAGTCCTCAAGTCACTCGGTACCTTAAGTGCAGGAACACGCCGATGAGATCTCCGCTGTGCTGCAGAACTGATCAATAGCTCGCACCGATACATTAGTGACTAGATGAATCTATTGAATCAATGTAAAGTAGAATTTCTATCATTCAGTTTGAATACAATGGAAAATTCCTTGGAAAAAATAAGAGGCCAGCGCTGGGATAATTTCACGCTTTCAATGACATAAATGCTCGGCGCAGATCTAGATGGCGGAAAATTGCCTGATTATCTTTAGCATAATGTACATTTTGCTTTTTCACAGATCCTTGATTCCAAAGACGCCATCTAAGCATTGTTGTCTTCTGACAGTACGGTACTGTAGGTAGAGTTCGGCTATATGTTGATGTAGTTCTCCCTTGTCCCTGTAGATGTCACTGATACTGTTATATGGGAATGGTCAGCACTGACCCCTGCTGTCTCGGTTGAGTATGACATTTCTTAGTATGGATATATTACACAAAAATGCATATTAAAGGGATTTTGTAGGGTTTAACCCATTCTTAGGATAGGCTATAATGTGATCCAGATATCACAATAGTCTTGGGCTTCCAGGGAGAGCTGCAAAACCTTCACTGCAGTAAGAGATGCAGCAATTCATGTCCATGCAATACAGTGAATAGAGCTGAGTGGCAGGATTAATACTGGTTACTGCAGAGAAGTACTGCAACGCCAAGGTCACTTAATTCTGCTGATTGTGGGAATTTCAGGGTCACACTGACTATTTGTTTTAGAGATAATACAAACAGTGATGTCACAGTACAGGATAATACGCACAGTGATGTCACAGTACAGAGATAATGCACACAGTGATGTCACAGTACAGGATAATACACACAGTGATGTCACAGTACAGGGATAATACACACAGTGATGTCACAGTACAGGATAATACACACTGATGTCACAGTACAGGATAATACACACAGTGATGTCACAGTACAGAGATAATACACACAGTGATGTCACAGTACAGAGATAATACACACAGTGATGTCACAGTACAGAGATAATACACACAGTGATGTCACAGTACAGGGATAATACACACAGTGATGTCACAGTACAGGATAATACACACAGTGATGTCACAGTACAGGGATAATACACACAGTGATGTCACAGTACAGAGATAATACACACAGTGATGTCACAGTACAGAGATAATACACACAGTGATGTCACAGTACAGAGATAATACACACAGTGATGTCACAGTACAGAGATAATACACACAGTGATGTCACAGTACAGGATAATACACACAGTGATGTCACAGTACAGGATAATACACACAGTGATGTCACAGTACAGTGATAATACACACAGTGATGTCACAGTACAGGGATAATACACACAGTGATGTCACAGTACAGGATAATACACACAGTGATGTCACAGTACAGTGATAATACACACAGTGATGTCACAGTACAGAGATAATACACACAGTGATGTCACAGTACAGGGATAATACACACAGTGATGTCACAGTACAGGATAATACACACAGTGATGTCACAGTACAGTGATAATACACACAGTGATGTCACAGTACAGGGATAATACACACAGTGATGTCACAGTACAGGATAATACACACAGTGATGTCACAGTACAGGGATAATACACACAGTGATGTCACAGTATAGGATAATACACACAGTGATGTCACAGTACAGGGATAATACACACAGTGATGTCACAGTACAGGGATAATACACACAGTGATGTCACAGTACAGGGATAATACACACAGTGATGTCACAGTACAGAGATAATACACACAGTGATGTCACAGTACAGAGATAATACACACAGTGATGTCACAGTACAGGGATAATACACACAGTGATGTCACAGTACAGAGATAATACACACAGTGATGTCACAGTACAGGATAATACACACAGTGATGTCACAGTACAGGATAATACACACAGTGATGTCACAGTACAGAGATAATACACACAGTGATGTCACAGTACAGGATAATACACACAGTGATGTCACAGTACAGGATAATACACACAGTGATGTCACAGTACAGGGATAATACACACAGTGATGTCACAGTACAGGGATAATACACACAGTGATGTCACAGTACAGGATAATACACACAGTGATGTCACAGTACAGAGATAATACACACAGTGATGTCACAGTACAGGATAATACACACAGTGATGTCACAGTACAGGATAATACACACAGTGATGTCACAGTACAGAGATAATACACACAGTGATGTCACAGTACAGAGATAATACAAACAATGATGTCACAGTACAGGATAATACACAGTGATGTCACAGTACAGGGATAATACACACAGTGATGTCACAGTACAGGATAATACACACAGTGATGTCACAGTACAGGATAATACACACAGTGATGTCACAGTACAGGGATAATACACACAGTGATGTCACAGTACAGAGATAATACACACAGTGTTGTCACAGTACAGAGATAATACACACAGTGATGTCACAGTACAGAGATAATACAAACAATGATGTCACAGTACAGGATAATACACAGTGATGTCACAGTACAGGGATAATACACACAGTGATGTCACAGTACAGGGATAATACACACAATGATGTCACAGTACAGAGATAATACACACAGTGACGTCATAGTACAGAGATAATACACACAGTGATGTCACAGTACAGAGATAATACACACAGTGATGTCACAGTACAGAGATAATACACACAGTGACGTCACAGTACAGAGATAATACACACAGTGACGTCATAGTACAGAGATAATACACACAGTGATGTCACAGTACAGAGATAATACACACAGTGATGTCACAGTACAGAGATAATACACACAGTGACGTCACAGTACAGAGATAATACACACAGTGACGTCACAGTACAGGAATAATACACACAGTGATGTCACAATACAGAGATAATACACACAGTGATGTCACAGTACAGAGATAATACACACAGTGATGTCACAGTACAGAGATAATACACACAGTGATGTCACAGTACAGGATAATACACACAGTGATGTCACAGTACAGGAATAATACACACAGTGATGTCACAGTACAGAGATAATACACACAGTGATGTCACAGTACAGAGATAATACACACAGTGATGTCACAGTACAGGATAATACACACAGTGATGTCACAATACAGAGATAATACACACAGTGATGTCACAGTACAGGAATAATACACACAGTGATCTCACAGTACAGAGATAATACACACAGTGATGTCACAGTACAGGGATAATACACACAGTGATGTCATAGTACAGAGATAATACACACAGTGACGTCATAGTACAGAGATAATACACACAGTGATGTCACAGTACAGAGATAATACACACAGTGATGTCACAGTACAGGAATAATACACACAGTGATGTCACAGTACAGGGATAATACACACAGTGATGTCACAGTACAGGATAATACACACAGTGATGTCACAGTACAGGGATAATACACACAGTGATGTCACAGTACAGGGATAATACACACAGTGATGTCACAGTACAGGATAATACACACAGTGATGTCACAGTACAGAGATAATACACACAGTGATGTCACAGTACAGGAATAATACACACAGTGATGTCACAGTACAGGATAATACACACAGTGATGTCACAATACAGAAATAATACACACAGTGATGTCACAGTACAGGATAATACACACAGTGATGTCACAGTACAGGGATAATACACACAGTGATGTCACAGTACAGAGATAATACACACAGTGATGTCACAGTACAGGGATAATACACACAGTGATGTCACAGTACAGGGATAATACACACAGTGATGTCATAGTACAGAGATAATACACACAGTGATGTCACAGTACAGGGATAATACACACAGTGATGTCACATTACAGAGATAATACACACAGTGATGTCACAGTACAGGATAATACACACAGTGATGTCACAGTACAGGATAATACACACAGTGATGTCACAGTACAGAGATAATACACACAGTGATGTCACAGTACAGGGATAATACACACAGTGATGTCACAGTACAGAGAAAATACACACAGTGATGTCACAGTACAGGGATAATACACACAGTGATGTCACAGTACAGAGATATTACACACAGTGATGTCACAGTACAGGGATAATACACACAGTGATGTCACAGTACAGGGATAATACACACAGTGATGTCACAGTACAGAGATAATACACACAGTGATGTCACAGTACAGGATAATACACACAGTGATGTCACAGTACAGGATAATACACACAGTGATGTCACAGTACAGGATAATACACACAGTGATGTCACAGTACAGGATAATACACACAGTGATGTCACAGTACAGGATAATACACACAGTGATGTCACAGTACAGAGATAATACACACAGTGATGTCACAGTACAGAGATAATACACACAGTGATGTCACAGTACAGGATAATACACACAGTGATGTCACAGTACAGAGATAATACACACAGTGATGTCACAGTACAGAGATAATACACACAGTGATGTCACAGTACAGAGATAATACACACAGTGATGTCACAGTACAGGATAATACACACAGTGATGTCACAGTACAGAGATAATACACACAGTGATGTCACAGTACAGAGATAATACACACAGTGATGTCACAGTACAGAGATAATACACACAGTGACGTCATAGTACAGAGATAATACACACAGTGATGTCACAGTACAGAGATAATACACACAGTGACGTCACAGTACAGGAATAATACACACAGTGATGTCACAATACAGAGATAATACACACAGTGATGTCACAGTACAGGATAATACACACAGTGATGTCACAGTACAGGAATAATACACACAGTGATGTCACAGTACAGAGATAATACACACAGTGATGTCACAGTACAGGAATAATACACACAGTGATGTCACAGTACAGAGATAATACACACAGTGATGTCACAATACAGAGATAATACACACAGTGATGTCACAGTACAGGATAATACACACAGTGATGTCACAGTACAGGGATAATACACACAGTGATGTCACAGTACAGAGATAATACACACAGTGATGTCACAGTACAGAGATAATACACACAGTGATGTCACAGTACAGGATAATACACACAGTGATGTCACAGTACAGGGATAATACACACAGTGATGTCACAGTACAGGGATAATACACACAGTGATGTCACAGTACAGAGATAATACACACAGTGATGTCACAGTACAGGGATAATACACACAGTGATGTCACAGTACAGAGATAATACACACAGTGATGTCACAGTACAGGGATAATACAAACAATGATGTCACAGTACAGGATAATACACAGTGATGTCACAGTACAGGGATAATACACACAGTGATGTCATAGTACAGAGATAATACACACAGTGACGTCATAGTACAGAGATAATACACACAGTGATGTCACAGTACAGAGATAATACACACAGTGACGTCACAGTACAGGAATAATACACACAGTGATGTCACAATACAGAGATAATACACACAGTGATGTCACAGTACAGGATAATACACACAGTGATGTCACAGTACAGGAATAATACACACAGTGATGTCACAGTACAGAGATAATACACACAGTGATGTCACAGTAGAGGAATAATACACACAGTGATGTCACAGTACAGAGATAATACACACAGTGATGTCACAATACAGAGATAATACACACAGTGATGTCACAGTACAGGATAATACACACAGTGATGTCACAGTACAGGGATAATACACACAGTGATGTCACAGTACAGAGATAATACACACAGTGATGTCACAGTACAGAGATAATACACACAGTGATGTCACAGTACAGGGATAATACACACAGTGATGTCACAGTACAGAGATAATACACACAGTGATGTCACAATACAGAGATAATACACACAGTGATGTCACAGTACAGGATAATACACACAGTGATGTCACAGTACAGGGATAATACACACAGTGATGTCACAGTACAGAGATAATACACACAGTGATGTCACAGTACAGGGATAATACACACAGTGATGTCACAGTACAGAGATAATACACACAATGATGTCACAATACAGAGATAATACACACAGTGATGTCACAGTACAGGATAATACACACAGTGATGTCACAGTACAGGGATAATACACACAGTGATGTCACAGTACAGAGATAATACACACAGTGATGTCACAGTACAGAGATAATACACACAGTGATGTCACAGTACAGGATAATACACACAGTGATGTCACAGTACAGAGATAATACACACAGTGATGTCACAGTACAGAGATAATACACACAGTGATGTCACAGTACAGGGTTAGTGAGTACAGTTTCCCTGCCCCCTCCCATCATACATAATTATTGGATGCACTATACAATGTTGGCCAAAAGTATTGGCACCCCTGCAATTCTGTCAGATAATACTCCTGTTCTTCCAGATAATGATTGCAAGCACAAACTCTTTGGTATTATTATCTTCATTTAATTTCTCTTCAATGGAAAACCACAAAAAGAATTGTCAAAATGCCAAATTGGATATAATTCCACACCAAACATAAAAAAGGGGGTGGACCAAAGTATTGGCACTGTTTGAAAAATCATGTGATACTTCTCTAATTTGTGTAATTAACAGCACCTGTTACTTACCTGAGGCACCTAACAGGTGGTGGCAATAATTAAATCACACTTGCAGCCAGTTGAAATGGATTAAAGCTGACTCCACCTCTGTCCTGTGTCCTTGTGTGACCACATTGAGCATGGAGAAAAGAAAGAAGACCAAAGAACTGTCTGAGGACTTGAGAAGCAAAATTGTGAGGAAACCTGAGCAATCTCAAGGCTACAAGTCCATCTCCAAAGACCTGAATGTTCCTGTGTCTACCGTGCGCAGTGTCATCAAGAAGTGTAAAGCCCATGGCACTGTGGCTAACCTCCCTAGATGTGGACGCAAAAGAAACACCGACGAGAGATTTCACCGCAAGATTGTGCGGATGGCGGATAAAGAACCTCGACTAACATCCAAACAAGTCCAAGCTGCCCTGCAGTCCGAGGGTACAACAGTGTCACCCCGTACTATCCAGCGTCAGCGTCTGAATGAGAAGGGACTGTATGGTAGGAGACCCAGGAAGACCCCACTTCTTACCCAGAGACATAAGCCAGGCTGGGGTTTGCCAAAACTTACCTGAGAAAGCCAAAACCGTTCTGGAAGAATGTTCTCTGGTCAGAGGAGACAAAAGTAGGAGAAGGCCTCAACATAGAGATTACAGGGGAAAAAGAGGCCTTCAAAGAGAAGAAGACGCCCCCTACAGTCAGACATGGCGGAGGGTCCCTGATGTTTTGGGGTTGCTTTGCTGCCTCTGGCACTGGACTGCATGGCCGTGTACATGGCATTATGAAGTCTGAAGACGACCAACACATTGTGCAGTATCATGTAGGGCCCAGTGTGAGAAAGCGGGGTCTCCCTCAGAGGTCAGGGCTCTTCCAGCAGGACAAGGACCCAAAACACACTTCAGGTCAGCACTAGAAAATGGTGGTGAGAGAAAGCCCTGGAGACTTGTAAAGTGGCAGCAATGAGTCCAGCCCTGAATCCCATAGAACACCTGTGGGGGAGGGGGAGAGATCTCTTGGTGGCAGTTTGGAGAAGGCCCCCTTCACATCTCAGGGGGGACCGCGAGCAGTTTGCTAAAGAAGAAGGGTCTAAGATTCCAGCAGAGCCTTGTAAGAAACTCATTGCTGGTTAGCGGAAGCGGTTGTGCGCAGTTATTGTGTCTAAAGGTTGTGCGACCAAGTATTAGGCTGAGGGCGCCAATACTTCTGTCCGCACCAGTTCTGGAGTTTTGTGTAAAATGATCAATGATGTGACTTTTTTTTTTATTTTCTTTTGTGTTTTTTCATTGCAAGCAAAATAAATGAAGATATTACCAAAGAGTTTGTGCTTGTAATCATTATCTGGTGGACAACGAGGATTATCTGACAGAAGTGCAGGGGGGGCCAATACTTTTGCCCAACACTGTATGTAGATCTGTATAGTAGCTGCTTTGGGCTACGCCCGTCCCCCTAGTAGTTATATTTGGGGTACAGGTGACACTTCCTTACATACATGTGGATGACGTTGCTGTAACTCCAGAACATTGTAGAGATCTGTCCGTGTCACTTGTCAGCTTCATCCTCTGTTACTAGGCAAAATAAACCGAATATAAACTCTATGGAGATTTTGCCCCTCGGTCGATTTTGAAGCTTTGTGTAACCAAAAGACTCCGATCTTTAGCCCATAAGGATTTCTCTGATCTATCGTACAGTGGTCGCCTTCACAGATTTGGGGTATCTATGGCATAGAGTGACCCGTATTACATGGAGATAGGGTTTAGTAGGGGCGTGAGAAGGCCTGGATTAGAGCGGCCTATTCATCCTAATCTCCTTACTGGCGGCCATGCTTTCTCCGTCTTATGTGTCGCCTTGTTTATCCACAAACATGTCCTTAGATGCGAGATGACAGGAACGCAGTGACATTTGTTACAGGGACACCACAGCTGTGTATGGAAACACAATGGCGCTCTATTTAACCATCTGAACCCATGTGGAGTAACAATAGCTCCATTATGTGATATAATTACCAATTTCATCATGACAAGCGACTTCAGGAACGCTCCATCTCTATTCACAAACCTTCTTCTCGTCTTTTGTCTGGATGCGATTTCTCATACTCAGATTCTGGCACAGCCTGGAAGAAAATGATATCATAGAAATACATAAAACTATCTGACAAAGGACTGGATTTTCGGTGGTCACCAGTGACCCACAGCCTTCTAGAGGAGGCTGCTCCATTATCTCTGCATCTGAAGACGACCACCTACATTGCATACAAGATAACACTAATGGTCATTCTCTAACCCAGACCCAAATGTTATCATTTTATTTAGTTCCACAAAGGTCTATGCCACAAATCTGAACTCCAACCATGTTACAGGCTCAATACTCCAGAGCTGCACTCACTATTCTGCTGGTACAGTCACTGTGTACGTACATTACATTACTTATCCTGTATTATACTCCAGAGCTGCGCTCACTATTCTGCTGGTGCAGTCACTGTGTACATACATTACATTACTTATCCTGTATTATACTCCAGAGCTGCGCTCACTATTCTGCTGGTACAGTCACTGTGTACATACATTACATTACTTATCCTGTATTATTCTCCAGAGCTGCACTCACTATTCTGCTGGTACGGTCACTGTGTACATACATTACATTACTTATCCAGTATTATACTCCAGAGCTGCACTCACTATTCTGCTGGTGCGGTCACTGTGTACATACATTACATTACTTATCCTGTATTATACTCCAGAGCTGCACTCACTATTCTGCTGGTGCAGTCACTGTGTACATACATTACATTACTTATCCTGTATTATACTCCAGAGCTGCGCTCACTATTCTGCTGGTGCAGTCACTGTGTACATACATTACATTACTTATCCTGTATTATACCCCAGAGCTGCGCTCACTATTCTGCTGGTGCAGTCACTGTGTACATACATTATATTACTTATCCTGTATTATACTCCAGAGCTGCGCTCACTATTCTGCTGGTACAGTCACTGTGTACATCAGGCATGTCAAACTCCGGGTACCCCGAGGGCCACATGAGTAACAAGAGGTTGTTGCAAGGGCCGCACACGGCAGCTAATGTCACACACGTATTTTAACAGCAGTCATGAAAACAAGATATGAAGTAGTAATATGTAAGAGCAACATATATTTGCAGTGCGCAACAGCAACTAATATATTTAACAAAAATACAGCAATTAAAAACTAAACATTTATTTGCTATCATTTTTTTAGTGTTTTGTCCTAAGGCTTGACACCTCTTTGTGCTAACAATTGTTGGTATATCAGGCTGAAATGACAACGCAGTGCCTACTTTGATCAAAGATGATAAGTGGTGATCAGTCAGCCTTGTTCTCTGAGAAGATTTTGTTAGTTTCATAAAAGAAAATTATCTGTTTACATATACACCCTTCATCTGCCTCCAGTTTCATGTCCCCTCCATCTCTGCCCCCAGTTTCATGTCCCCTCCATCTCTGCCCCCAGATTCATATCCCCCCATCTCTGCCCCCCAGATTCATGACCCCCCATCTCTGCCCCCCAGATTCATGTCCCCCCCATATTCATGTCCCCCCTCCATCTCTGCCCCCAGATTCATGTCCCCTCCATCTCTGCCCCCAGATTCATGTCCCCTCCATCTCTGCCCCCAGATTCATGTCCCCCATCTCTTCCCCCAGATTCATGTCCCTCCATCTCTGCCCCCAGATTCATGTCCTCTCCATCTCTGCCCCAGATTCATGTCCCCCATCTCTGCCCCCAGATTCATGTCCCTCCATCTCTGCCCCCAGATTCATGTCCCTCCATCTCTGCCCCCAGATTCATGTCCTCTCCATCTCTGCCCCAGATTCATGTCCCTCCATCTCTGCCCCCAGATTCATGTCCCTCCATCTCTGCCCCCAGATTCATGTCCCTCCATCTCTGCCCCCAGATTCATGTCCCTCCATCTCTGCCCCCAGATTCATGTCCCCACATCTCTGTCCCCCAGATTTATGTCCCTCCATCTCTGCCCCCAGATTCATGTCCCCACATCTCTGTCCCCCAGATTCATGTCCCTCCCATCTCTGCCCCCAGATTCAGGTCCCCACATCTCTGCCCCAGATTCATGTCCCTCCATCTCTGCCCCAAGTTTCATGTCCCTCCCATCTCTGCCCCCAGATTCATGTCCCCACATCTCAGCCCCCAGATTCATGTCCCTCCATCTCTGCCCCCATATTCATGTCCCCTCCATCTCTGCCCCCAGATTCATTTCCCCTTATCTCTGCTTCTAGATTCATGTCCCTCCATCTCTGACCCCAGATTCATGCCCCCCCATCTCTGCCCCCAGATTCATGTCCTCTCCATCTCTGCCCCCAGTGTCATGCCGTCTCCTCCTTCATCTGCCCCCAGTTTCACGTTCCACCTCTATGTGTACACACATTAAACTTACCTTCTCCAACAACTCTGAGTCCTCGCTCCCCCGCTGCACTCTCTCTCTCTCGCTAACAGTTGTAGACGCGATGTGACGTCATCACGTCACATCACGTCTACACAGCGAGTAGCAGCGTGAGTTTTGTACATCTGCGGCCCGCACAAAAGTCTCAAACTTTGTCTCTAAACTTTAGAGACAAAGTTTGAGACTTTTGTGTGGGCCGCAGATATACCTGTAAAGGGCCGCATGCGGCCCTCGGGCCGCATGTTTGACATGCCTGGTGTACATACATTACATTACTTATCCTGTATTATACTCCAGAGCTGCGCTCACTATTCTGCTGGTACAGTCACTGTGTACATACATTACATTACTTATCCTGTATTATACTCCAGAGCTGCGCTCACTATTCTGCTGGTACAGTCACTGTGTACATACATTACATTACTTATCCTGTATTATACTCCAGAGCTGCGCTCACTATTCTGCTGGTGCAGTCACTGTGTACATACATTACATTACTTATCCTGTATTATACTCCAGAGCTGCGCTCACTATTCTGCTGGTGCATTACTGTGTACATACATGACATTGCTCAGAATACAATCCCCTATCCCAGTATGTGTTCCAGAATACAGCCGTCATATCGCGCCATGTTATAAGCTGGCAGTACATTAATTAGATGGAAATTTCAGCCTATGCGCACGTCTTTGCAGCGTCTGTAGACATATAAACATGCAGACTTCACTGCTATTTACGTGTATTAATATTTACACTCTGACCTTTTATGAATATGTAATAGATGACTTGCAACAAGTCCCTGAGACATGGCTTAGTGTCTGCAGCTTTTACCGCAGTCCTCAGCACGGCTCTCAGGATGTGCGGACGCTCACAGCAGTCCATGGATTCCAGCACCGCAGCAGCCACAACACAAACAAGCGATGTCTGCATAGTCTGCACTGAGACAGATTATTCTACAGTGCCAGGTACATTGTAGGACTGGAACAGTGATGTCACTCTCTAAAACATTAGAATTGTGATGTCACTTGTCACGTTATTCTCTATAATTCTCTTTTAATAGCTTAAAAATGATAGTAATACAAATATTAAAGTGCTCGTCCTATAAGGGACCTTCAATTGTGGCCCTGCGGACCCCACGGCGTATAGCTCAGCTTTGACTTTCTGCCATAGCTTTGCTTGATGTTTAGTCTCAGACAGGTTGAGACTAACTGTTGTGTGGCTGAATGATGGGAAGATCACGCCGGATTCTTCCCCATTAAAAATAATCGAAGCCAATTCCAGATGGAATTTGTTGCTGATTTTTATATAGAATACTCCAAATCTGCTCTAAATTCCTCCATAAGAATATATCCAAAGTGAGCACCAACTGGTAATCAGCTGATCGCAGACGATCCCTCCTGCCAGTGACTGCATGGTTCTTCTACAGTGGCCACTGGTGGCGAAATGTGGTATTACATGCTGCCTATATAAATGAATGGGTGGGCAAATAACACTTGGTCATGCTGAGTCCTCCATAATGGGAACCATTGCTTGCTACATGTATCAGAAGGAAGTTCTTTGTGGGCCCCTCTCTCTATGAGATCCATATATCCAACTGCTTCTGAATATCCGACTTGTTATTGTCCATGGACGTGACAAGCTTGGCAGGTATTCACTATATCATGTTGTAAAGTGACCTGACAGCAGAGTACACCTATTTGTATACTGCAAAGTCAAAGGAACTCCATATACTGCCCTATGACTTCCATAATAGCTACTATTAGCAAAGTTAATACCGCTATAATACTGCATGGTGTGAATATGGAACCATATAGAGATACTGTCTGGACTAGGGTTGAGCCGATCTTGACTTTTCAGGATCGATTTTGAAATCCGATTTCCGATCATTTTTCATTCGAACCCGATCTCGATCCCAATTCCGATCCCAATGCAAGTCAATGGGATTTTTTTACTAATCGGAGATCGGATTTGAAAAACAATCCTATTCACTATACAGCATGGAGTCTAACAACTGAACGCTTTAATTTTAGAATCCACACTGTTTAGTGATTTTTTTTAATCACTAAGTAGCCAGAGGATTTTTTTTTAATCCTCTGGCTACTTAGTCCCCCCTGGTGTCCACTTACCTGCAGAGATGGCTGGTCCAGGGCCCGGTGTTCTTCTTCACCTCGCTGCCCCCTGCCTCCCAGGTTAGGAGAGTGTGGACGGGTTAGGAGAGTGTGGGCAGGTAATGGGAGGAGAGACGTCACATCTCCCCACCCTATACCCGCCCACACTCTCCTAAGCCACAAGCCCCGCCTTCTTCCTAGCTCTTTAAGACTAACCTGGGAGGTGGGGGCAGCGAGGCGAAGAAGAAGGGGAACACCGGGCACCGGACCAGCCATCTCTGCAGGTAGGTAGCTACTAGCTAGTCTCCCATTAGAATGAATGGACGCAGCCAGCACGCAAGGGGTTAAGGCTGTGTGCCGGCTGCTTACATTCATTCCTATAGAACCACAGCGGAGCCTTCACACTGAGTATACAATACTCAGTGTGAAGGCTAACATTGTTAGCTTTTCCCACAATGCTTGGCCAGTAGCAAAGCATTGTGGGAAATAATCACCGATCTCGATCCCACCTAAAAAGATCGTGTTCGGAATTCCGATCGCGATCGTGAAATTTTCTCGATCGATGATCGGAATCCGATCTTTTCCGAACACGATTGCTCAACCCTAGTATGGACGCATATCAGTTTATGGGTGCTGTGAAGTACAGAATTTGTACAGAGTAGGGTTGAGTGATCGGGAAAGATTGCATCCCGATCGGCGATCGAGCAAATTTCACGATCAGGATCGGCTGAAGAATGATCGGAAAACGGGTTTTAAAAACGATCCTGAAATCTCAAGATCGGCTCAACTCTACTCCATAAACATAAAGTAACTAGGGTTGAGCAATCAGGATCAGAAAAGATCAGATCCTGATCGGTGATCGAGCAGATTTCACGATCGGGATCGGCTGAAGAATGATCGGAAAACGGGTTTTAAAAACGATCCTGAAATCTCAAGATCGGCTCAACCCTAGCACAAAGCCATTACATGACCTGTGACCTCCTCTGACCGCGCCTTGTCATGGACGCTCGCCAATAGGTACTTGGGAGATAACAATGAGGGTTGAATACCGCCTGTTCGCTTCTTCTTGTTAAATCGTCTGGCCCTGTGATCATTCTGAATGGCATTTTTTTTTTTTTTTTTTTGCTATTCCCTTGAAGAACGGAGTGATTGTTACGAAATGAGATGTATTGTACTAGGAAATAAGAGACCTGATATCTAAGTGGGTATTGATTTGCGATAAAAGCCTTTGGAGATGACTTTTCCGAATGAATTTGCTTTCAGTTGCTTTGAGGGGAAACTTTCATACAATTCAGCGGTTTTAAGTGATTACACAAATGTTGAATAAATCAAGATCCATAAACACGATGACATCATTATCCCGCCGAGCGGAGTCTTTACATAGAGATGGAGCCATTCGGATTATTCCGTGCAGGTGTACTATTAACTGCTCGTAGAGAAATCATTGAATGTCATTGAAAGAGTTCAGACAGGGACAGTGAGCGCAACGGAGGAACACACCAAATATTTCATCGACAAAAATGCTGTATTAGGGTATGTTCACACAGCGGAAAATGAAGAGGAACTCCTCTTTATTTCACGCCACCACCACTTTTGCCACGGTTTAGCTGCAACTGGATGCTGATGCAGTGTATGGGCATTGCATTGTGGCCTCCCGCTGATGGTTAGTCCCAGATGAATGGTCCTAATCTGCAGGGAGTTTCGAGCCGTGGTAAGATCGAACAAGGCGCTTCTTTTTTCCACGTCCTGCTCCGATCTCCGCCTCCTATTGAAAACAATGGGAGGCGGATTCTGGAAGGAATCTGCCCCGGATTCAGGATCGAAATGTACAAAGATATAACGACCATAAGACTTCAGGGTGAGAGGGCTTTGATTTTTACAGAGAGGCACTCTGATTACATTGATTCTGGATAAGACACACTCTATATGCTTTCAATACAGAAGGAAATGGAACATCAGACGCCCCTCTGATTTGTGTATGAAACCTAATACCGCTCCTTCTGTACAAGAATATAACTACTATAATACTGCTCCTATGTACAAGAATATAACTACTATAATACTGCTCCTATGTACAAGAATATAACTACTATAATACTGCTCCTATGTACAAGAATATAACTACTATAATACTGCTCCTATGTACAAGAATATAACTACTATAATACTGTTCCTATGTACAAGAATATAACTACTATAATACTACTCCTATGTACAAGAATATAACTACTATAATACTACTCCTATGTACAAGAATATAACTACTATAATACTGCTCCTATGTACAAGAATATAACTACTATAATACTGTTCCTATGTACAAGAATATAACTACTATAATACTACATCTATGTACAAGAATATAACTACTATAATACTACTCCTATGTACAAGAATATAACTACTATAATACTACTCCTATGTACAAGAATATAACTACTATAATACTGTTCCTATGTACAAGAATATAACTACTATAATACTACTCCTATGTACAAGAATATAACTACTATAATACTACTCCTATGTACAAGAATATAACTACTATAATACTACCCCCTATGTACAAGAATATAACTACTATATTACTACTCCTATGTACAAGAATATAACTACTATAATACTGCTCCTATGTACAAGAATATAACTACTATAATACTGCTCCTATGTACAAGAATATAACTACTATAATACTACCCCCTATGTACAAGAATATAACTACTATAATACTACCCCCTATGTACAAGAATATAACTACTATAATACTACTCCTATGTACAAGAATATAACTACTATAATACTACCCCCTATGTACAAGAATATAACTACTATAATACTGCTCCTATGTACAAGAATATAACTACTATAATACTACCCCCTATGTACAAGAATATAACTACTATAATACTGCTCCTATGTACAAGAATATAACTACTATAATACTGTTCCTATGTACAAGAATATAACTACAATAATACTGTTCCTATGTACAAGAATATAACTACTATACTACTGCTCCTATGTCCAAGAATATAACTAGTATAATACTGCCCCCTATGTACAAGAATATAACTACTATAATACTGCTCCTATGTACAAGAATATAACTACTATAATACTACCCCCTATGTACAAGAATATAACTACTATAATACTGCTCCTATGTACAAGAATATAACTACTATAATACTGCTCCTATGTACAAGAATATAACTAGTATAATACTACTCCTATGTACAAGAATATAACTACTATAATACTGCTCCTATGTACAAGAATATAACTACTATAATACTACCCCCTATGCACAAGAATATAACTACTATAATACTACTCCTATGTACAAGAATATAACTACTATAATACTGTTCCTATGTACAAGAATATAACTACTATAATACTGCTCCTATGTACAAGAATATAACTACTATAATACTACCCCCTATGTACAAGAATATAACTACTATAATACTGCTCCTATGTACAAGAATATAACTACTATAATACTACCCCCTATGTACAAGAATATAACTACTATAATACTACTCCTATGTACAAGAATATAACTACTATAATACTACTCCTATGTACAAGAATATAACTACTATAATACTGCTCCTATGTACAAGAATATAACTACTATAATACTACCCCCTATGTACAAGAATATAACTACTATAATACTACTCCTATGTACAAGAATATAACTACTATAATACTACTCCTATGTACAAGAATATAACTACTATAATACTACCTCCTATGTACAAGAATATAACTACTATAATACTGTTCCTATTTACAAGAATATAACTACTATAATACTGCTCCTATGTACAAGAATATAACTAGTATAATACTACTCCTATGTACAAGAATATAACTACTATAATACTACTCCTATGTACAAGAATATAACTACTATAATACTGTTCCTATGTACAAGAATATAACTACTATAATACTGCTCCTATGTACAAGAATATAACTACTATTATACTACCCCCTATGTACAAGAATATAACTACTATAATACTGCTCCTATGTACAAGAATATAACTACTATAATACTACCCCCTATGTACAAGAATATAACTACTATAATACTACTCCTATGTACAAGAATATAACTACTATAATACTACTCCTATGTACAAGAATATAACTACTATAATACTGCTCCTATGTACAAGAATATAACTACTATAATACTACCCCCTATGTACAAGAATATAACTACTATAATACTACTCCTATGTACAAGAATATAACTACTATAATACTACCTCCTATGTACAAGAATATAACTACTATAATACTGTTCCTATTTACAAGAATATAACTACTATAATACTGCTCCTATGTACAAGAATATAACTAGTATAATACTACTCCTATGTACAAGAATATAACTACTATAATACTACCCCCTATGTACAAGAATATAACTACTATAATACTGCTCCTATGTACAAGAATATAACTACTATAATACTGCTCCTATGTACAAGAATATAACTAGTATAATACTACTCCTATGTACAAGAATATAACTACTATAATACTGCTCCTATGTACAAGAATATAACTACTATAATACTACCCCCTATGTACAAGAATATAACTACTATAATACTACCTCCTATGTACAAGAATATAACTACTATAATACTGTTCCTATTTACAAGAATATAACTACTATAATACTGCTCCTATGTACAAGAATATAACTAGTATAATACTACTCCTATGTACAAGAATATAACTACTATAATACTACCCCCTATGTACAAGAATATAACTACTATAATACTGCTCCTATGTACAAGAATATAACTACTATAATAATGCTCCTATGTACAAGAAAATAACTACTATAATACTACTCCTATGTACAAGAATATAACTACTATAATACTACTCCTATGTACAAGAATATAACTACTATAATACTACCCCCTATGTACAAGAATATAACTACTATAATACTGCTCCTATGTACAAGAATATAACTACTATAATACTACCCCCTATGCACAAGAATATAACTACTATAATACTACTCCTATGTACAAGAATATAACTACTATAATACTGTTCCTATGTACAAGAATATAACTACTATAATACTGCTCCTATGTACAAGAATATAACTACTATAATACTACCCCCTATGTACAAGAATATAACTACTATAATACTGCTCCTATGTACAAGAATATAACTACTATAATACTACCCCCTATGTACAAGAATATAACTACTATAATACTACTCCTATGTACAAGAATATAACTACTATAATACTACTCCTATGTACAAGAATATAACTACTATAATACTGCTCCTATGTACAAGAATATAACTACTATAATACTACTCCTATGTACAAGAATATAACTACTATAATACTACTCCCTATGTACAAGAATATAACTACTATAATACTACTCCTATGTACAAGAATATAACTACTATAATACTACTCCTATGTACAAGAATATAACTACTATAATACTACCTCCTATGTACAAGAATATAACTACTATAATACTGTTCCTATTTACAAGAATATAACTACTATAATACTGCTCCTATGTACAAGAATATAACTAGTATAATACTACTCCTATGTACAAGAATATAACTACTATAATACTGCTCCTATGTACAAGAATATAACTACTATAATACTACTCCTATGTACAAGAATATAACTACTATAATACTACCTCCTATGTACAAGAATATAACTACTATAATACTACCTCCTATGTACAAGAATATAACTACTATAATACTACTCCTATGTACAAGAATATAACTACTATAATACTACTCCTATGTACAAGAATATAACTACTATAATACTACCTCCTATGTACAAGAATATAACTACTATAATACTGTTCCTATGTACAAGAATATAACTACTATAATACTGCTCCTATGTACAAGAATATAACTACTATAATACTGTTCCTATGTACAAGAATATAACTACTATAATACTGTTCCTATGTACAAGAATATAACTACTATAATACTACACCTATGTACAAGAATATAACTACTATAATACTGTTCCTATGTACAAGAATATAACTACTATAATACTACACCTATGTACAAGAATATAACTACTATAATACTACTCCTATGTACAAGAATATAACTACTATAATACTACTCCTATGTACAAGAATATAACTACTATAATACTACCTCCTATGTACAAGAATATAACTACTATAATGCTGTTCCTATGTACAAGAATATAACTACTATAATACTGCTCCTATGTACAAGAATATAACTACTATAATACTGTTCCTATGTACAAGAATATAACTACTATAATACTGTTCCTATGTACAAGAATATAACTACTATAATACTACACCTATGTACAAGAATATAACTACTATAATACTGTTCCTATGTACAAGAATATAACTACTATAATACTACACCTATGTACAAGAATATAACTACTATAATACTGCTCCTATGTACAAGAATATAACTACTATAATACTGCTCCTATGTACAAGAATATAACTACTATAATACTACTCCTATGTACAAGACTATAACTACTATAATACTACTCCTATGTACAAGAATATAACTACTATAATACTGCTCCTATGTACAAGAATATAACTACTATAATACTACCTCCTATGTACAAGAATATAACTACTATAATACTACCTCCTATGTACAAGAATATAACTACTATAATACTGCCTCCTATGTACAAGAATATAACTACTATAATAATCAGAGGCAGAGATCACTGCAGAACGCAGAACAAATAAGCTAGATCTTGTCGCCTAAGTTGTTGGGTTTATTAATAACATAAGTGCAGCTATGATATGAATGTGAAGATCTGTTGGAGAACTGTAAGGAGATCTATAGATCCTTCCCACAGACTTCTACACAAACTAAGCCGTATATAGGTGTAATCCTTGGAGAGGGCAGAGCAGGCCTGGCTGCAGGACATGATACTTGGTATTCAGAGCGGCTCCTACCTCAATTTTCAGCGACGCTTGTCTGCGCTGATCATATCGCTGCTCTTTCAATCAGACAAGGCCTCGCTCCACCAAGAAAACACACATCTCTAAGTCATTAAAAAATATGTGCTAGTACAATGATGTTGAATAAAAGTCACACAATGCAGATCTATAGCCGCAGGTTCAGGTTATCCAGAAACTGTATGTCCATTGTAGGAGAGGAAAAAGAGGCTAGTAGCGAAGAAACAATGAGGAATCAGGCTGAGAAATTAAAGGGGCTGTCCAGAAATTTCTGATTTCTGCAGGGAGGCCAGGGAAGATGAAAAAAAAACAAACAAACCATACTCTCCTGTCCCTGACAAATCGGGGCATGGTAAGGACAACAGAACTGTCTTAGGCCTCTGATTGGTATCAGCAATCACGTAAGACGAGGACTTTTGTCAGAAAACCTCCTGGGACACTGGAGAACTGGACAGCTATGGGAGACACCGGAGAGCTAGGGACTGAGAAGTATGTTTTGGGGGAATTTTTTTCACCGTCCCTGGCCTCCTTACAGAAATCTGAAATTCCTGGACATCCCTTTGAAATTTCTGCTCAAGATTGTTCCTAGGATACAGTATTATAGTAGTTATATTCTTGTACATAGGAGCAGTATTATAGTAGTTATATTCTTGTACATAGGATGTAGTATTATAGTAGTTGTATTCTTGGACCTAGGAGCAGTATTATAGTAGTTATATTCTTGTACATAGGAGGTAGTATTATAGTAGTTATATTCTTGTACATAGGAGTAGTATTATAGTAGTTATATTCTTGTACATAGGAGGTAGTATTATAGTAGTTATATTCTTGTACATAGGAGTAGTATTATAGTAGTTATATTCTTGTACATAGAAGTAGTATTATAGTAGTTATATTCTTGTACATAGGAGGTAGTATTATAGTAGTTATATTCTTGTACATAGGAGTAGTATTATAGTAGTTATATTCTTGTACATAGGAGTAGTATTATAGTAGTTATATTCTTGTACATAGGAGTAGTATTATAGTAGTTATATTCTTGTACATAGGAGTAGTATTATAGTAGTTATATTCTTGTACATAGGAGGTAGTATTATAGTAGTTATATTCTTGTACATAGGAGTAGTATTATAGTAGTTATATTCTTGTACATAGGAGCAGTATTATAGTAGTTATATTCTTGTACATAGGAGTAGTATTATAGTAGTTATATTCTTGTACATAGGAGCAGTATTATAGTAGTTATATTCTTGTACATAGGAGTAGTATTATAGTAGTTATATTCTTGTACATAGGAGTATTATAGTAGTTATATTCTTGTACATAGGAGGTAGTAGTATAGTAGTTATATTCTTGTACATAGGAGCAGTATTATAGTAGTTATATTCTAGTACATACAAGCAGTATTATAGTAGTTATATTCTTGTACATAGGAGGTAGTATTATAGTAGTTATATTCTTGTACATAGGAGTAGTATTATAGTAGTTATATTCTTGTACATAGGGGTAGTATTATAGTAGTTATATTCTTGTACATAGGAGTAGTATTATAGTAGTTATATTCTTGTACATAGGAGTAGTATTATAGTAGTTATATTCTTGTACATAGGAGTATTATAGTAGTTATATTCTTGTACATAGGAGGTAGTAGTATAGTAGTTATATTCTTGTACATAGGAGTAGTATTATAGTAGTTATATTCTTGTACATACGAGCAGTATTATAGTAGTTATATTCTTGTACATAGGAGTAGTATTATAGTAGATATATTCTTGTACATAGGAGGTAGTATTATAGTAGTTATATTCTTGTACATAGGAGCAGTATTATAGTAGTTATATTCTTGTACATAGGAGGTAGTATTATAGTAGTTATATTCTTGTACATAGGAGGTAGTATTATAGTAGTTATATTCTTGTACATAGGAGTAGTATTATAGTAGTTATATTCTTGTACATAGGAGGTAGTATTATAGTAGTTATATTCTTGTACATAGGAGTAGTATTATAGTAGTTATATTCTTGTACATATGAGGTAGTATTATAGTAGTTATATTCTTGTACATAGGAGTAGTATTATAGTAGTTATATTCTTGTACATAGGAGGTAGTATTATAGTAGTTATATTCTTGTACATAGGAGTAGTATTATAGTAGTTATATTCTTGTACATAGGAGTAGTATTATAGTAGTTATATTCTTGTACATAGGAGTAGTATTATAGTAGTGATATTCTTGTACATAGGAGCAGTATTATAGTAGTTATATTCTTGTACATAGGAGTAGTATTATAGTAGTTATATTCTTGTACATAGGAGTAGTATTATAGTAGTTATATTCTTGTACATAGGAGTAGTATTATAGTAGTTATATTCTTGTACATAGGATGTAGTAGTATAGTAGTTATATTCTTGTACATAGGAGCAGTATTATAGTAGTTATATTCTTGTACATAGGGGCAGTATTATAGTAGTTATATTCTTGTACATAGGGGCAGTATTATAGTAGTTATATTCTTGTACATAGGAGTAGTATTATAGTAGTTATATTCTTGTACATAGGAGTAGTATTATAGTAGTTATATTCTTGTACATAGGAGTAGTATTATAGTAGTTATATTCTTGTACATAGGAGCAGTATTATAGTAGTTATATTCTTGTACATAGGAGGTAGTATTATAGTAGCTATATTCTTGTACATAGGAGTAGTATTATAGTAGTTATATTCTTGTACATAGGAGCAGTATTATAGTAGTTATATTCTTGTACATAGGAGTAGTATTATAGTAGCTATATTCTTGTACATAGGGGGCAGTATTATAGTAGTTATATTCTTGTACATAGGAGGTAGTATTATAGTAGTAATATTCTTGTACATAGGAGTAGTATTATAGTAGTGATATTCTTGTACATAGGAGGTAGTATTATAGTATTCTTGTGTTTGGGAGACAGTTTTAAAATTTTTGCAATTTACTTTTAAGAAGTTTGTGTGTGTTCTCAGTTATTCGTATGAGCAGACTAATGTAAAACCACAGATGCTGTAACACATTGTGCAATCATTTTGTCACATTACATCTCGGCTCTGCTTCTCTCTCCTTGCGGTCGCTGTATGTTGTTATGTTGTGTCACACTTACACACCTTATTTATTAGATTTCTGCTTTTTTTGAAGACTTTTGCACCCTGTGACACTTGTGACTGTCTGGCTTTTTCTTTATTCACTCCTGGTTTTTTGTTTTTTTTTTGTTTCTGTAAAAACATTAAGAGAAGCAGTCCAAAGTATTCTATGTTCCCCAAAATGGTGTCATATAAAAATACAAATTGTCTCACAAAAAACAAGACCTTATATGGCTATTGTTGATAAGGAAATATATATGTTGAAATACAGAGAACAAAAACATTCCCTATTTTCTGTCCATGATTATGGAGGCGGCCATCTTGTCTCAGTGGCTGCTCTTCTCTGTTATAACAGCATTTAGTGATTTGCTTTACAGCAGTCTCATAGTTATAGACCGCAATAGTGTGGAGACAACTCTTTAAGGTTTATAGGAGGGTTTTCTAGACATGTTCTATGCAGGGAGGGGAGGAGATGAGTTGTGACATTATCTATTGTCAGTAGTGGATGCAATGGTGGGTCAGTGGTGTTATCTATGGAGGTGTTATCTTCTATTGTAATCCTGTCTTCAGAGTAAAAATTGCAGGACATAGTTCTTAGTGCCGTGGAAAATGAAATATAAAATGATCAAAAAATCCTAAAAAAAAAATGTGTTTAACATAAAATCTTATTTTACAAGATCGGCCCTTTTTGGTGACCCTTTAACAGTCGGCCCTGGTGATACGCTTTCACATTTTTCAGTCTCTCCGTTCTCGTCCTAGAAATGCTTGGAGCGCCTTCAGGAAACCCTTGTCTGTGCAGTGAATGGAGATTTCTGGCCACGAGCGATCACAGCTTGGAACTAAAAAGAATTGTTTTTGCTCTCGGTCGCAACAAAACGCTCATTTGTCACAGCCCATAAATAGCGGGATGTAACTATGGGCAGATGTAAGCCACAATCGGTGCGTTCATCTTACTGGTCACTCGTCTGGATCTGATCTCGGCCTCGTGAGACAAAGTCACATTGTGCGCAAGAAATGCAGAAAGACGTGTATGCAGTCACATATACTGTGAATCATCGCCCGTGACCTTTGCAAGGAGTGTTCTGGTGAATTGTTTGTTTTTAGGGGTGGGGGCTACACTGTGAGTTTCTTACTACTGCTGCTGGTATACTTATAGCTCATTGGCTATACATTAAAATGGATACACTGTAGCAAACATCAGCTGTGTGAAATTACAAATCTATAGGCCTCAAGAATGTTCACACTAGTGTTGCATTCTCGTTTGGGTCTGTTGGTGGACCTGAACGATGGAGAGCTGGGTCGCCGTTTCAGCGATTACACGTGGACACCGGCGGACCCCATTGACCATAATGGTTGGGTATCCGCCATTTCAATGATGAAACCAGCTCACAGAAAAATCCTCTGTCCAGGACTTTTCTCCCCGCCATTGGAGACTCCAACACACATATGAACCCAGCCTTACTCACTGGCAGCAAACAGAGATCTTGAAGATAATGGATCAATAAACAACAAAAGATTTTACATCATTTTCTTTGCCTAAAACCCGATATCCCCTTCAAGGAGCATCTTACACCTCCTCCACCAATTCCAGATCTCTGCCTCCTTCCATAGACACCGCTCCACTGATTCTGGGGCAGTTAGAATTTTTTTTCTAGCCCCTACCATTCCCAAGCAACCACCAGAGATAGTTTCAGCACACTTTTGCGCTCTGTTGCCTGGTGGGCGGTCCCTGACTTTCTGCTCCAGTCTAGGACCGCCCACCTGAGACCATAATTGTGCTGAAACTCACAGCATTGATTGTTCGAGAACGGTGCGGGCTAGCGAAAAAATTCCAACTGCGCCAGAATCAGCGGAGCAGAGCCTATTGAAGGAAAAAATGGGTTGGAGTTGATGGAGGTGGTGAAAGATCCCCTTTAAGGGTATGTTCTAATCCAGGGGGTAGGCAATCTTGGGCACTGCAGCTGTTGTAAAACTACAACTCCCAGCATGCATACTTGCCCTGCTACTGTTGGAACTCCCATGGAAGTGACTGGAGCATGATGGGAATTGTAGTTTCATAAAGCTGGAGTGCCAAATGTTACTGACCACTTTTCTATTGGTGCTTTAAAGGGGTTGTCCAGTTTAGGGAGTTGTTAGCCAGGGTACCCTGTTCAGGATCCTCAGAGAAGTTCCAGAGAACATCTTTCACTCTGGAGGACTTGTCTTGTCCAGTACTACACAGTCAACCCATTCATGTGAATGGACAGCGTGCAATACCTTGTTTATCCCGTAGTGGCACTGTGAAGACGAGTGAAGTTTTATGGACAGGTTTCTCCCCAGATTACAACAGATACCTCGGGGTCTCAGCAGGTGAACACTTTTTGATCTGTTCATTGTGAAGGGATCCTTCTAATAAGGAGACATTCCAAAGTGGAGAATCCCTTTAAGAGCCACTTTTATGTATTAGGAAATGGCAATAGGGTTCTATAGTACAAGTGTAACGTATGAAGATCCCTTTAAGGCTGTTGAAGGTTTCCTCTTCCTTCCCCTATATGTATATAGACACTATATATAGTCAGACGTATGCTATGGCTGCTGATGAAGTAGGACATGTATTGTAGAGCGCTCTCAGTATATGACATGTTGATTTAGCAGGTGATATGGGATGGGGGCGGCGGAGCGCTCCACTATGCCACGCTGTATGTTCGGTGATGAATATTTGCCCTGCTTTCTCCTCATTGGCTGCTCCGTGTTCTATTTTAGACTTTCTATATAGAGATATGATGTGGATATGAATATTTAATACACATTTCTCAAACCCTGGAAAGAACAGAATTTATTTTTATTGCTCGAACTTCTCCAATTGTTTCACTTAATACAGAGGAAATGATGCAGGACCTAATCTCCAGGACTAGAACTCTGCCCCTGGCCTAGCACATCTTGGTAAATTGTGGGCAGCTACCCCGACTGGTCCTGCTGGTAGAGCGCCCCCTGTAATATCATGATGTGTACAGTATGTAAGTGTTATATCTATATCCTACAGGGTATAATGTAATGGATTGTACTGTAGTAATATCTGTATAAATCATGATGGCCGCCACGACCAGACCCTCGTATTCTAGTAATGACATAATGCAGATAGTTCAGCCGTCCAAGATGAAGTCATGGCTATATGTGACTGGACTGATGTCATCCAGGGTAGCAGGTAGGTAGGTTCACCGATCCCAGAATGCATCGGCTTGGCCGTGCCTGCAGGTTTACACTAGCAATTGGCTGAAGGCCTGGAACAAAAAGACTGATCAATGATGACAAAGAGGTGAAGGCTTATAGACCATAAGAGAAAGGAGAGGATACTGCCTGTGATCTACTGAGCTGAGAGGATAGATGGATAGATAGATAGATAGATAGATAGATAGATAGATAGATAGGAGATAGATAGATAGATAGATAGGAGATAGATAGATAGATAGATAGATAGATAGATAGATAGATAGGAGATAGATAGATAGATAGATAGATAGATAGGAGATAGATAGATAGATAGATAGATAGATAGATAGATAGATAGATAGGAGATAGATAGATAGATAGATAGATAGATAGATAGGAGATAGATAGATAGATAGATAGATAGATAGATAGATAGGAGATAGATAGATAGATAGATAGATAGATAGATAGACGGATAGATAGGAGATAGATAGATAGATAGATAGATAGGAGATAGATAGATAGATAGATAGATAGATAGATAGACGGATAGATAGGAGATAGATAGATAGATAGATAGATAGATAGATAGATAGATAGGAGATAGATAGATAGGAGATAGATAGATAGATAGATAGATAGGAGATAGATAGATAGATAGATAGATAGATAGATAGACGGATAGATAGGAGATAGATAGATAGATAGATAGATAGAAGATAGATAGATAGGAGATAGATAGATAGATAGGAGATAGATAGATAGATAGATAGATAGATAGATAGACGGATAGATAGGAGATAGATAGATAGATAGATAGATAGATAGATAGGAGATAGATAGATAGATAGGAGATAGATAGATAGATAGATAGATAGATAGATAGGAGATAGATAGATAGATAGATAGGAGATAGATAGATAGATAGATAGATAGATAGATAGACGGATAGATAGGAGATAGATAGATAGATAGATAGATAGATAGATAGATAGATAGATAGATACGGTAGATAGGAGATAGATAGATAGATAGATAGATAGATAGATAGATAGGAGATAGATAGATAGATAGGAGATAGATAGATAGATAGATAGATAGATAGATAGATAGATAGATAGGAAATAGATAGATAGATAGATAGATAGATAGATAGATAGATAGGAGATAGATAGATAGATAGATAGATAGATAGATAGATAGATAGATAGGAGATAGATAGATTCCGGGCAGGGGAACGTTAAGTATCTACACTGAAATTACTCCGATCTTGTAGGCCGCAGGTTTGTGACCTCCAAGTTTGGGAAGCTTTATAACCAAGTTGGGGGTTTATCTCTCCCCGGTTCTGTCAGTCCAACTGGTCGCTTGTGGTCTGTGTAGTTGGGACCCCTGACCTATGGTATTGTCAGTCCAGTGATGGGTTTCAAGTCCCAGCATTCTCTATGATCCCGGTGCTCTTGGAATATGCAGGGCTGGCAGTGGAGAGTGAGCGATCAATGATTGTCGCTCTACTTCCTGTTGGCGGTCTTTGTACTTCCTGCTACAACACTCCACATCAATATCCATCTAGCCACCACATCTTTGTGATTTTAATGTGACCCAAAGCGGTTGACAACAGAACACTATATTGCAAAGTATAGTAATTCATAGTCCTCCATATTTTGGGCAGAAGTTAAGCGAAAGTGAAGTTTCCCTTTAAAGGGTTATTCTCATTTCACACATTTCTAGCGTATCTGCAGGATCTGTCATTAATGTGCAATAGATGTGGATCCCTACTTTAGCATTGCTGCCTATTATAAGTACATGTCGCAGCCACTGACAATGAAGTGGTGCCTTTATTGGGCAGGGCCAAGTTCTATATTGTATATATTATATTCTGTACACTTTATTCTGTAATCCTGAAATCGGGTTAGGCTCAGCCAGTTATCTCCCTGACAAGATCTGGATTATTTGTGTCCTGAGCTTTCCTAAATGCTGATTATCTGCGGCTAATTGTCGCCAAGTGCGGGAGGGCGGACGTGGTAAATAACCCATGGAATGAAATGTATGGGGGACACTTCACGCCTTATAAGTATTGTCAGATTGTGGTTCCCTGAGTCCTGCAGAGGGACTGAGCACCATCGCCTGACTACTGTAACACTTATATACTGAGTCAGACACCGTGTGATACCGAGCGGAAAACATTCAGGATGTGACATGTATCACACGGCCTTTATATCTACAGCAGATATGTATGGTATGTAATATGTGTAAGGAAGGAAGAAAGAGGGGGACAAGATCCATAGGGCAGACAATACAAAGTCACTCCAGCCAAATATTAGAAAAGTCATAGGAGGCACTATTATAGTAGTTATATTCTTGTACATAGGAGCAGTATTATAGTAGTTATATTCTTGTACATAGGAGCAGTATTATAGTAGTTATATTCTTGTACATAGGAGCAGTATTATAGTAGTTATATTCTTGTACATAGGAGTAGTATTATAGTAGTTATATTCTTATATATAGGAGTAGTATTATAGTAGTTATATTCTTGTACATAGGAGCAATATTATAGTAGTTATATTCTTGTACATAGGAGCAGTATTATAGTAGTTATATTCTTGTACATAGGAGTAGTATTATAGTAGTTATATTCTTGTACATAGGAGTAGTATTATAGTAGTTATATTCTTGTACATAGGAGTAGTATTATAGTAGTTATATTCTTGTAAATAGGAGCACTATTATAGTAGTTATATTCTTGTACATAGAGTAGTATTATAGTAGTTATATTCTTGTACATAGGAGTAGTATTATAGTAGTTATATTCTTGTACATAGGAGGTAGTATTATAGTAGTTATATTCTTGTACATAGCAGTAGTATTATAGTAGTTATATTCTTGTACATAGCAGTAGTATTATAGTAGTTATATTCTTGTACATAGGAGCAGTATTATAGTAGTTATATTCTTGTACATAGGAGTAGTATTATAGTAGTTATATTCTTGTACATAGGAGTAGTATTATAGTAGTTATATTCTTGTACATAGGAGCAGTATTATAGTAGTTATATTCTTGTACATAGGAGCAGTATTATAGTAGTTATATTCTTGTACATAGGAGCAGTATTATAGTAGTTATATTCTTGTACATAGGAGTAGTATTATAGTAGTTATATTCTTGTACATAGGAGCAGTATTATAGTAGTTATATTCTTGTACATAGGAGTAGTATTATAGTAGTTATATTCTTGTACATAGGAGTAGTATTATAGTAGTTATATTCTTGTACATAGGAGCAGTATTATAGTAGTTATATTCTTGTACATAGGAGTAGTATTATAGTAGTTATGTTCTTGTACATAGGGGCAGTATTATAGTAGTTATATTCTTGTACATGGGGGCAGTAGTGATATAGTAGTTATCCTGGTACATATCAGGGGTTATTACCAAGCGGTGCTGAATATCTATGTGATTAGAAATGACTCTGTGGGGGTGAATATTAATCTTCTAATCTGATATGGACATGGAGACAGCGCTCCCTATAACTTTACCAGGCATACGATAAGCTGATCAGCTCTGCGGGGAGAGATCAGTCATACATTTTCATATATTTGAATAATTTGTACACATTTTTTTCCCAAGAAAATGAAGTAACGTTTCCAGATCTGAGGTTGAGGTAAAATCTGATTTAATTTTCGCTATCACTCATCCGAGAATGATTCCATTTAATGATGCTTCACGCACAGGACGCAGGACTCGCTGTTTCAGGGGAAATAAGATGAATTTATTTAGAATTGCTAAGTGCAAGTAAAAGCATAGAGAATATGGGGTAGTGATGGGGAATGTGAAATCCTAGTTTTTAATATTTTTTTTCTGAAATCCCAAATTTGTGTTGTAGATCCTAAACCTTCAGTATTTTGTTGTGTATGGGGCCCTTGGAGCTCCAGGCTCTACTGGGTCTGCAATGGTTCTGATGTTCTGGCATAGGCCTAACATAATGTGGGCACTCTGACATGATGAATTGAGATGCAGTACCAGGCTTGTCCACTACTACATGTATGGCGCTGTTCCCTCTCAGCAATAAAGCCCCTTCCCTCACCTGAGTCGGACCTGCACCAATCTGACATTGATCTCCTGTCCTAAGGTTAGGCCTATATTTTCGTTCCTTAGGCCCCCTTTAAGTCTCATAATCTATTAATTGGTCACATGGGTGCTGCATTATTGGAATTTTCCTGTGTATAGTATAAGCCGAGACGTGGTACAAGGAGTCTGAATCTTAAGAAAACAAGTAGAGACCGCCAGACTTATCGGGAACGTAATAACATGTTCCTTCCTGTCAGCAAGATATGAGTGCGGAGCTCCTGGGATTAGGGATAAGCACACAGATGGTTTTATCTGCCTGTATATACTTATTACTATTTTGCGAGATATAGGTCAGTGTGTATTGTGTTACCCCCGGGATAATCCTGCAGACAGGTCTGAGAAAGCAAACTACTACTGAGCACCTGGGTGTGCGGCTGTTTTATTGGATCTATTACAGTATTTTATTACTTTTAATAACATTATATTTCACCCAGGAATAACTGAAGCCACTGGCGCATGGCGGAGACCCCCCTCCTAAACCCCCTACCGATACTGCATTACAAAATACATAGCATAGCAGGTATATATGAGCAATGGCCTAGTTATAGCCTGCTACAGCAGAAACAGAATAAGAATTACACACATTTTTAAGAACTTCACAGATGAGGATGACAAAAGGATTTATATCAACTAATGTTTCTTTTTTTAATTTGTATTTTATGGGCTTTTTATAGGGAATATTCAATTATTAATACATCACTAATTTAAATACATTACATTGCTTATCCTATATTATACTCCAGAGCTGCGCTCACTATTCTGCTGGTGCAGTCACTGTGTACGTACATTGCATTACTTATCCTGTATTATACTCCAGAGCTGCGCTCACTATTCTGCTGGTGCAGTCACTGTGTACATACATTACATTACTTATCCTGTATTATACTCCAGAGCTGCGCTCACTATTCTCTCCCTGCAGTCACTGTGTACATACATTACATTACTTATCCTGTATTATACTCCAGAGCTGCGCTCACTATTCTGCTGGTGCAGTCACTGTGTACATACATCACATTACTTACCCTGTATTATACTCCAGAGCTGCGCTCACTATTCTGCTGGTGCAGTCACTGTGTACATACATTACATTACTTATCCTGTATTATACTCCAGAGCTGCGCTCACTATTCTCTCCCTGCAGTCACTGTGTACATACATTACATTACTTATCCTGTATTATACTCCAGAGCTGCGCTCACTATTCTGCTGGTGCAGTCACTGTGTACATACATTACATTACTTATCCTGTATTATACTCCAGAGCTGTGCTCACTTTTTCTGCTGGTGCAGTCACTGTGTACATACATTACATTACTTACCCTGTATTATACTCCAGAGCTGCGCTCACTATTCTGCTGGTACAGTCACTGTGTACATACATTACATTACTTACCCTGTATTATACTCCAGAGCTGTGCTCACTTTTTCTGCTGGTACAGTCACTGTGTACATACATTACATTACTTACCCTGTATTATACTCCAGAGCTGCGCTCACTATTCTGCTGGTACAGTCACTGTGTACATACATTACATTACTTATCCTGTATTATACTCCAGAGCTGCGCTCACTATTCTGCTGGTACAGTCACTGTGTACATACATTACATTACTTATCCTGTATTATACTCCAGAGCTGCGCTCACTATTCTGCTGGTACAGTCACTGTGTACATACATTACATTACTTATCCTGTATTATACTCCAGAGCTGCGCTCACTATTCTGCTGGTGCAGTCACTGTGTACATACATTACATTACTTATCCTGTATTATACTCCAGAGCTGCGCTCACTATTCTGCTGGTACAGTCACTGTGTACATACATTACATTACTTACCCTGTATTATACTCCAGAGCTGTGCTCACTTTTCTGCTGGTGCAGTTACTGTGTACATACATTACATTACTTATCCTGTATTATACTCCAGAACTGCGCTCACTATTCTGCTGGTACAGTCACTGTGTACATACATTACATTACTTATCCTGAGCTGTGACTCTGGTATCTGTGTAGATTCTTGCTGACTGTTTCCATCACTAAGCATTGGTTATTACAGCTCTGTACTATTGTATCTGGGATAACTAAGTATAAGATAAGTAATACAATGTATCTCTTCCCACATCTGATGTATACAGTGTAATCCGGTGCTCGGCCTGGTCCTATCTCCACCTGTAGAAAGTTAGGTGCAGTTGAAATGAGGGCAGTGTATAGTCAGTATGGGAGCAGTGAGTGGAAGGTGTGATTTATCAGTGTGTGGGCCGGGCCCAGGCTTCCCACAGTCACTGACTCTTCCTGCAGCAGACGGAGCCTCTGAACAGGTTTATTTTTAACCTAGTTAAAGAGTGTTTTGTACGCCAGCTCATGTACTGGAAACGCCGCGTATAAATATCCTGGAGGAGAGAGGACGCCGCAGGAACATGGCCAATGAGGAGAACTACTATGGAAAACACGGTAAAAAAAAATCCCTTTCATCTTTTTGTCGGGTCACGGTGTAAAGTTTATTGTGTAGATCTCTGTATACCTGTATACAAGAGGCGATGAGTAACACAGCAGCGATTCACTAAGAAGGTGCCTGTTATAGGACGCCAGCCCATCAGACTGTAAGGTTATAGATAATACACATGACAGGGCGACTTTTCTCATGTGACGCCAAGATCACAAGATGTCTTCGTGACTTCGCAACCAATAATTGTGTTACTACAGACGACCGTTGTGAACAATCCACACCTGCTGGATTTTTGGGTCACGAAACGTAAGCGACTTTTCGAGCATGGCGTCATGTGCGACCTGATGTTCTTTTTGATCGTCTACGACATGGCGACTCTGGTGGTAACACAGGTGACACGCGAATGATTGAAATGTGGCCCCCTCTGCATCGCGTCACGTTGCATCTCGCAAATGACCAAACCATGATGCTGATCTAAAAAAAATTGGGATTTTTTGTGACTGGCAAGTATTTACTTCCGTTAGACGCCAATGTAGGTGGGGCGATGCTGCCGTCGGCTACGCAAGTTGATATGCGGGCAGTTGTAGTCGCCACGTTACCTTAGTCTTTGTTGGGGTTGAGCCGATCTTTAGATTTCAGAATCGTTTTTAAAATACGATTTTCGATCATTTTCCAGCCGATCCCGATCATGAAATTTGCTCGATCGCCGATCGGGATCTGATCTTTGCTGTGATGTGTTTCTGCGGCGGTTTTTCTGCAGTGCTTTTTGGCTGCTGTCCACTATATGGGGCCTTATCCGAAAACCGGATTCACATGGCTAAAATACATCTGTGTTATTCTATGTATAACCGTATGACGCCTTCAAATTCTGTCCTGGCGGCAGGCCTAATGACCCGAACTTCTATAGGCGTCATAGCGCCTATGGTCGTACGAATCTAGCCGTATCTAAGCTTTCGCTACACTTGTAATAGTATAGACTATGTCATTGCTCTCTGGTATCAGCCACTTTGGGCTAGACAGAGGCTGACTGTATAATACATCAATGGGATGACCAATACCAAGTCAAGAAGAATTCATTGCTCTTCACCTTCTGCATTGGATTTAACCTGAATTTTTTTCCTTTGTGTTGCAAATGGTGAAATGTATCACTAAAAGTTTGCAGCAATTCTGCAACACAGTAGGGTTAAAATTCCCAGTAAGCTGCCGTTTCTGGACTGTTTTTTTATGCTATGTGTGAACTATAATTTGCCACGGATTTTGTTTCTGACACCTGCCCCAAAAATCAACAGCAACTCCATCATATGTGAACAGGGCTTCACTTTACAAATCTTGTGGTGGGGTCAGTCAGTTTTGCAATGTTATGGCCCTATAGAATGTATACGTGTCTGTACTCTATGTATGTACACCATGACCGGGTTCTATAGGATTTATGATTATAATAATATGTAATATACATAATTATAGGTACACTCATTGATAAAAAAAAAAAAAACATACCGCACCCAGATTGAGATGTTATATTGCTCCATGCAGTGATGTAAATGATTACAGGTGTGGTCTGAGTAGATACTGAGTACTGCCACCAGAGGGCGTAAAAGCGTTTCCTCTGCTACCCTATAAATAGGCTACAGAGGCTACTTTTAGGTAGTGTACCTCTTAGTGAGAGATCGTTGAGTGCTAGACATGCCTCTACAACACTCTCAAAGGCGTATTGCCCATTTGACAGACTTTAAGGAGGAGATCTATGGATTGAGAGAAGCAGGATGGATGAGAAATCTGGACTTATATATACTGTATATATACTTACACTACAATATCCAGTCAGTCACGGTTTAGGCCTGTGTGAAGACTACACCAAACAGCACCCCTATCTCAGCTTCCTCGACTTGGGACCTCCAGCTGTTTCTCCAGTTGCTGTATATGATGTGGTAAAGCAATGACTATGTCATTTTTGCCTTACCCCCCTCTAGGAAATTCTAAGTTATTAGAGGGGGGGTCCCCTGTTCAGGATCCTCACCCCAAAGAGTTCCTCTTGCTCTGGAGGACACAACACGTCCATACATTACACAGACATTTGTGTAATGAGAATTGTGTAATGCCTCATTTTCCCTGTGGGGGAGCTGCAGGGAGATCTTACACTTGCTGATGGTGTGTTACAGCTGATGGCTGGGGATCTCAGCAGCAGTTTAACCTTAAGGAATACTTCTAATAAACCCTTCCTGTTTACTCGGAGACATTACCGCCTGGATCGGAATAATTAAGAACATTCGTTATGATAATTGCTCAGTGTAAATGAATGAGAACAATAAACTATAAAAACATCATTCATGAAATGGATATTTCTTGTACGAGATTAGCACAATCCCTCACTTGTGCACTGACATTTGTTTCTCCGCTTAGTTGTTAATGGTCGCTTAACAAACATCCCTGCTCTGCAAATGCTTCATGTAAACAGGCATTAAAGGGGCTCTCCGCTATCTACAAACTTTACTTGTTACAAGGGGTCCCCTGGCAATAAGCTGATCACAAAGGGACCTCCAGATGAAACCTGCGGAACCTGACAGTTGAGTATTCAATTTCCCTGCAGCACCCCCACAGGAAAAATGAGGTATTACAGTGTCCATTCATGTCAATGGCTTGTCTGTGTAATACAGGAGAGTCCTCCAGAGTGGGAGACACTTTGTAACCACTCTGCATTCTGAACAGGAGATCCTGACCAGAGCACCCCGATATTAAAAGGGTTTTCCGGGCCCAAATTGAGTTTGGCTTACAGGGTGAAGGGCGTCTCATGGCCGTCTGTGTGAGCAGCTCAGTCTTAGGATGAGTTTTCCGCCTCTGGATTCCCTGACAGCAAGCAGAGATCTGTACATCTATTAAAGTGTACTGGAAATACAGGTTTCTTGTATGTCAGTCCCCGGAGTTCCTTCTATTCAGAGCTGCGTTGTGTTTCTGTCACTCTCCGCTCCCACATCGGGGGTGTAGTCGTGCTGGAGGCTTCCGGGCCTGCGACTGATAAGGAAACTATAATACAACAATGGGGTGCAAAGTCTGCTGGTTAATAGGTTAGATATTTAGGACCAATGTATTAGAACGTACACAGGCCTGATGGTAAATGTGACCCATATAGGTGAAGGATATCTCCAGATATAGAACCTTATACACAGAATAATGAGGCTTTATACCATGTAGAAGCTACGTGGGGGGCATTATACAGTGTGGGGGCAATTAGGGGACAGTACTGCACACACTTATGCCCCATAATGGCCCCTGCACATACTATTACGCCCCATAGCGGCCCCTGCACATACTATTATGCCCCATAGTGGCCCCTGCACATACTATTACGCCCCATAGTGGCCCCTGCACATACTATTATGCCCCATAGTCAGGGGTGAACCTACCCCTTTCGCCACCCGAGGCGAACGACAGAAAGCCGCCCCCACCCCCGGGAGGAGGGGGGCGGAGTGGAGGGGGCGTGGCTGAGCGGAGGGGGGGTGGCTAAGCGGAGGGGGTGGTGCTTAGCAGCGTTTGTAGGCAGAGAGCAGGCACGGAGAGTACCTGCTCTCTGCCTGAGCGTGAGGGGAGGCTGCTGGAGCAGCGCTGCTCCAGCGGGCTCCCCAATCCACCGCTTGGTGCTAAGCCAGTCCAGGACAGCTTGTCCTGGACTGGCTTAGGTAAGCAAAAATGCTGCCCTCCCTGGGGCCCTGACATAGCGCCGCCTGAAGCGGTCGCTTCAGGTCGCCTCATGGGAGGTGCGGCGCTGCCCATAGTGGCCCCTGCACATACTATTACGCCCCATAGTGGCCCCTGCACACACTATTACGCCCCATAGTAGCCCCTGCAAATACTATTACGCCCCATAGCGGCCCCTGCACACACTATTATGCCCCATAGTGGCCCCTGCACACACTATTATGCCCCATAGCGGCCCCTGCACACACTATTATGCCCCATAGCGGCCCCTGCACATACTATTATGCCCCATAGCGGCCCCTGCACACACTATTACGCCCCATAGTGGCCCCTGCACACAGTGTTACGCCCCATAGTGGCCCCTGCACATACTATTATGCCCCATAGTGGCCCCTGCACATACTATTACGCCCCATAGCGGCCCCTGCACACACTATTACGCCCCATAGTGGCCCCTGCACATACTATTACGCCCCATAGCGGCCCCTGCACATACTATTACGCCCCATAGTGGCCCCTGCACATACTTTTACACCCCATAGTGGCCCCTGCACATACTATTATGCCCCATAGCGGCCCCTGCACACACTATTATGCCCCATAGCGGCCCCTGCACACACTATTACGCCCCATAGTGGCCCCTGCACACAGTGTTATGCCCCATAGTGGCCCCTGCACACAGTGTTATGCCCCATAGTGGCCCCTGCACATACCGTTACGCCCCATAGTGGCCCCTGCACATACTATTATGCCCCATAGTGGCCCCTGCACATACTATTACGCCCCATAGCGGCCCCTGCACACACTATTACGCCCCATAGCGGCCCCTGCACATACTATTACGCCCCATAGCGGCCCCTGCACATACTATTACGCCCCATAGCGGCCCCTGCACATACTTTTACACCCCATAGTGGCCCCTGCACATACTATTACGCCCCATAGCGGCCCCTGCACACACTATTACGCCCCATAGCGGCCCCTGCACATACTATTACGCCCCATAGCGGCCCCTGCACATACTATTACACCCCATAGTGGCCCCTGCACATACTATTACGCCCCATAGCGACCCCTGCACACACTATTACGCCCCATAGTGGACCCTGTACTTAATTTTACACCCCATAGTGGCCCCTACACACAGTATTATGCCCCATTGTGAACAGCCATGAACAATTATTATACTTTGGGGTCTTTTCAGGCCACAGAGTATAATAGTCATTAGGGGTGGGGTTTGGACCAACATGAAAAACACTGTCACTTACCTATCTCTGGCTCCGCTGCACCTCCTCATTGGTGTCGGCCATCTTGATTGATGTCGGGGACGTCACACAACTAGACCGGAAGCCTGCCTGGAAAGGTAAGTAACACTGTTTTTTATGTTCCCTTACCTCTCCTGGGCCTTCGATTATTATACTTGGGGGTCTGAAAAGACCCCCAAGTATAATGATAGTGTTTGTGGGTCCTGCGGCGTCACTTACCGATCCAGGCCCCTGCCAGGGATCGGTAAGTAAATAGGGCCTGTTACCGGCTGGAGTAACTCCAGTCGGTAACGGCCTGTTAAAAAAAAAAAAAAAAAGACGCAGAGGTAGTGGCTGTCACTGGGCCCCCTAATGTTCCTGGCCCTGTGGCAGCTGCTACCCCGGTAGTTACGTCCCTGACTGTGTGGAAGCACTGAGGAGAGCATTACATTGTGTGGCGACACTAAGCAGAGCATTACACTGGGGACAATTAGGGGACAGTATACTGTGTGGGGACACTATGGAGTGCATTATACTGTGTGGGGACACTATGGAGTGCATTATACTGTGTGGGGACACTATGGAGTGCATTATACTGTGTGGGGACACTATGGAGTGCATTATACTGTGTGGGGACACTATGGAGTGCATTATACTGTGTGGGGACACTATGGAGTGCATTATACTGTGTGGGGACACTATGGAGTGCATTATACTGTGTGGGGACACTATGGAGTGCATTATACTGTGTGGGGACACTATGGAATGCATTATACTGTGTGGGAACACTATGGAGTGCATTATACTGTGTGGGAACACTATGGAGTGCATTATACTGTGTGGGGACACTATGGAGTGCATTATACTGTGTGGGGACACTATGGAGTGCATTATACTATGTGGGGACTCTATGGAATGCATTATACTGTGTGGGGACTCTATGGAGTGCATTATACTGTGTGGGGACACTATGGAGTGCATTATACTGTGTGGGGACACTATGGAGTGCATTATACTGTGTTGGAACACTATGGAATGCATTATACTGTGTGGGGACACTATGGAATGCATTATACTGTGTGGGAACACTATGGAGTGCATTATACTGTGTGGGGACACTATGGAGTGCATTATACTGTGTGGGGACACTATGGAGTGCATTATACTGTGTGGGAACACTATGGAGTGCATTATACTGTGTGGGAACACTATGGAGTGCATTATACTGTGTGGGGACACTATGGAGTGCATTATACTGTGTGGGGACACTATGGAGTGCATTATACTGTGTGGGGACACTATGGAGTGCATTATACTGTGTGGGGACACTATGGAGTGCATTATACTGTGTGGGGACACTATGGAGTGCATTATACTGTGTGGGGACACTATGGAGTGCATTATACTGTATAGCAACACTAATAGGGCATTATATTGTACATTGTGATCTACCCTGCTCTGGTGAACCTCTCGAAAATCTTGCATAAGTGGAGGGGTAGCTGAGCATAAACACCCCCTTACCCAGTGAGCCACTTGTGGCACTCTTCTTCTGATCACCGGGGTCCTCACTTTGGTGATATCTGCCTTGAGCCTGTAACTACTTCTAGAGGGCAAATATCTAATGCCAGGCTGATAGACATATTGTACATGGAGGGAGGAGCCGTATGAAATATATCACTCCACCTGCAAACATATATTTATAGAATGGCGCTGAACTCAGAGCGAAGAATTTCTCTCCGACACCTACCCTTGTGATAAAAAATTCAATGCTATGTTCCTGTACGCGGCTGAAGTGCAAACATAGGTTGTGATTAATATAACAATGATAGGCATCACACCCCAGTTACCCAGGGCCATCAGAATTAACCATTTTTAGGGTATGTTTTAGAGGGTGACAAATTGGGCATTTGGAGGGACCTCAGGAGCTGAATCCTATGAAACAGCTAAGAGTGGAATATAGAAACCTTCAATGTCCTAGACCACCAGGGACTTCATCATCATATCCTCACTGCCTAGACCACCAGGGACTTTATCATCACATCCTCACTAGTGTTGAGCGAATAGTATTCGATCGAATACCTCGCCGGCATAGGAATGCGTGTAATTGGCTGAACACCATGGGGTTAAACGCACCGAATATTTGAAGCGTTTATCCCCTTGGTGTTCGGCCGATTACATGCATTCCAATGCCGGTGAGGTATTCGATCGAATATTACTCGCTCAACACTACTCCTCACTGCTTAAACCACAAGTGCCTTTATCATTACCTCCTCAGTGCCAAGACCACCAGGGACTTTATCATTACCTCCTCAGTGCCAAGACCACCAGGGACTTTATCATTACCTCCTCAGTGCCAAGACCACCAGGGACTTTATCATTACCTCCTCAATGCCTAGACCACCAGGGACTTTATCATTACCTCCTCAGTGCCAAGACCACCAGGGACTTTATCATTACCTCCTCAGTGCCAAGACCACCAGGGACTTTATCATTACCTCCTCAGTGCCAAGACCACCAGGGACTTTATCATTACCTCCTCAGTGCCAAGACCACCAGGGACTTTATCATTACCTCCTCAGTGCCTAGACCACCAGGGACTTTATCATTACCTCCTCAGTGCCAAGACCACCAGGGACTTTATCATTACCTCCTCACTGCCTAGACCACCAGGGACTTTATTATTACCTCCTCACTGCCAAGACCACCAGGGACTTTATCATTACCTCCTCACTGCCAAGACCACCAGGGACTTTATCATTACCTCCTCACTGCCTAGACCACCAAGGTCTTTATCATTACCTCCTCAGTGCCAAGACCACCAAGGACTTTATCATTACCTCCTCACTGCCTAGACCACCAAGGACTTTATCATTACCCCTTCAATGCCTAGACCACCAGCAGTTTTATCATTACCTCCTCACTGCCAACACCACCAGGGACTTCATTATCATCATTACCTCCTCCTCAGTATTATGTTGAAGGTATATGGCAGTATACTAGACAGTAGCATGATTTGGATACTGTATGGGGGTTATTTAGGTATTGTATGGCCGTATTATTGTCTTGAAGGTATTCGGAAGTGTAATGTAAGTTAGTATAATACGGACACTGTATGGGGAATTATTTTGGCATTGTAAGGCAATATTATTTTGGCACTGAATGGCAGCATTGTGTTGCAGGTATATGTCAGTGTACTATGTGGTAGTGTTATTTAGCCACTGAATGACTGTACTGTTAGAAATATATGGCAGTGTATTATACAGTAGGATCATTTTAATGCTATATGGAGGGATTATTTAGGTATTTGGATACTGAATAACAGTATGGTTTTGATGGTGTATGACGGTGTACTATATGGTAGTATCATCAGCCTTTGGTGCAGAGCCACACATTGTAGACGCCTTGTTTTTTGCAGTTTTATAGTATAACACCTATGCAGGTAAGTTTAGTATAGGGGAACATGATGGCTGACAGCGATAGCAGTAACCGACTTATAATGTAACCCATGTCTGTGCCGAAAACTCCAGAACTGCAGCTACTGCCGCATAAAAGAACATTACAGAGGGTGACGCACAGATTATACTCCAGAGTATCAGCGCTGTGTTTCCATATCTGTCCTCCCACAATTCCCTGCACAGCAGCTGCTAGACGTATGGCTATGATATCCTTGTTTCACGAATAGGATGCTGGAAAGACAGTAAAGACTGACACACAATTAGGCTGGAGACATCAGAAATCACGTACTGCAAGGCCAACTTTTTCGTCTGGGGATTTCAATAAAAAAAAAGACACCTGACAGACACCAATATAGTTAATGGGGTCCCTTGGGCTCCAATTGTGTCCACATTTCTCTGCGTCTGTCTATTCCCAGCACTGATGTGAACATATCGTCGCCTGTTGTTACTCTGATCACCCTGTTACTGCTACCTCTCTGTTCCCAGGTTTTGAGGATTTTCTGAATGGAATGCCAGGAGCGCATATTGTACTGACACACAGGGCCACCATCAGGAATTTTGGGGCCCCATACATCCTAAGTGTCTGGCTCCCCCCCCCCCCCCCCTGCCATTTTAAAACGACCTTATTTTGCGTCATACCAATTATGTATTACATTTCCCTTTATTTAGCAGCATTACAAGGCTTAATCAGATTCTATTTGCAGGTAAAATCTGATACGTGTGACAGCGCCTATAGTGAGCCAACACCATCTATAAGAGCCCTCCTAATAAATCCTCAGGGCTTATTCACATTGCGTTTTTGGCCTCCCTTGCCGGGATACGTTGGTAACCAGTCAGAATCAGCTGTCAACTTATCCCTGCACGAAGAACTGGCCATTAAAAAAAAGGGGGGCCTGCAGTTCTCCGTGCAGGGATAAGTGGGGAGCTGATTGTGACTGGTTACCAACGTATCCCAGCAAGGGAGGCCAAAAACTTTGCACGCCGCGGGAAATTTAGCCCCACCCACTGTTGTGTTGACTCCGCCCACTCATTAATTTTCATGTGCCCGCACACTGTATAATCCTCCTACAGTCACCCGTAAATTATATGTCCCCCCTCCATCTCTCCCCCAGCTTCATATACACCCTTCATCTGCCCCCAGATTCATGTCCCCCCATCTCTGCCCCCAGATTCATGTCCCCTCCATTTCTGCCCCCAGATTCATGTCCCCCCATCTCTTCCCCCAGATTCATGTCCCTCCATCTCTGCCCCTAGATTCATGTCCCGCCCATCTCTGCCCCCAGATTCATGTCCCCACATCTCTGCCCCCAGATTCATGTCCCCCCATCTCTGCCCCCAGATTCATGTCCCCTCCATTTCTGCCCCCAGATTCATGTCCCCCCATCTCTTCCCCCAGATTCATGTCCCCTCCATTTCTGCCCACAGATTCATGTCCCTCCATCTCTGCCCCCAGATTCATGTCCCCTCCATCTCTGCCCCTAGATTCATGTCCCGCCCATCTCTGCCCCCAGATTCATGTCCCCACATCTCTGCCCCCAGATTCATGTCCCCCCATCTCTTCCCCCAGATTCATGTCCCCTCCATTTCTGCCCACAGATTCATGTCCCTCCATCTCTGCCCCCAGATTCATGTCCCCCCCATCTCTGCCCCCAGATTCATGTCCCCCCATCTCTGCCCCCAGATTCATGTCCCCCCCATCTCTGCCCCCAGATTCATGTCCCCTCCATCTCTGCCCCCAGATCCATGTCCCCTCCATTTCTGCCCACAGATTCATGTCCCCACATCTCTGCCCCCAGATTCATTTCCCCCCATCTCTGCCCCCAGTGCCATGCCGTCCTCTCCATCTCTGCCCCCAGTGTCATGCCGTCCTCTCCTTCATCTGCCCCCAGTTTCACGTTCCACATAATCCACATTATACTTACCTTTTCCTCGTTCCCCCGCTGCTCTCTGCGCGCCTCTCTTACTGGCGCACAGTTGTAGACGCGATGTGACGTCATCACATCGCGTCTACACTGCCGGGTAGCCGGCGGCAGCGGCGAAGTGAGGAGCTGACACAGGTCAGCTCCTCGCTTCAGCGGCTGAAGCGAGCTGACCTGTGTCAGCTCCTCGCTTCGCCGCTGCCGCCTCTCTTGCTGACGCTGACACATATGCGGCTGAAGCCAGCCGCATATGTGTCAGCCAGAGAGGCCGCAGCGGCGAAGCGAGGAGCTGACACAGGTCAGCTCGCTTCAGCCGCATGTGTCAGTGAGAGAGGCGGGCAGCGGCGAAGCGAGGAGCTGACCTGTGTCAGCTCCTCGCTTCAGCCGTGTACGTGTTCAACTCAGATCTGCGTCCTCTGGACGCAGATCTGAGTTGAAACAAGCAGGACATACAATGACTGCTGCCGGCGCCAGGGGCCCGGGCCCCCCCAATTTTTAAGTTTGGCCGGGCCCCTGACGCCAGTAGCAGTAGTACTGGCCTATCGGCGGCCCTGCTGACACACGGTGCAACAGTAAAGTACAAGAGGGAATGCAACAAGGCTAGGAATAGTAAAATGTAGATAAGATGATCCAGAACTGTTATTTTATGGACAAAACGACAAAGTATTTTACTAATATTGTGGATAATGAATGGACGTCGTACTGATATTCTGTTTTCTGTCTTGTAGGTGAACCAAGGAAGTTTGATCCAAAGTTTAAAGGACCCATTGGAAACAGGTAAGCGTGTACAGTCCTGAGTATTCGGCATCTGGCACCCCTGTCCTGTCGCCTCATTACTTTCTGCAGGGGTTTGGCCCCTGTTACTGGAGATATAATAGTGATATTATGGTTGACACCTAAACAAATATAAAAACCCCCTTAATAAATTCAGAGCCCCTAAATACAGACATCAGACGAGACCCTCTAAATAACTACAAACTCCTGATCCCTAAACCAATAATGACTTCAGACCAGATCTGTTATACAAATACAGACCCTCCAAACAAATACAAACCCCCATTAATAAATCCAGATCCTCCTAAATGCAAATCCTAGAACAGACCCTCTAAGTAAATACAGACCCCTAAACAAATATGTGTCCCAGACCAGGCCCCTGAACAAATACATAGATCCCCTTCATAAATACAGAAATCTGATGAGTCCCTCTAAATAAACACAGACCCCAGACCCTCTAAACAAGGAAAGATTTAAGAACAGATCTCTTACACCAGTACATAGTCCAGACCCTCTAAACAAGTTCAGAACCAGACTCCATCACTAAAGGAAGACCCTCAAAATAGAACTGCAAAAACAGACCCTCTAAATAAATAAAGACTCCAGACCACTGCAACAAAAAGACCTTAGACCAGATCTATTATACAAGTACAGACCCTCCAAACAAATACAGACCCCCATTAATAAATTCAGAACTTCAGAATAGACCCCCTAAATACAAACCCCTAAACAGAAACATAGACTCCTTAATTAAAACAGGCATAAGATGATACCCTCTAAACAACTACAGACCCCAGACTCCAATTACAAATACAGACCCCAGACCACTTCAACAAAAAAAGACCTTAGACTAGATTTCCTAAAAACAGACTCCAGAGCGGATCTCCTGAAGAATGACAGAGCCCAGACCACTGAATAAATACAGACTGTAGACCAGACCCCTTAGCAGGTCCAGATTTCTGACCATGTCCCTAAACAAAAATACACAAACAGACGAGATCACCTAAAGTTACACAGACCCCCGACCCTATTCTGCAGATTCTGGCTTCACCTCTTTTCTGCAGTTTTGTTATCCTCTTCCCTCCTACAGACTGTCATGTCCGGGCACTGGAGGACTGCAGGACTAGGAGAGGTGACGATGATCATGGGGTTTCTGGGACACTTAAAGGAATGCTATCATTGGATACCCTTTTTTTCTTGATAACATGTAGGAATAGTCATATGAAGGGCTATTCAACTCCTACCTTTAGATGTTTTCTCCACGCCGCTGTTCGGTAGAAATCCGGGTTTTATTCGGTATGCAAATGAATTCTCTCGCAGCACTGGGGGCGGTCCTCAGCCCTCAAACAGCACTGGGGGCATGTCCAAGGCTGCGAGAGAACTCTCCAGCGACGCCTCCATCTTCTTCAGGAACGCTCTCTCCCTGCGTCTTCTTCCATCCTGGGTTTCAATCTTCTGGGCCTCAGGCAGAGCCGACTGTAAATGTCCGGGCCACAAGAAAATGGCCGCTTACACAGTAAGCTGTGTAAGCGGCCATTTTCTTGTGGCTGCTTACACAGTAAGCCGGTGTAAGCGGCCATATTCTTGTGGCCCATGCATGTGCAGTCGGCTCTGCCCGGGGCCTAGAAGAGAATTGGAGAGTTCTCTCGCAGCACTGGGAACGCCCCCAATGCTGTTTGAGCACTGGGGCCCGCCCCCAGTGCTGCAAGAGAACTCATTTGCATGCCGACGAAAATCAGATTATATACTGAACAGTAGCGTGGAGAAGACATCTAAAGGTAGGAGAAGAATAGACTTTTCTTAAGGCTATCCCTACGTGTTATTGAGAAAATAAGGGTATCCAATGATAGGATCCCTTTAAGTCCTGGAGGTCTTTTCTTATTCTGATGGAAGATTTCTTGGACACTTGGGGGATTTAGGAAGAGAGTGCTATTGTCACTATGTCGGACTGCGTAGTTTCCATCTCGGAGACACCAAGCCCGTTGCCTTGTCTTGCAGCTCCTGAGCGTTTGGTCTTTGGAGTTTTGTACCAAAATGAAGGCAATTAAGAGAGAGCGACTTTCCATCCCTCGATTCGGGGCACAGAAAAGGCCTCCTGTTTGGCAGCGGAACAAGCTTTTGTGACTAACTCATCCCAATCTGACCACTCTCCGCACCCTACGCTTTCTTCATAAACAACTATCAAGCTGTCTGACTTGTTTTCTTTGCCAACGTGTTAGGATTGTACGAATCCGACAGATGCCACCATTGAAAAGGATCCGGAAGAATTCCAGAAATGTCTCTGTGTGAACATTACCATAGATGCCCCCACATTCTCCGCAGCCTGACAACAACATCAATTCATTCCTCTGCCTTCCAAGACCGCGCAGAGAATGTGTCGTTTCCATGCCATTCCCGGGACTCGGCGGCCTCATGAATACAGAGTGGCCTCATCTTCTGTTTTTACAGCCCCGTCCACTTCAGAGCGGCGCGGCCGGCCAAATGAGGGACATTACACTTACAGCAGAGAGGCAATGGGCCGGGAGATGTTCTGCTTTCTGTGAGAAACGAAATGTGCAAATCTATCCAAGCCGAAAGTATGATCCGAATTCTGACAGTGTAGGGCGGCGCGCCTGGTAAGGAAGCCATTGATAACCAAGAGATCGCACTACATCAGGTGCAAAAAATGGCCGTGCTTATCAACTTTGTCCAAGGGCACCCCAGGAAAACGGCGTGTGAACCGTGTAACAAACATATTCAATATACATTTGGACTCTCAGAATATTCCTCTGATGGAAGGTTGCAGCATCGCCCACTGTATTGGTATACCGCCAGATATGTCCCCTATATATCCCCTTCCCCTCTGACTACAGTAGTCTGTAATGTCTCCTCCGATCTCGGGAAATAAGAACCTGCCTACAGGCAAAGGCGCAGGAGGGCGCGCCTACTAAATAATTTTTACCAAAAAACAAAGACTTTTTCATGTGACTTTTGGTGCAGTTCTTGAATTTACTTCCGGTGCTCAGAGCTTCACCATCTGATACTTCTCATCCAACCCCCTGCACGGAGAACATATCAAGATTCATCTTTACCATCGCCCACCACCCACAATACCGTAAATTCACCTTCTCCATGCTCCCTTTCCCCCATGTATTATAATAGTCTCCAGTGGCCCCTACATAAAATAGAATGGTCCCCAGCACCCCTTACACACGTCATAATGGTCCCCAGGGCCCCTACACATGTTATAATAGTCACCAGTGGCCCCTACACACCTTATAATATTCTCCAGTGGCCCCTACACATGTTATAATAGTCTGCAGCGAACCCTACACACACTATGTGATCTACAGCAACTTCTACAAGTCATAATAGTCCCCAGTGGCCGCTACACACCTTATAATATTCACCAGTGGCCCCTACATTCGTTAAAATAGGCCCCAGTGGCCCCTACATACTTTATAATATTTACCAGTGGCCCCTACACATGTTATAATAGTCCCCAGTGGCCCCTACATACATTATAATTAGCCCCAGAGATCCCTACACACGTTATAATAGTTCCCAGTGTCCCCTACATACTTTATAATATTCACCAGTGGCCCCAACACATGCTTTGTGATCCCCAGCAACTTCTACAAGTCATAATAATCCTCATTAGCCCCTAGACATGTTATAATATTCTCCAGTGGCCCCTACACATGTTATAATAGTCTCTGGTGGCCCCTACACACCTTATAATAGTCCCCAGTGGCCCCTACACACCTTATAATATTCTCCAGTGGCCCCTACGCATGTTATAATAGTCTCTGGTGGCCCCTACACACCTTATAATAGTCCCCAGTGGCCCCTACACACCTTATAATATTCTCCAGTGGCCCCTACGCATGTTATAATAGTCCCTGGTGGCCCCTACACACCTTATAATATTCCCCAGTGGCCCCCTGCACATGTTATAATAGTCCCCAGGGGTCCCTACACACACTATGTGATCCCCAGCAACTTCTACAAGTCATAATAATCCTCAGCAGCCCCTACACACGTTATAATATTCTCCAGTGGCCCCTACACATGTTATAATAGTCCCTGGTGGCCCCTACACATGCTATGTGATCCCCAGCAACCTCTACAAGTCATCCCCCTACACATGTTACAATACCCTCCAGCGGACCCTACACATGTTATACAGTCCTCAGGAACCCATCCACATGTTACACCAGTCCCCAGCGCCTTGAGGAAATAGCTAGAGCTGAATGAAGAATTGCAGCCATCTTCCCACCAGCGTGTTATAGAATCCCTATGTAGTGTGTAACCCTGCAGCCGCCATTTTTAAGAAGCCCAGAAGCTCCAGTGATACCTCTGTATATTGGGACAGTTCGGCCACTGGAGCCCCCCAATGTATTTGTGTGACAGGCGCCATGTCGTGACCTATAGGCTGCTATGACGTTCTATAACTGCAGGACGGAGTAGCGGCGCCTTGTATTCTCATACACTCAATGCAGTCAGACTACAGCACCAAATCCTTACCACAATCCTAGCTATGTGAACACGGCCTTATAAGCCTGCTGCTGCTCCTGTGGTCGGATTAAAAGAATCTCACCGAAACACACAAGGATTTTTTTCTTCCGTCTTTTCCAGGGACGTGTTCACTTTAAAAGAAAGTCTGTAACGCGATGAATGCGTCTCGCTTCATTTTTTTTTCCTGTTGTGTTGACTTCAATCTGCTTATCTGGCAAAAGCTTTTCAAGGGGAAGCCGCGCTTTATTTCTAAAGTGAAATGTCAGGAATAATTTCGGATTGGCAAACTGCGCTTTCACCTTGTGATAAAATCTAATCGCCTCACCCCGTGTTCCGGCAGGTTCTCTCGACGCAATCAGAGCTCCGCCTGACAGTCCTGCATTTCACACTTGTTTTTGGCTGCGGTCGCCGAGCGCCGTTTCAATCTCGAGTTCTGCGGCGCGCTGCGTTACCTGCTTTTCTTGCCTGAGGGTAATTAAGGGGAGCTGGGAATTAAAGGTGGGGAATATGCGCAACGCAGTCTATGGAGACGGCCTGTCAAGAAGCGAGCGGAGCCATGCCGGGGAGCGGGAGGTTTTATTAAAATCTCTGCTGTGATACAGCCCGGAATATCGCAACCGCAGCAGACATGTTAAGCGTCTCCTCACTTCTTGGAGTGAGGGGTGTTTGACATTGGAATGGAGAGATTAGAATTTTTTGACAACCTCGTTCTAGAGGTCAGTCATGTGTGGATGTCAGGATGATGCAATGCAGATAGCCCGACAGGCCCTTAAAGGGGTATACCGGCTTCGAAACTTACAGGCAGCCCAACGGGCCCTTAAAGGGGTATACCCGGCTTCAAAACTTACAGGCAATCCGACAGGCCCTTAAAGGGGTATACCTGGCTTCGAAACTTACAGGCAGCGTGACGGGCCCTTAAAGGGGTATACCCGGCTTCGAAACGTGTAAATGTATGACGGGTGTGGTAAATAGCTGTCTCCAAAATGGGGATCCCTTGACCCCTGTCCTGAAAGGATGAAGTAGCCACTGTGAATGGAGACGTGGAGGCTCATCCATGACTCTGTCCATTGACTTCTATGAGAGTTCTGAAAACAGACAAGCACCATTTTAATGCAATGTAGATCTATTAAAGGGGATGTCCAAGACTCAGGAAAATTGGAAACTGATAACTTATCCACAGGATGGGCTACCAGTATTAGACCGTTCAAGGTCTGACACCAGGACCCTGCACCGATCAGCTGTTTCAATGGAAGAGGTAGGGTATATGGCTCCTATTCAGATGAGCGGGATCGGGGTGGCCGTTCTCATTGTCAGTGCTACAGTATATGGAGTGTATACGGCGTCGGATCCATACACTCTAGTGGTGATGCCTGGAACTGCAGACACGATCCCATTCATGTGATTAGGATTAGAAATAGTCCAATAAATAGGATTAAACCTTCCTCCCGTATACCCGGTATACAACTTCCACATTTGAAACAGCTGGATTATATTATTGGTCCCTTTAAATGTATTATTCATGTGCTAACATTATTTTTTCCTCTTTTTCAGACACTGTACGGACGTCCTTTGCTGCATCATTTTCGTGGTGGTCATTTTAGGTTACATTGCTCTAGGCATTGTTGGTAAGTGGCAGTTAGGAATACATATGTGTGTATATATATATATATATATATATATATATATATATATATATATTTATATATTCCAGGTTTACACACTGTACACACCATGCAGATTACATCAGACAAGCGCCCCCTGCAGTTCGTCCCCATCCAGGACATGTGGCGGCTGCGGCAGTCTTGCAGCTTTGCCATAACTGGTTAATCAGATAATGTCTTCTGATATAAAGCGCTGATATTTAATGGCTAATAATGTAATTTGCAGCAGGTGGTGTTTTCCAGGCTGACCAGCGTCATTACACGGCCGCTAGCCAGCTGCTGTGTTCTTCTAATATGCTTTATTACATTGCAGACGGGCCGTCACTTGGCAGCGCCAGCCTGCAGTCTGCACATATAGCCAAGATCTCCCTGTTAAGATAAGAAAGATAATGGTCATGAGGCTCCTGTAGTTACTACGGTATAGCCGGGCGCAGATTAACCCTTGCAGGCCCATAATCCCCTGAGCGCTGGTATTTTGGGTTGTGTTCCCGTATTGCCTCTACCATCCCGCCATACACAGACTCGTCCCCCCAGGGCTCCTGAATACATCTCCATATCTCTCCTGTATCAGCTGATACTTTGTGCAGATTTATTTCAGGTTGTCCCTATACATCTGCGTTGCGGTGTAGTAAATGCACCCCCCACCCCCCCATAGATATGGCGCATTCGTCTCGTAAGATCTTACAGACTGTCACATAAGGCGGATTCATGGAGAACAATAGATGTTATTTCATTAGAGGGAACGCGGCAAATGTCTCCACGTTCTGCTCCTGTCACTTCCCGCAGATATTTACATGGTGTCATCTCCGCAGCACATTTCTGCAGAATGTGGATGGCGGTGAAGTTTATGAGATGAGCAGCACAGGCCCTGCGGGGCGGGGGAGTCTTATTAATCATCTTAAGTATTAAAGTGACAGTACTCCGTATTATAAGACAGCTTAGAGACAGACTACACCGTGCCTCTGCACAATCCTCCAACTCCTGATCATGTGACTTTAAAGAGGACCTCTAACAGTATAACAATTGTGGAGCATCATTTCCTAAAACACTGTGTTCCTCTGTTAGTCCTCCTGGAATTGCATGAATAAATTTAGCGCTACTTGGTGAAGGTGCAAACCTCCCAACCATCCCTGATTTAGCGGGACAGTCCCGAATTTTGGAGGCAGATACTAGTATAGCTGGTAGCCTTCCATACACTTCTTTACTAGTTCACCGTTGTCTCTGGATACATAGGAGCAGGCGGGGGCGATGTAATGACTTCACTACTTTGTGTCTGCTACTCCCAAACCGCCAGCAACAGAGACTGGAGCGGACTCCGGGGGAACAGAACAAAGATAGTATTACTGTGGGGGTACCAGGATGGGACATTATACAGTGGGGGCCATATTAAAGGGGACATAATACTGTGGGAACCACATTCAGGAGGACATTGTATTGTTGGGGCCATATTGAAGGGGACATAATACAGTGGGGCCATATTAAAGGGGACATAATACGGTGGGAACCAAATTCAGGAGGACATTGTATTGTTAGGGCCATATTGAAGGGGGCATTATACAATGGGGGCCATATTAAAGGGGACATAATACTGTTGGAACCACATTCAGGAGGACTTTGTATTGTTGGGGTCATATTGAAGGGGACATTATACAATGGGGGCCATATTAAAGGGGACATAATACTGTGGGAACCACATTCAGGAGGACATTGTACTGTTGGGGCCATATTGAAGGGGACATTATACAGTGGGGGTCATATTAAAGGGGACATAATACTGTGGGAACCACATTCAGGAGGACATTGTACTGTTGGGGCCATATTGAAGGGGACATAATACAGTGGGGCCATATTAAAGGGGACATAATACTGTGGGAACCACATTCAGGAGGACATTGTACTGTTGGGGCCATATTGAAGGGGACAATGTCCTGTGGGGACCACAATAAGGGGAACATTATTCTATGGGGTGCGCATTATACTGTAAGGGCTACAAGGGAAAATTATACTGTGTGGGGACCATAAGGAGCATGGTACCATGTCAGGTCCACTAAAGGGGCATTATATTATGTGGGTGCACAGAAGGGACTGGAAGACCTAAATCTTGTCCCTCTTTCAAAAGTTGAGAGGTATAGGGGTGTGTTGCTACTGTCCAATCAGTACTCATAGTGCCATGCCACACCCTTTGACCATGGAACTGGTAACACCCAGTTGTCAATGTAGGTAGATATTTCCAGGAGGAATAACAGTGGAATGGCACAACACAAATTTTTAACAAAATATGATCCAGAATTGTTATATCATGAGAAAGGTCAGGAGGGGTGACAAACTGCAAATATTTTATGATTTTAAGACCTAAAAAGTGAAGCAAAAATATAGAAAAAAAACCCCCAAATAACGTGCACTGTAACCGAACCTTTTATTTCCCCCTTTAGCCTGGATTCATGGTGACCCCAGGAAGATTGTATATGCAACAGACAGCTATGGGCAGTTCTGTGGACAGAAGGGGACTGCAAATGAGTAAGTGCTTCCGATCCCTCCGTTCCTGTACGCAAATCTGAATTTATTATTATTACGAGTGGGCTGTAGTCCGATGTCCACCATGATTGTAAGAGGTGATACCCAGCAGTAAAGGAATATCTTCAATCAGTTACAAAGAAAGTTGTAACTTGATCTAATTCAGCTTATGGTTGTGCTGTGACTTGCTGCTGCGAGAGGGGGAGAGGGAGCTGCATTCTACATTGTCCCTTCTTATAACCACTCCGCATAACAAAACTGGGGAACAATACAGCAAAGGGAATGGTTATGGTTATGAGGGTCTCTTTAACCCTTTTCTTTCTTATTTTTTCCAGGAACAAGACCGTCTTAATGTATTTTAATATTCTAAAATGTGCCAGTCCGGTGGTGCTTATAAACCTGCAGTGCCCTACGACCCAGGTGAGCGCTGTACTGCATTGTGCGCCTTTTCCCCTGAAACGCTGCGTCCCAGATTCCATGTAATCTCATCACCACACTTCCGTAATAAAAACATTGCAGAAAACACATGAATTTTTAAAAAATGCAACAATTTTACCTGCATTTTTTGTCCCATAGACTTATATGGGAAGAAGGCAAAAAAAGGAAAAACACAGCAGAAAAGCGTTTTTATTTTATGCTGCATTTAGGCTGAATTTTTTTTTTCAGCATTTTTTTTTAATCCTAAAAATTGCTTAAAAATGTTCCTCTGTTATTCCTTCTGGAAATGTCTTGCTGTGTAGAGACACGCCTTTTGACAAAGGGGAGTGGTGGCACTCAGTTGTCAATTTGCTCATAAACTTCCAGTAGGAATAGCAGAGGGACAGTAGACAGCAAAGTTCTCAAAAAAGATGATCCTCACTTAATATTATGGGAAATGTAAGTATTCGCTAAATCAGACCTATTGCACGTGTCTGCCGTCACACGTGTTGTATGATCCTATGTTGATAGCCGATTTTTATTTCCAGCTTTGCGTTTCCAAATGCCCGGATAGATTTGCCACGTACCTGGACATGCAAGCCAACTGGCTAAACAACAGCTACTGGGAATTTTACAAGCAATTCTGTAAACCAGGGTTTAACAGCCCCAGAAAGGTGAGTGACAATAAATAATGGCGGACATCGGCGTTAGGAACATATCACATGTGATCCTCCAGAATATAAGCAGCGCCCCCTGGGGAATGTTAGCTAGAACTTCATTGTACAGTGAATTACCATTTCCTGTTATTTTTCACGGAGGATACAGCAGAAGCTGTACTGTATTCTATTGGGTAACAGAGTTTCACCAGTATGATGTGCACTGATCGATACATTGTGACTACCAGACGGTACTATAAGAAGAAAAATAATTGCAATATATTGTAACAAAATTCTGTAGGTTGCTCATAGACTTGTGTACACTGCTCATAGACTTGTGTAGGCTGCTCATAGACTTGTGTAGGCTGCTCATAGACTTGTGTAGGCTGCTCATAGACTTGTGTAGGTTGCTCATAGACTTGTGTAGGTTGCTCATAGACTTGTGTAGGCTGCTCGTAGACTTGTGTACACTGCTCATAGACTTGTGTACACTGCTCATAGACTTGTGTAGGTTGCTCATAGACTTGTGTAGGCTGCTCATAGACTTGTGTAGGCTGCTCATAGACTTGTGTAGGTTGCTCATAGACTTGTGTAGGTTGCTCATAGACTTGTGTACACTGCTCATAGACTTGTGTACACTGCTCATAGACTTGTGTAGGTTGCTCATAGACTTGTGTACACTGCTCATAGACTTGTGTAGGTTGCTCATAGACTTGTGTACACTGCTCATAGACTTGTGTAGGCTGCTCATAGACTTGTGTAGGCTGCTCATAGACTTGTGTAGGTTGCTCATAGACTTGTGTAGGTTGCTAATAGACTTGTGTAGGCTGCTCATAGACTTGTGTAGCATTCATTAAAGGGGTTGTCCGGGACTATTATATTGATAGTTGTGACCTCTTCACTGCTTATTAAGCACAGCATCGTACATTGTATAGTGGCTGTACTTGGTATTGCAGCTTAGCCACATTTATTTGAATGGGACTGAGCTGCAGCATGGTCATGTGACCCAGTGGTTGTGATGTAATTGGCCTGAGAAGAGGAAGTGGAGCTCAATATCATAGTCCTGGGCAAGCCCCTTAACAGTCTTACCCTTCACTGTACTGTACTCTGTAATACTCCTATACCGCGCATTATTATTAGACCTTCATCCTTTATGGTGCAGAGGAAGTTTCCCCTACACCAATATAGAGACGTTTCCTAGTCATATGTAAGTTCCAGGCATGAAGATATTTTACCTGATCTGTGATTCTCTCAGTCTATTACAGAAGTTCTACGGGATGAAGACTGCCCCGCTATGATCATTCCCAGCAGGCCGTGTAAGTGCATTATATATATATAAATAAACATACATATATATATATATATATATGTATATAATCTTAACTCAGACTGTTTATTTATAAAGCTTTATCTCAATATTCACCTCACACAATGAAGTCTATGGAGAGGGGAGGAGGAGGCTATTCATTCATATATTGCCTCATTCGGTGTAGTGATCGTGAAGCATAACAGTGTACGAAGAGCTCACTAACTTACAGTGTAGCATCTGCAGTTATTTCTGTGTCTTTTCCAGCAGACTCCTCCCCATCTCCATAGACTTCTATGTAAAAAGTAACTCATCCTGATAAGAAGCAAGCAGATTTCTTTAATCAGATATATTATACAGTTTCCTTTCTTCACTTGTACTATTCATTATGCTTTGTTATATGTTCTGTGTCCCCCTGTACAGTCCTGCAGAGGTGCTTCCCAGATTTCTCCACCAGGAACGGTGTTCTGACTGTCGCTAATAAGACGTTGTTTAAAGATGGAAGTGGCCATATGAGAAACGTGACTGATCTGAGAGAAGCGGCTAAGTAAGGATCGCAAGTAATTCCTCTTACCTGGGGAGCAGCGTTCTCCTATAGTCTTTAGGGGCTATAATGCCCCCCTTGATTGTTCAGTACTGTATACGTATATCCTTCTACATTCTTCCTCTTTTGGGGTCAAGGATGATTGATATATCTGCCGTGACCTCTTCTCAAGGTTTACTATGTATATTGTTGTGCGACTTCATTCTATTTTTCGCAATGATATGGCCCGGACCCGATCTTGGTTTAGTTGTCTCCAGAATGGAGTCCGACACGCAGTTCCGTCGCCTGCACAATGATGTTGTATGAGGTTTAGTCATTTTCGGCATGGAGCTTGTACAATGGAGACATCTCTGTAATGTCATCCTATACAGTCTAGGAATCCAGAAGGAAGTCCTGCACACAAGATATAGCATTCTCTAGAATGGAGCTGCACATGGTATAGAAGTCTCTAAATTGGAAACTTATATACTGGACCAGTCACTATACAACTATTATATTATTAATGGTCACGTATAATGGCATCCTGTATACTGGACCTGTCACTATATCAATATTGTATTATTAATGGTCACCTATAGTGGCATCCTGTATACTGGACTGATCACTATGTCACTTATAATGGATAATATAACTTGTTTATTGGGTCGATCACTAGACCAGTATAGTATTATTAATAGTTATCTATAATGGAGTCCTGTATACTGGGTTGATCACTAGACCAATATTATATTATTAATGGTCACCTATAGTGGAGTCCTGTATACTAGACCGGTCACTAGACCAGTATTGTATTATTAATGGTCACCTATAGTGGAGTCCTGTATACTGAACCGGTCACTATACCAGTATTGCATTATTAATGGTCACCTATAGTGGAGTCCGGTATATTGGCTCAGTCAGTATACCACCTATAATGGCGCCCTGTGCAGTATTAATGACACCGTCGGTTTTCTCCCTCCATGTTGTGTATTTTGCAGGATCGGTCGGACGTCTCATCGTTGGTTTATTTCACCCTCATAACCGCTTTCATTTTGTTTTATAGCCATGTAACTACCATTCAACATGGGACTACAAGGTTACCAATCACATTTCCTAACGTTTTGTGTATGGCTTGTACGTGCTCAGCTAGAACAAAGCAATACTGACACACATTAATATGGCCGAACGAGGCGTTACGTAGGATATTAAGGTACTTAGTCATTGCTAGGGGTGTAGGCCGTAGTCCTGAGGGGCCGAGCTAAATTACCTCAACGGATGGCCACAGCTGGCCGGGAATCCGGAAAATCTACGCGCTTAAAGGGATTGTCCCACCAACATAATCCTATGAACAATTGTAGACAATTAAGAGAGCAACATTATTGCAAATATAAATCACTTTAAAAAGTTGCAGTTTTCTAGATTTCCTTTACCCATCTTAGGCTGAGGGGTACGGCCTCAAAATCCTGACCAAAAAGACAGCTCCCATTGAAATGAACGGGAGCCGGTCAGTTCCGTTTGTTCCGGCTCCCACATCCGAATTCTGCCCTTTTGCAGGGCATTGGAGGGAATAGCTGCCTATATACTCAATATACTCCCTGTATATGGGAACAGGGGCTGTTATATACAGAAGTATAGATGACAATGTAGGGCACTGATGGATACTGAAAGGGAGTGTCACCTGACCCAGCCCTGCAGATAGATAGGTTAACCATACAGGTTCCCTTGTAAGTCGCTGCCAAGATTTTGGTTCTTAAAATTCCCCATTATTTTACAGATCTGTGCCAGATTATCAGCTTTTCTAGATTACCAGATGCATCTCCATCAGGCTATAGGATTACATATTATATTAGCTGTTCCGCCCCCATCCTAGATACAGCCGCCCCTGGCGGCCCTGACCAGATATTGCCATGTTCTATAGCTGAATACATAGACGATGCATGGAAGCCAGCACCGAACACGTGACTATGACACGCCATCTTGTTATAACCCATTAATAAAGGCCATGATGTGGAGACCTCCCCCGAGGAGACCCATCTCGTGCTGCAGGGGTAACGCCGCAGCCGCTTTTACGCATGATATCATTTAATCTTATTTTTTTTAAGGCTGTTTTTATAGCCCTGGGCATGTTGGAATTCGGGGTGCACCTGTCATTCACACACACGGGTAAGACCCCAGTTTTATAGGCTGAATGCAAACTCGGCCTATAAAATGGCTCCTTCCTGTGGTGACAGGTATATACTATAGGATGGGCCCTAATCAATCAGTAATGTCTATAGTCTTTATGTGTATGGCCCAGTGCTGATGTAATGGGACCAGCGCCCGTGTGTGTAGCCAAAAGGAGTGCAAAGGTAGCCGTCACGGCCTGATCCAGGTGTTTGCGGGGGCCCTAAGACCTCTAGGCCAGACACCAGATTTTGCACTGGGGCCTCTGCCAGGGTCTCTTATTCCCTAATGTGGTAGAGGGGTCTTTATGATTTCACACCCCTGTCTGACTGCACCCCTAAAGCTATATTATTAGGAAAGGCCCAAATAGGTATGGGGATATGTCAGTTTTAGGATAGCCATGCTGCCACGTAGTCCTGTGTACATTGGTGTACCACCTCACAGTATCATGAGCAGGATAACACAGGGTCCAGTGGGATAAAACTGTAGCCTAAACCCTATAGTCGAAGTTGAATTAAAGGGGACTTTGGTATCGATCACCTGACCTTAGCATAGGTCATCGGTATCAGTTTGGTGGGGGTCCGACACCCAGAATCCCCCCTAATCAGAGGAGCGAAGGGGCTGCAATGTTTACCAAGCACAGCGCCGTACATGGTGTAGTGGCTGGGCTTGGTATTGCAGCTCCAAAAACTGGCCTAGATGGGTTGGGGTAAATTGTTCCCGTTTTTTGTACCTGTGATGGGTCAGGTGTTGTGTTTTCCTGTCTGAGTGACTACCATATCAGCTAGCCATGTGGCAATGTGTACAGAGGTGGTCACAGGAAGTTCTGCCTACTCTATAGTAGACTGCCTCTCCATGCTGCACAGGCTTGCTTTACATCTGAGAAGATAACAGGACTAGGCTCTAGGATAAGAGTGAAGCAGAAGAAACTGGATATCCTTGACATAACCTGTATGAGATGGAACAACCCCCCCATCTCATAGATTTCGGGATTGATTAGGGCCCTGCGAATTCTTGATCTTCCTAACCTTCGCCTCCATAACATTTGTATCCTCCTCCATATAACATTTGTTGCATCGATGTAACCTGGCTGTGATAGCTCCGCACTAATTCATACTATAACCTGGATTATGCGCAGAATTTTGCCTGTTTTTTTTCATATAAAACATTTTTGGGATAATATTTTTTTTTCCTCGTTCCCTTTTATTCACCAGTGGGATAAACGCCGTCCTCGATGCCAGATCCATCGGGATGAAGATCTTTGAGGACTACGCCAGCTCCTGGTACTGGATCCTCATGTAAGTGATGGCGTTGTGTGATAAGTATCGAAATCCTAGGCCCTAATATAAGACCTATAGCAGGGCGCACCTAGGTAAACGTCAGTCCCCTATGGCACTGTATAGAGATTGCTGTGACTGCAGATCTGACAACCATGGAGTCATTGGTCTGTTCCTGAGTGTTGTCCTGGTCATGTGATGGTCACACAGGTGTATGGCTCGTTGCGCTGTAAGACTGACCATAGACTTGTGTGGCTGACAGCTATTCCTCCAAACTTCTCCATACACATGCATGCTGGGTCTGGCCAGAGTAAGCCATTACCAGATATCACTAGTGATACGTTATTTTCCCTGTGAACTAATGGATTGGACTTGTTGCATTTTAACATGCCCAATCCTTTCCTCTTCCAGCATCTTCAGTTGATGGAGAGTTATTAGCCCCAGTTGTGGACTTTGATCTTCTTTCTGATTCCTTTTGATGGCCAGAAGTCCGTGCATCGTATATATATATTCCCCTGTCCTCTGGTGCACTGGAAGGTTTATGATACACAGCCTTCCACTGTCAGAAAGGATCAAATTAGCAGCATGTAGTCAAGAATTGTGTGTGTGGGGGGGGGAATTGTGGTGCCACAGGGGGACACAAGTACTATGTGGGAGGGCGGGGGGCTAGGACAGTAGATGACAATGAAGGGAAGCTTGTGTACATCGACTTGTTGTAAATAAGTCATCATGGTGGTCTGGGCCAGATAGAGAAGGAAAGGGAAATATATGGATGGTACACGGCTGATGAAGTAAAGAGAAGAGGTACGGGGGGGGGGGCATGTGTGAGTGTGTGGCCATCTTACTGTAACGCACCATGCACCTGCGTGTCCATCACATGACCAGCACAGATTTTTGTCCCTCTGGGGGTAACCAATGAACAATTCTATTGAATGACAGACAGGATGCAAGAAATCTATTGCAAAATTCTAGAACTTTTATAACAGGCCGGCCTATAATAACAAGGTTGTAACAAGGTGGGATCATAGGGTGATCGAGATGGACCTGTGCAGGGCTCGAGGCACATGACCAAGGTGCAAGACGGATGTGAAAAACATCTATTTTTGCACCCGATGGGCACTCGAAAACGGTCAATAGGACAATGATGGACATTATGGGAATGTAGTCTTATTCAACCTTATCAGCTATTACACCCCTTTAATCTGGACACCCGTATGACAAAAGTGAGGGGACGTGTTGGACTCAGTGGTCTCAAATCAGACTGTACCATATGGCTATGACAAATCAGACAATTTTGACAGGGTTTCCCCTCTCACCCATCCCTGTCCCGCCCCGTGAATGAGTCCTTAAAGAGTTAATAGATATGGCCGCCTCCTAATTGATTCCAGCTCCTCGGGAAGGTTTCTGGGGGTCTCGGGTTTTGATCTCATATCTGCTTTTATTATGTCAACTTGGCAAAGAGCAAATAATCTAATTTAGTGGGAAGTGATAAGAGATCTCTCAGGTGGCGCTCTCGCTCCGGACCACAGGCCTAACTCTAAACAAACATACAATTTTCTGAATTTTCGTTGCGATAATTTTTTTGTTGTTCCATTTGCCTTCCTCACAGAGCCCTCTTTATTGCCATGGTCATCAGCCTCCTCTTCCTCATCCTTCTAAGATTCACCGCGGGGGTATTTTTCTGGATTTTTATATTCGGTGTCATTGGAGTTGTGGGGTACGGTAAGTCTTATGTCCGAAATCTAGGGGAGTCATTTAAAGGGGTTTTCTGCCAGTGTTGGACTAAGGTTCCTTGAGCCCACAAGATATAATGACCCTGCTGCCCATCCTGCAACAACCCTTAGGAATAGACTGCTATACCCTTCATATTCGGGCGCCTTCTGTTGGATCCTCTGGTACGCTTCCCTTCTGCAATATACTGAATAGTACTAAGTCCAATGAATATAAGTCTGTTTCCCTTTAAGACATCAGAAGGGTAGACTGGATTTACCCCCCTGTGCGGGCACTGTGGCACTCTAAAATCAGAGAAGGGCATCCTAATTCATGCTAATGGTTTCTAGATCCCATCTCAAGATGATAAGAAAGATGTCTCCCAGTCCTCCAACATCCCCTGCTGTAGCCGGACTGTCTGCCTGGTTCCCCTCCCTCCCCCATCTACCCTGATGGATAACCTCCATGAAGGGCTGTAAAGTGATCGGTACATAACTCTCTTCTTCAGGCATATGGCATTGCTTTTGGGAATATAACAACTTGAAAGGGGTCCCCGGATCGGACTTAACCATCTATGACATCGGGCTGCAGACGGACTTCAGGGTCTATTTACAGCTGAGGGACACGTGGTTGGCGTTTAGTAAGTATTAATGTATGTACACAGTGACTGTACCAGCAGAATAGTGAGTGCAGCTCTGGAGTATAATACAGGATAAGTAATGTAATGTATGTACACAGTGACTGTACCAGCAGAATAGTGAGTGCAGCTCTGGAGTATAATACAGGATAAGTAATGTAATGTATGTACACAGTGACTGTACCAGCAGAATAGTGAGCGCAGCTCTGGAGTATAATACAGGATAAGTAATGTAATGTATGTACACATTGACTGTACCAGCAGAATAGTGAGCGCAGCTCTGGAGTATAATACAGGATAAGTAATGTAATGTATGTACACAGTGACTGCACCAGCAGAATAGTGAGCGTAGCTCTGGAGTATAATACAGGATAAGTAATGTCATGTATGTACACAGTGACTGCACTAGCAGAATAGTGAGCGCAGCTCTGGAGTATAATACAGGATAAATAATGTAATGTATGTACACAGTGACTGTACCAGCAGAATAGTGAGCGCAGCTCTGGAGTATAATACAGGATAAATAATGTAATGTATGTACACAGTGACTGCACCAGCAGAATAGTGAGCGCAGCTCTGGAGTATAATACAGGATAAGTAATGTAATGTATGTACACAGTGACTGTACCAGCAGAATAGTGAGCGCAGCTCTGGAGTATAATACAGGATAAATAATGTAATGTATGTACACATTGACTGTACCAGCAGAATAGTGAGCGCAGCTCTGGAGTATAATACAGGATAAGTAATGTAATGTATGTACACAGTGACTGTACCAGCAGAATAGTCAGCGCAGCTCTGGAGTATAATACAGGATAAGTAATGTAATGTATGTACACAGTGACTGTACCAGCAGAATAGTGAGCGCAGCTCTGGAGTATAATACAGGATAAGTAATGTAATGTATGTACACAGTGACTGCACCAGAAGAATAGTGAGCGCAGCTCTGGAGTATAATACAGGATAAGTAATGTAATGTATGTACACAGTGACTGCACCAGCAGAATAGTGAGCGCAGCTCTGGAGTATAATACAGGATAAGTAATGTAATGTATGTACACAGTGACTGTACCAGCAGAATAGTGAGCGCAGCTCTGGGGTATAATACAGGATAAGTAATGTAATGTATGTACACAGTGACTGTACCAGCAGAATAGTGAGCGCAGCTCTGGGGTATAATACAGGATAAGTAATGTAATGTATGTACACAGTGACTGCGCCAGCAGAATAGTGAGTGCAGCTCTGGAGTATAATACAGGATAAGTAATGTAATGTATGTACACAGTGACTGTACCAGCAGAATAGTGAGCGCAGCTCTGGAGTATAATACAGGATAAGTAATGTAATGTATGTACACAGTGACTGTACCAGCAGAATAATGAGCGCAGCTCTGGAGTATAATACAGGATAAGTAATGTAATGTATGTACACAGTGACTGCGCCAGCAGAATAGTGAGTGCAGCTCTGGAGTATAATACAGGATAAGTAATGTAATGTATGTACAGAAGCCTGGGCTGCAGTATCTGTAATGTGTGTTCTTGTGTTTGGGGCCATTGTAAATGACTCAGTGCTAGTTGTGCTGGCTCAGTGTGTACGGAGCCGTAGTCTTATACAATGGTTACTTTTTATTATCTATGTAGAAATGTCCCTTTTCCCATGATGCCGTTCTGTCTGTATTCTTCCCCAGTGATCATCCTCTGCATTGTTGAAGTTATCATCATCCTTATGTTGATCTTCTTGAGAAACCGGATCAGAATCGCCATAGCGCTCCTGCAGGAAGGAAGCCGGTAATACAATCTATACTGTCACACGTGGCCTTCAGATACGGGCTCATCCATGTGATCCTGTATGTGGTCCTGAATAGTAGTAGTGCTGTATTACACTGGAGCCAGGCTTACTGCTGTATATGACAGTTTTCTTCATATGGATCCATACTGTGCCCTGTATTATGTAGACAATGGACATGTATTACAGACATGGCATTACCTTTGTCATACACTGGAATATGCCACGATTGTAAGCAGTTTCTGCCGTCAATGGACACACTTGGGCTTGAACATAAGGCTCAGGCTGTTGCAGTCTATCTTGTCTTCAGCTTTGCAGCCAAAATAACGCTAAATCTGCAATGTGTATTGGACAGAAGCATCGACAATAGTGACGCCACTATGGAATCCAATGATCTTTGGATCCACCACTATGGCAGACCGGGCACCTACAGCACAACTATGAGTATAGCCCTACTGGAGAAAACCGCAAGCAGCCACTAGATGGCACCATACACCCCTGTCCTTGCCAAATGTGAAAAAAGTATAGACTATGGTGTTAGACCAAGTGCCACCAGATGAGGGCGCTGTTTAGTTAGATATATATAGAACTGCGAATACCTAGATAGATAGATAGATAGATAGATAGATAGATAGATAGATAGGAGATAGATAGATAGATAGATAGATAGATAGATAGATAGGAGATAGATAGATAGATAGATAGATAGATAGATAGATAGGAGATAGATAGATAGATAGATAGATAGATAGATAGGAGATAGATAGATAGATAGGAGATAGATAGATAGATAGATAGATAGATAGATAGGAGATAGATAGATAGATGATAGATAGATAGATAGGAGATGATAGATAGATAGATAGATAGATAGATAGATAGATAGATAGATAGATAGATAGGAGATAGATAGATAGGAGATAGATAGATAGATAGATAGATAGATAGGAGATAGATAGATAGGAGATAGATAGATAGATAGATAGATAGATAGATAGATAGATAGATAGATAGATAGATAGGAGATAGATAGATAGATAGATAGATAGATAGATAGATAGATAGGAGATAGATAGAGAGATAGATAGATAGCTGATCTGTTGGGGTCTGACACCTGAACCCCACACCAATCTAACATCAGTATGACGCATGCATTACAGGGTGGAAAAGCCCTTTAACCTCTGCAATATTCTGTTTCTTTCCTCCTCTCTCTTTGGTTTTGTAACAATGTGTCGCTTTCTTCTGCAGGGCTATCGGCTACATCATGTCTACCTTGTTTTATCCAATCATCACCTTCATCCTGATCGCCATCTGTATCTCGTACTGGGCTGTCACCGCCGTGTATCCTTTATATCACATCACTATATAGAGCACCTTTCACAATCCGGAACATATGGAAATAATCACATTGTTTGTCCTTAACTCTGAGCCCCAGGTTCCTGGCCACCTCCGGAGAGGCCGTATATAAGGTGATGGCCAATAAGACCTTCTGCCAGTACGCAGGCAACGTCTGTTCGCCTGAAGTAAGTCGTCCTATAACAGCATACCGTATCTCAGCATCCGACTACAGGAGAGTTTTATAGGGGAAAAGTCCTGTCTACCACTATGTCTGGAGAGTCCTCGAAAAAGAGGAGGCGTCTAAAAGTCCCTTACGCCACATGTTGCAGAAATGTAGCTTTGCTGCTTTGTGTAATGCAGGGAAGCTTTGGCTGAGGGCGCCGCGTCATACAGTTACCGTATTTTTCGGACTATAAGACGCACTTTTTTTCCCCAAAATTTCGGAGGAAAATGAGGGTGCGTCTTATAGTCTGAATGTGGGTTTGCAGCATGGCCGCGCTACTGCCACCGCTGGTTTTCTTCAGCGGCAGTATCGCGGCAATCCGCAGGCCCCGGCAGCTAAGACAGTCCCCGGCATCTGCTGTAATAGACCGGCGGATGCCGGGGAGTGTCTTAGCTGCCGGGGCCTGCGGATTGCCGCGCTACTGCCGCTGAAGAAAACCAGCGGTGGCAGTAGCACGGCCATACTGCAAACCCACTCCTCCTCCACAGGTCCCGACAGTTAGTTAGCCCCCCCCCCCCCCCCATACCTTTAGTGATGCAGGCCGGCTCTTGCACGGCGAGGCCGCAGGAGCCGGCCTGTTCCGATGACAGCCGGGAGCCTAATGAAGGCTCCGAGGCTTGTCATAAATATATATTACTATCGCGGCTGGTCTATGACCCTCCGCGATAGTAATGTATAGAATCTCCCATAGATGGCAATACACTTGTATTGCCGTCTATGGGACTTGCAATCAAATGATTGCAGGTTCAAGCCCCCTAGGCGGGGGATATTAAAATAGTCAAAAAAAAAATAAATAAAAAAAAACACTTAAAAAAAAATATAATAAAAAATAAAATAAATAAAAGTTCACCTCCTTTCCCTAGAATACATATAAAAGTATAACATTACTGTGAAACATATACATTAGGTATCCCTGTGTCTGAAAATGCCCGGTCTACACCTGGCCCCACAAAAAAAACGCCCTATACATCCCCGTACAGCTGCAGGGTCACCTGTCAATGTGGCCTTGCAGCTGTTCCAAAACTACAACTCCCATATATTAAATATTTTACCATTTTTTGCCTGAAAATTTTTTTCCCCTATTTTTCTCCTCTAAAACCTGGGTGCGTCTTATAGTCCAGTGCGTCTTATAGTCCGAAAAATACGGTATATCTCGGGTATTATAAGACTTAGAACAGTGACTCTGGTGTCCTATGAAAGAGCAGATTCACGGCTTCCATATGACATCAGGATCACAGTTCTGCCTTTATCATTTTCGGAGATATTACAAGTTGAATACACATTTGGGTTTAGGAGCAGCTTCATAGAAATATGTCAGTCCCAACTGTGTGTACAACTGCTGATATCTCCGGGAGTAACACAGCTAGAACGGTGACTGGAGTCGTATGGAATCTGAGAGTCTCTTCTTTTCATATGACACCAAGACTCTGTTCTAACTACGTTTTATATTGCATGAGATATAACTGTATGAAATTCCCTCCCAACCTGAGCTTCCTTGCCTTATACAGGAGTCCCCACCCGTACTCCAGTGACATGCAGTGTACAGATTCTGCTGACAATAGAGGAACAATCAAAAATTGTTCAAAAGTTTAGATACACGTAAAGGGAATGGGGGAGACTGTGGGTGTCAGGCTGGGTTTTGGGGGTCTACATTTTGTAGTTTAGGGGCTGACGTTGGGTTATGTGGCACATATGAAGATGGCGGTCAGTGTTTTTTGTTGCATTTTGTACATTGGGTAAGTTCAGTATATCAAGGGGCGGGGAATATATTTAGAAATTGGGCATCATGTTCCCCTGTGATTTCTGAGCAGACCCGCCCCTCTCTCACAGCAGACCCGCCCCTCTCTCACAGCAGACCCACCGCTCTCACACAGAAGACCCGCCCCTCTCTCACAGCAGACCTGCCCCTCTCTCACAGCAGACCTGCCCCTCTCTCACAGCAGACCTGCCCCTCTCTCACAGCAGACCTGCCCCTTTCTCACAGCAGACCCACCCCTCTCTCAGAGCAGACCCGCCCCTCTCTCACAGCAGACCCCTTCCTCTCTCACAGCAGACCTGTCCCTCTCTCACAGCAGACCCGCCCCTCTCTCACAGCAGACCCCCCCTCTCACACAGCAGACCCCTTCCTCTCTCACAGCACACCCGCCCCTCTCTCACAGCAGACCCGCCCCTCTCTCACAGCAGACCCGCCCCTCTCTCACAGCAGTCCCGCCCCTCTCTCACAGCACACTCGCCCCTCTCTCACAGCACACCCGCCCCTCTCTCACAGCAGACTCGCCCCTCTCTCACAGCAGACCCGCCCCTCTCTCACAGCAGTCCTTGCAGCACTTTCCGCAGTTTTTATACTTCACCTCTTGTATTTTCCAGACCTTCAATACCACCAACGTCACGCGGCTGTGTCCCGGGTCTCAGTGCACGTTTGCGTTTTACGGGGGTGAAAGTTTCTACTATCAATACATCCTGATCTTTCAGCTCTGTAACGTCTTCGTGTTCCTATGGCTGGTGAATTTCTCCATCGCTCTGGGGCAGTGCACTCTGGCTGGGGCCTTCGCCTCCTATTACTGGGCTTTTAAGAAACCTGCTGACATCCCGGCGTGCCCGCTATTTTCATCCTTTGGCCGAGCAATAAGGTAACGATCAGCAGTCTTGCAGAGCTGGATGGACTTCGAGGTTCAGTCTATACCTCCTCTTACACCACAAGTGGCAGGTAGAAGTACTACACATTTCCCTGCAACGTTTCTACTGCACTGACCTCTCCTTCCCTGCAGGTATCACACTGGATCGCTGGCGTTCGGTTCCCTCATCCTGGCTCTTGTACAGTTTATACGAATTATATTAGAATATTTAGACCATAAACTTAAAGGTAAAAGTCCAGAGTCTGCGATTTCTATCCGTGTTCAGTTATATATAGATTTTTCATGATACTTTGCTATATTGTATATATTGTATATTTAGAGCTACAAATGTAGCAAACTTGACTTGGATTGAGCACGCTGTTGGTTTTACCGGTATCTGTCCTGATCCCAGAGATACCTTTGCAATATTCTTGCACTGTCATAGGGTCGGCCTCATAACTCTGCATCATCACTGGGCAGTGAGGAGCGCCCCCCTTAGGTTTCAAGAGTGAATACTGCACCGCACAGAGGTGACGCTGAGTTATGAGGCCGGCCCCTCTGCAAGTGCAGGGATATCGCTACCGAAACGAATGGTATCAATATCCCTGCACTGTCATTGGGGCCGGCCTCATAACTCTGCATCATCCCTGGGCAATGAGGAGCGCCCCCCTTAGGTTACAAGAGAGAGTACTGCACCGCCCAGCGATGATGCAGAGTTATAAGGCCGGCCCTTCTGACAGTGCAGGGATATCGCTACCGAAACTAATGGTACCAATATCCCTGCACTGTCATAGGGTCGGCCTCATAACTCTGCATCATTGCTGGGCGGTGAGGAGCGCCCCCCTTAGGTTACAAGAGAGAGTTCTGCACCGCCCAGAGGTGACGCTGAGTTATGAGGCCGTCCCCTCTGCAAGTGCAGGGATATCGCTACCAAAATTAATGGTACCAATATCCCTGCACTGTCATAGGGGCCGGCCTCATAACTCTGCATCATCGCTGGACAGTGAAGAGCGTCCCACTTAAGTTACAAGAGAGAGTACTGCACCGCCCAGAGGTGACGCTGAGTTATGAGGCCAGCCCGGCAGGGATATCGCTACCAAAACTTACCGTACCAATATCTCTGCAGCCAGAGCACGTACGGGCGCACTGAATCCAGCACACTTTGGACGCACAATGTTAGAGGGCATGAAAGGTTCCCTTTCATGTGCTGTCCATTTGCTGCACTGACCTGGGCCCTTTATCTCCCCCTTTACCTTCCATATTTAGCTGCTTTTACCTGCAAAATCAATAACTGATCCCCTAGATTGGACTCATAGGGCTATTAAAGGGGCTACCCGGGACTAGGATACTGAGCTCTACTACTAAAGACATCACGTACATTGGTCACCGCCACCTAATGTACTACCTGTAGGCCCTCTACAACAGCATATATAGGGGGTTTAGAAGTGATTCTGCCCACCTCACCCCTGGGTTAGTAGTAGCATCCCTGGTGGTCCGGAGGTGAAGTGCAGGTCCTGTAGATACTGAATGTGTTGGATTCATTGTGTTTTGTCTTCTCCCCGCAGCGTCTCAGAATTCCTTCGCTAAGTTCTTATTGTGCTGCCTGAAATGTTGCTTCTGGTGCCTGGAGAAGTTCATCAAGTTTATCAACAGGAATGCGTATATCATGGTGAGGACACCGGGCCGGGTATATCGCAGTCATCTCCTGATGTCCCCTGGGGTGACGCCATATTAGACCAGGGAATCCAATTCAGATCCCCTCAATACCTATGACCGCCATGACCATGACTTTAGACGTATTACTACGTAGCCCCAGCTTTAGAGTAAATCTCCGCTTATTATCATCATTCGGTACTGATAACTTCATAATATATTTATGGTATAGATGTAAATGCTGACGGCTGCCACTAGAGGGAGCTATTTGTATACTGGGTTGTTATTGAGCTCAGTGTATCACCAGTATGCAGTAAACTCCTGAGCTCCCTCTAGTGGTGTCCGCAGGCACCGTGTTATCTTGTATATGTATAATCTGATGATGATTTTCTATTGCAGATTGCCATCTATGGAAAAAATTTCTGTACTTCGGCTAAGGATGCGTTCTTTCTATTGATGCGGAATGTTGTGCGGTACGTGTCTGCTCCGTCCATCTTGAATTGAATTATTTAATATGGATGGCATCGCACCCTCACCAAAATACTGAAAATTCTGGTTTGAAATCAGTTGTACCCCCTCCCTCCCCTCACTTATTATTATAAGCTGAGATCTATGCTGCTGTATGCCGGCCTCTTATAGTAAAGCAGGTTTGATATCTGTATCACTGCTACAAGGCATGGAGGGCGAGAAAGCCGTCACCAAATACGTAACTGAGACGTTCTGCAGAGCTGAAGAGTCAAACCTTTTTTTTTTCTGACTCCCCAGAGCCACCATACTTTTAGAGGACAAAGTCACTAGTAATACCCTTGAAGGAAAAAAACATTTTTGCTTCAAATCTCTTTTTCTTGGTGAAATATAAACATGAAAAATATTCAGCCTAATAAGAGCCATATTGTGTGTCAATACCATCCGGATCCAAGTGTCAGTGTCATTCATTGCCTAAACAGCTATATACAGTGCCTGAAAACTACTTCTACACAATGTATAAATAACACCGCCATACAGTGTCTAAATAATACTGCCATACAGTGTATAAATAATACCGTCATACAGTGTATAAATGCTACCGCCATACAGTGTATAAATAATACCGCCATACAGTGTATAAATACTACCGCCGTACAGTGGTGTATAAATAATACCGCCATACAGTGTATAAATAATACCACCGTACAGTGTATGTATAATACCGCCATACAGTGTCTAAATACTACCGCCGTACAGTGGTGTATAAATAATACCGCCATACAGTGTCTAAATACTACCACCGTACAGTGGTGTATAAATAATACCACTATACAGTGTATAAATAATACCGCTATACAGTGTATAAATACTACCTCCATACAGTGCCTAAATACTGTAATACTGTCATATATTATCCAAATTATACTACTGTACAATGCTTAAATCGTACCAACATAAACTGTATAAATAATAACATAAAGCGCTCAAAAATCTTCCCTATGCTATCTACCTCCATACAATGTATAAATAATACCACCAGTGCCAAATACTGCAATACCACAATATAATGTCCAAATAATACATTGCCTATATAATACCATTTATAGTGTCCACATAAAATCACAACATAGTGTCCAAGTAATACTACCATACAGTGTCTAAATAATGCCACCATATAATATCTGAATAATACTACCATATAGTGTCTGAATAATACTACCATATAGTGTCTGAATAATACTACCATATAGTTTCTGAATGATACCACCATATGGTGCCTGAATAATATTACTATACATTGTCCAAATAATACCACCATATAATATCTGAATAATACCTACCATACAGTGTCCAAATAAGTAGGCTTACGATAATGTGTTCATCTGGTAATGAATATCACTGCTTCATGCTGAACATTTCTGGTCTTTGAGCCCCTGAATCATGATGGTCACATGGTGGGTATTGTTGGAGGGTCCCGGGGTGTTGTCTTCATCTGACCAGTGTTACTCTGCCCCACAGGGTGGCTGTTCTAGACAAGGTGACAGATTTCTTGCTGTTTCTTGGGAAGATCCTTGTGGCGGGTTCTGTAGGTAAGTCGTCCATAGCTTTAACCCTCCGTATTCCTTACACTCAGTGGTATACGTATTGGTGGGATACTAAATTTATTCCAATGTATAATCATAAATGGTCATAACCTGTAGCTGCGGTATATACCCCTCACTGTCCTCTGTATACCCCTCACTGTCTTCAGTATACCCCTCAGTGTCCTCTGTATACCCCTCACTGTCTTCAGTATACCCCTCAGTGTCCTCTGTATACCCCTCACTGTCTTCAGTATACCCCTCAGTGTCCTCTGTATACCCCTCACTGTCTTCAGTATACCCCTCACTGTCTTCAGTATACCCCTCAGTGTCCTCTGTATACCCCTCACTGTCTTCAGTATACCCCTCAGTGTCCTCTGTATACCCCTCACTGTCTTCAGTATACCCCTCAGTGTCCTCTGTATACCCCTCACAGTTTCTTCTGTATACCCTATCCAGGTGTCTTGGCTTTCTTCTTCTTCACAAGGAAAATACCCGTCATTACCGATGAAGCTCCCTCGCTAAATTACTACTGGGTGCCGCTCCTGGTAAGGAATATTCCTCTACAACATGATCTTATATATCAAAGTAAAATGCCTTTATTCCTCTATTGTATTTATACATCGCTCCAGATCCTTTTCATAGTCAGAGAGTCAAATAATAAAAATCTGGCTTCCTGCAGCCACCACTAGAGGGCACTGAGGAGCACACTGTATACTGTTTATAGTCACAACTCTATGATAAGACAGTAAGCAGAAATCTCTTGAGCTCCCCTAGTGGAGGCTGCAAACAACTACAGGTTTACCAGTCAACTGCATTTATACAGGGGATTTGCAGCCGTATCAGAAACTTATATCGCAACCGTATGAATTATATGGACTAAAGAACTTTGACTTGTGGGATCGATTCATTTCCTCCTTGTACCCCACAGACGGTGATCATTGGATCTTATCTCATTGCACACGGTTTCTTCAGCGTCTACGCAATGTGCGTCGATACACTCTTCCTGTGTTTCTGTAAGTATTATGACAAATTTACAATTTTATAAGTGTTGTAATATCAGTGATGATCATATTCATGTTAATTATCAGACACCGAATATTCTCATTGTATATAGCGCCCTCTTGTGTCAGTCACAGAAATAATTTAAAGGGCAATTCCGGTTAGACGCGATATTAACGCACATCACTAGGTTACCTGGTAGGTGTAGTCATTACGACTCCCATCATGCATCAGGGGGAGCTCTTACTCCGTTACCCTCTCTATTCTTATAGGGGCTTTTCCTTTGCTCTCTGATGCCCCCTGTTGGGTAAAATGTGTAACTTACCTGAAGAGAGGAGTAAAAACAAGAACTAATTCTGAGCAGTTTATGGAGATCGCACCGTCTAGTAGCCTGCGGGTACACGGCTCATTTAGTGTACCAGAGTACTGACAGTAACATGCTCTGCAGCTCAGAATTAAAGGGATATTCACATATTGCTGTGATGTGGTGGGGTCCCCACCAATCCTGAGGGTGAGGGGGCTTCAGCGCTGAGTCTCCTACATTTACCCTGCACGTGTGATCACGGATTGACAGCTGACCCCGTCCACTTGCCCATTCACTCCCTGCAGAGCAGCATAGTTTCATCAATGAACATGACGCTGTGGCCCAACCTAATTCTCAGGTTTATGAGGGTCTCAGAGGTCGAAGGTTTTTTTTTTTTTGGGGGGGGGGAGGGACTTTTTAATTGCTGACATATCATTAGGATAGGTCATTATTTAAGGATTCATTGGGGTCCATCACCTGGGATGATTGCAGCTCAGTCCCATTCAAGTGTGCAATACCAAGCACAGCCACTACCTAATATATGGCGCTGTGCTTGGTAAGTAGCGAAGAAGCCGCAGCGCTCGCTGGAAAGCTGCGGCCTCCTCAAGCAGCTGATTGGCTGTCGGCCCAGGTGTCTGACCCCCGGTGATCTCTAATAGAGGATCTATCCTAGAGATAGGTCATCAATTATTTAGGCCTGGAAAACCCCTTTAAGGCAAGTATTCTTCTTCCTCACGTAAGCAGTAAGTGTTCCTATCACTGGGGACTGAAAAGAAAGTCCCATTAAACATCGCAGTCCAGAGCTGTCGCATTCTATTCGTTATCTGCTGCCTGTTCCAAGCTTTCCTTTAGCATGTGATCTGCTTACTCGGGGCTTATTCACACCACAGTAACAAAAAAAACACCACCTATAACAGCCAATTTGTATCGCTGCCGTGTGAATAAGGCCTTATGGGGCATTCTCATGTGATAATCTGCAGGGACTGGGGCTCATTTACTAACATCATAACGGAGCGTGCCTAATAGGGCCCAGTACGTCGGAGGGCCCGGTACACATGGCTGTGATATGGATCCCCTTTTGGCACCATATGGCGGCACATCCATCATCTCTAAGCATTGATCTCCATCACGGTCCACAGGTTCTCGCTGTTAGTAAATGAGCCCTATAAAAAAATCTGACGCGTTTCGCAACCTACAATTCTTATCACTCTCCCCTCCAAGTCTTCTGTGTCACGTTGCGTTTCTGTCTGCCGCTTATCTGGAAATCTGCTCCTCATTTTCTTCCTTCTTTCCCCCCTCCCTTTTCTCCGTCCTGTCCCTTTTGCTTCCGCCATCTTGACCTTCAGGCGAAGATCTCGAGAGGAACAACGGCTCGGCGTCCAAACCCTACTACATGTCTCCGGAACTTCATAGGATTCTGAGAAAAAAGGAACTGGGCTCCAAGAAGGCAAAGCGTTAATGTCTTGCACTCGCTTTCGCTAACAACACGCTCCTTCTAACCCAATAACTAAGCATTGAAGAGGCGCCTCGCGCAAGAAGGAAGATTCTCTTTCCACGCGAGGTCCGGAGACGTCTGTGAGATCTTAGAGGAGGTGATGGTTTGCTTTGGGGAAGAGATGAGGACCCACTGGTGAGGGAAGCGACGAATATCCGTTCTTGAGTTTGCAGCGACTGGTGAGGGAGATTCGCTGCGTGAGGATCTTCTGTTGAGGCAGTTTAGCTGGAATCTAATCTTGGGAGGTCGAGGATTCGGGAAGGACCTTCCATCAAGGGTGACCTTGGCCGAGGAACACTATGGGGAGTCAATCTGGTATGGAAGACCTTCGTTTTTTGACCTTGACTAGTGAGGAAGGTTCTTGACCCGTGACCACCCAAGAATCTGACCCTCCTGGTGGAAGAAGTCCATCTCCACCACCCGAGACGTACTTAGAGGGTCCTTGATGTAAATCATGAGGAACAGTATTACATTTTAGTGCCTACGAACAGGAAAAAAAACAAAATGTCAATATTATAGCTTTTCCTAAACTTGCTTTTAGGGTTTTAATATTTTTATAGAGCCGGCGCCCGCACGACGGGCCGGCGCTTTTTATAGATGTAACCTTTCACTTTTCATAGAGGGAGACAAAAAAAAACAAAATACTTGATATAAATGGTACCTTGATAGAATTAGCCATATCTGGTTTTTCTTTCGTACGTTTGGTTTGAATTTCTTGCAATTTTTTTCTTTTCGAATGAAAGATTTGGCTACGCAAACTTGACTTTCCGAACATTTGGTGCTAAGTAATATTTGCACTTCACAGAACAACCATTTATACTGTGACTTCATGTTCTCCGGTGGGGTGACCAGAAGTGGGTAATGGTACGGTAATGGTGTGCTGCATTAACCGAGGGCTGCTCTGAAGTGTTCCTTGTTGTGTCCGTGCGGTCGAGGCAGCCATTTTGAAGATGGTCATCGATAGAGTCCACCGTGCACTGTTGATGTTCCTGTTTTTTGGTTCTGAGCTAATAGAAGAGGCCGAGTAGGTGTAAAGAGTGTCTCCCCCTCTGGAGGACTGTCCTGCATTATACAGACAAACCATTGATTTGAAAGGACGTCCTGTAATATTTTATTTCGCCTGCAGAGGTGCTGCAGGGAATGTGACCACTTGTTACCAAGTTACAGCTGATCGCTGAGGGTCACATCGCGATCTGGTTATTGTCAAGAGAATCACATGAACTCACCTTAACACTGAATTTAACCCAAAACGGCAATATTATGGAGAGGGGGCAAACTATAGGCCCTCTCTATCCATGACCCCTTAGCCAGTACCCTAGAGTCCTCTCCTGTTGAAGGTTCAGACAGTGCTCCTATGAAAGGGGTTTCCAAATGGGAGAGGAGGAAAGAGGCGGAGTTACCTGGAGTCTGGGTGCTAGCTCCGATCCCTTAGGTACAAGATCTAAAAAACCCCAAGGTATGTAAGTGGCAAACAAGACTCTCCGGAAAACCCTTTATAACCGTAACTCACCCACGTGACCCTTGGCCAACAACTCTTGTAACAAAGCATTTCATGCAACCAGACTAGAACATGCTTTATACTGCAGCGCTGCATGTTCATATACACTCACCACTAAGTCAGTGCCCAAAATATGGATTTTTTTTTTAAATTTATTTTTACAGAATTATTAGAAATCACAAATTGTTTGATAATTTCTTGTTAAGACTTGGGCCATAACACACCAACGTTCAAAATGGCTGCCGCTACCGTACACGAGCACCGGGTACAAATCCAAAAAGTGCAATCAGATTTTTTGTTCTTTCATTTAGGCCTTACACTAGCGGAAACGTCTGTCCTTGTAGATCACGTTTCTTTTATTCAAGTCACATTATAAATAAGCAAAATTATATTTCCATAAAATGAAATATTCATGGACTGAAATTTTTTTCTTTATGTTTTTGGGTTTTTTTGTTTTCCTTATTATCCGTTGTAACAAAACTTCTCTTACCTGGATCACTTGTCCTATTAGAAGGTGAGATTCAAGACTGTTCAGATTACAGTCCACACAGCACAGCGGCCACTGCAGGAGAGATGTAGTATTACATGGCAGACATTCAAAGTAATGGGCAACTATGCAGTAACATGGACGGGCCGGGTCCTCCAGGAGTAGAGAGAACCACCTTCTGTGCTGCCTAATGTAAAGGGAACCCAAATGGATTGACGAGACAGCCCATATATTAATAATAATAATAATAATAATTAAAAAAAAAAATTATATATATATATATATATATTTTTTTTAAGACCCCTTTAATTTTGACAAGTTCAAAAATATTTCATTTTATGCTATATAATATTTTATTCTTACTGGGAGTCCGGGGAGTGGTTTTGCACATTAAGTATAATATATAACATTTGTGTTAATACGATAAGACTTTAGATCACTACACAGAACGATATGGGGGAGGTTTTGGAAATGTTTTTGTTTTTATTCAGCACATGTTGCTGGTTTATAGGATCGTTTATGCTAGTTTATTGAGGATGTAGTGTGACACAAGGGGCTTGCACATGTACCTCTGTCTAGATACAATGGCAATTTTTTTTACCCTTGGTGGGACATCATTTTTTGTTTCTTCTGGAACCTAAAGGGATCCTATCTTTCAAACATTTTTTTTTCCAGAGTAACACATCAGAATACTTAAGAAAGGCTATTCTTCTCCTACCTTTTGTTGTCTTCTCCGCACCAGCATCGCCTAAAATCCCGGTTGTTGTCGGTATGCAAATGAGTTCTTTTGCAGCACTGGGGGCGGTCCTAAGCGCTCAAACAACACTGGGGGCGTCCCCAATGCTGCGAGAGAACTTTTTTTTCTAACTAACACGTCGGAATAGCCTTAAGAAAAGGCTATTCTTCTCCTATCTTTAGATGTCTTCTCCACGCTGCCATTCCATAGGAATCCTGGTTCTTGGCAGTATGCAAATTAGTTATCTCGCAGCACTGGTGGCGGTCCTCAGCACTCAAACAGCACTGGGGGCGTCCCCAATGCTGCGAGAGAACTCTCTCCAGCGCCACCTCCATCTTCTTCTGCAACGTTCCTCTTCTTCCGGCGCAGGTTTCAGACTTCTAGGCCTCAGGCAGAGCAGAACAGACTGCGCATGTCCACAGGCCATGAGAAAATGGCCGCTTACACAGTATTGTAAGCGCCCATTTTCTCGTGGCCTGTGGGCATGCGCAGTCTGTTCTGCCCGAGGCCTAGAAGTCTGAAACCTGTGCCAGAAGAAGAGGACGTTGCTAACAAAGATGGAGGTGGCGCTGGAGAGAGTTCTCTCGCAGCATTGGGGACGCCCCCAGTGCTGTTTGAGTGCTGAGGACCGCCCCCAGTGCTGCGAGATAACTAATTTGCATACTGCCAAGAACCAGGATTCCTACGGAATGGCAGCGTGGAGAAGACATCTAAAGATAGGAGAAGAATAGCCTTTTCTTAAAGCTATTCCGACGTGTTAGTTAGAAAAAAAAAGTGGGTTGTATGATAGGTCCCTTTAATTTTTTGTTTTGTTTTTAAGAAAACTGAAATACTTAGAAACTAAAATATTTTCCCCATTTATTTATTTTCTAATATTCTAAATAAAAAAAAATGCAATAAATTTTCTAGCAAAAAAATCTGCATAAAAAAAATTGGTCGTAATCGATTTCTAAACTTACAGAGGAGGTTTTCAATTTTTTTTTTTTGTTCGCTTGACCACTTTACGTATCATAACATGATTCTCTTTTGCGACTTTATTCTGACATGACAAGTGCACTTAGGAAATGGGAAAAAAAATAAAAGTATTATTCAGAAATGAAGTGACACAAATGTAAAGTTCTATGGGAAAAAAAATATAGCAGTCGTTTGTAGGAACGCAGTTCTGCCAAACAATTTTTATGCAAGCTTCAAATCTCACATTTTCATAATAATGGGTAAATTTTTGTAACTTGTGGTTAAAAAAAAAAAGTAAAAAAAAAAAATTAAATTATTGGATATTTTCTACGTTGCAATGTAAATAATTAGGTCATTACTTTTATTGAATAAAATATTGGATGGATTTAAGGTTTCAAATTTTCTGAAATTTAATTCCATTGTCCGAAATGTTTAGAATTAGAAAAAAAAATATCAATGTTGAGAATGTATTTGTATTCTACGATATTTAAGATGAATATTTCGTTTTTCGGCAAAATTCTGTGTAACCCCGACAGCAGGTCGGATTGGAATTTTTTTCAAAAATTTAGTCCGGACGTTTCTTGGCCACGTTGGAAAAAAGGTTTTATACGGTAAAAGTAGAATAAAGGCAACAATTTTTTTTGAGCTCTATATGTCTTACATTATATATATATATATATATATATATATATATATATATATGTCTGGTTATTGTATGTCTTCCTATAGAAGATCAGAGTTTTTAGAAATCTCATCAACTTTTGGAAACAGTTCCAGCGCCATGACTACAGACTGGGGAGGGGCCGCCAAAATCAGAGGCCGCCTCAGGTTCCGGACCAAAAAAAAACGGGTAGCCACGACTGAATGCTGGTGCAGTGCACCAGCCTCCAGACGTGCACTCCACTCCAATGAATGGGCCTAGTCAAGAGAAGGGAGTGTCTTCAGGCCGAATCGCGAGGCGAATAGGCCTGAAGAATGAACATCTCGCTTCTTTTTTCCGGGACCGGCTCCCAGAGATACGGATACGGCCTGACCAAAATACCCCGTGTGAACTCAGCCTTAAAGGGATATTCCAGGACCAGGATATTGATTGCTGAGGTCTCTTCACTACTTACCAAGCACAGCGCCACACCTTGTATAGTGGAAAACAACCACATGGACCTGAGTCCACAACAGGGAATCCGCACTCACTGGTAGATTGAGGAAGTGCCGGGTTGACAATCCAAATAAACAAGCACCTTTTATTGGGATGAATAAAAAAAATAAATCACAACGCGTTTCAGGCCACCAATAAGCCCTTTCTCAAGTCCAGAGTAATAGGTCACGTTGGGCTGTGACGCATCTGGGCCAACGTGACCTGTTACTCTGCTCTTGAGAAAGGGCTTATAGGTGGCCTGAAACGCGTTGTGCTTTTCTGTTTTTATTCATCCCATTGAAAGGTGTTTGTTTGGATTGTCAACCCGGCACTTCCTCAATCTACCAGTGAGCGCGGATTCCCTGTTGTGGACTCAGGTCCATGTGGTTGTTTTCCTTTGTTCTCTCGATTTCCAGTGTTAAACAGGTTGAACCGCTGCCACCCTCACCTGGGTATCTACATGCTCTATAGGGTGTTGTGACCAACACAACCCCAAAAGGTGAGAGGTCATCCGGTATAACGACTTTATTTAAGACATCTCAATAACATCTAGTTTAATACTACACTCAGGCTCTCGGTGTCACTCCCTCTTTTCTTGTAACACCTTGTCTAGTGGCTGTGTTTGGTATTGCAACTACTTCCTGGTCATTTGAATAAGATAGAGCTGGAGCTTGGCCATGTGACCAATGGGTGTGATGTCATTTCCTGAGAACAGGAAGTGGCGTTCAATACCATAGGCCTGGAATACCCTTCAAAGTCAATGGGATGTCTGATGTGATCCAAAAATGTACCTCCCATAAGGCCAATGGGCACTTGGCCGAGGGTCACAAAACCCTTCTAATTCAGTGTATAGTATATATAGCGGCTGATGGTAGGGAGAATCTTATTGTGTCTATGCAGAGGGTTTGGAGCTTTGTATCAGGAGCTCCACATACAATAAAGGTAAGTTATCAGCACTGGATGAAGGTATCGGGTTTGTCTCCAGCGCTTCCAGGTCTCGCCGCCCGTCATTTTTGCGCCATTGATCACTCATTTTGTATTAATTTTTGCTCCTAGTGGAAGATCTGGAGAGACACGACGGCTCCGCCGAAAAACCCTATTTTATGAATAAAACCTTGATGAAGATCTTGAACAAACACAATACCCCGGCCAAACCGCAGTGACCGCCTCTAACCGTATTATATACCAAAGCCTTATAGACCAACGTCACCATGGACGGCGCCGGAAGACGTGAAACAAAATATAGTCAAGTCTTAAAGGGCCTCGGAAAAGGAGACCTTAGTGCCCATGTCAACCAATCAGAGCTCACCTATCATTGCGTGCCGTGATTGGTTGCCATGGCCAATAAGTATGGTAGGAGACTACAAGAGGTCGTCCACAGCCATAGAATATTTTTGATTAATCTTGGAGGTCAAAAAGTTGCCTGGTTGTAAATAAATAAAGTGCCATTCTAGGGTTAAATAGATGTATAGAACGTCTAAAAAAAAGGATCCGCTACATGCTTTGGGTTACCTACCATGCTATAGTTAAAGGGGGTGTACAGGATTACAAAACATGGCTGCTTTCATTCAGAAACAGTGCCACCCTTGTCCACGGGTAGAGTCTGGTATTGCAGCTCAACTCCATTGAAGTAAATATTGAATCTCAGTCTCATTCAAGTAAATAGACACGAGCAGTCTTCTTTCTGGGGAAAATAAACACACCCCATTTTTCTGTACGCCTTGGCGAGTTTAACCGTGACCCACAAATTATGAATAGAATACAAATAGGATTTCTTGCAGACACTCAGATTTCACAATATTGTGAAAGGCTTGGCCCAAATGGACAAAAAAACCACAATGGTATTATAAGGACCAATGTTATTCAATAACTTACCATTTTTTTGTGTGAAGTTATGTGCTCCCCTCTGCAGCACTGACACCCTCCTCTGCTTCTACAGGTCTATAGTAGTCAGATCAGAACTTCTTGATGTACACAGTATTCGTGTGAACAAGAGGTCAGACCCACATTGCAAGTCAGAGGGCAGAGAGGAGTTCAGTGCTCCGGAGGGGAGCACATAACTTCACAATGAAGCAGTTATGTTATTCAATAACATTTCAGGGGTGGGTTTTCTTTAATTTTTTTTTTTTTTTTTTAAATTGGAGTGCCTCTTAGTTTTATACACCGTACTTAGGGGGGGTCCTGTTACTGATTTTTGGGCCCAGCAACTTCAAGTTACTCCTCAGCCTATGATGTTCGTTTGTTATTAATCTGATGGTTGGGCAATGAGTTGTAACCATAATACGGGTGTGAATTAGCCCCCCACATTACAATCGGGTGACACTCGCTCAATAATTTAAAAATTTCTGATAATATATTCTATTTGATTTTATTATATAATTATATTTTTGCAAAAAAAAAAAATCACAGCACAATGAATAAAATGATGTTCTAAATCTGTGCCAAAATCTTATACAATAATGAATAGCAGTAATCAGAATAAGTCCCTTAAAGGGGATGCGTCAAGTTTACAAGTAAGGGCCTGGGCACATGTTGTAACGTGGTGTTGAATCTGATAGGTAAATCAAGTGCTGCAAAACAGAATCCCATTGACTTCAATGAGTTCCGCCTTACGCCCGCTACCCATTGAAGTGAATGGGATTCTGTTTTGCAGCACTTGTTCTGACACGAGTTTATGTGTCAGAATCAACGCCGTGTTGCGTCGTGTGCACGGGCCCTAATTCCCTAGAATATAGATAAAGTTGCAGGTCGGTGGGTGTATAAAAGAGATGACATTGACGGTCATGTGACTATAGCCTATCACTTCTGTCTGGAGGCGACCACCATGTCCTTTAAGTTAGAGACAATGGAAACAGACACGGATGGAGGGGACGCCATCTTTGTCCCTCACTCTGCTCCTATGATGGATGACAGCAGACAGATGTACCCTGTTTCCCCAAAAATAAGTCATCCCCCCCCCCCTTCACCTCCTGGACCACCTACAACCGGCAACTGCCGATTGTCCCTCGCTCCAGCCGCTGCATAAGACATCCACCGAAAATAAGACAGCTCATATATTTCGGAAGAGAATTTAATATAAGGCACTGTCTTATTTTCAGGGAAACAGGGTAGTAGTGTGAACATAGCCATACAATTCAAAAAGTGAAACTTTTTGCACAAAAATAAAGCAAAATCGTACAGCACCGGGCTCAATAAATATCCCCAGATTATATTAGAAAGTTGGAGAACGTTTGATTTCTACAGAATTACGTATTTAAGGAACGGTTACCCTTCGAAGTCAATGCCCAAAATAAGTTTGTAGGCCGACTAGACTGGAGCCTGCAGCATCGTACCTTACTATAGGCAGGGCAGCACATGTCGGAGGACTAGCGGTACCATCTGCTGTGCAGAATCCATTGGAAGATACAAGATTGGTTTTAATGTATATTTTTTTGCTTACGTTCTACAATGTAAAATTTTATTGTATTTAAAAAAATAAAAGATTTTTTTAAAAATATATTTGTAAGTATTTTTCTGTGACTGATACAAATGAACAGAACAGCAGCCTAATATATTGCTCCGATAGTGCCCCATCATTAAGGGGGCATTCACCTGGGAGAATTATTCCTTGCAGAAAAATTCACATTCTGAAATTTGGAACTGAAAACTTTCTGCTTGATGAAGTTGCATCACATTCTGCACCTGAGCAATCGGGAGGAAGTGACAAACCAAACATCAGCTTAAAGTTAATAGAGGAGGGGCCACACAGTGGCTCAGTGGGTAGCACTGCAGCCCTGCAGCGCTGGGGTCCTGGTGTTCAAATCCCACTAAGGGCAAAAAATTTGGAGGTGGAATCTGCCTCAAATTCAGTGTCGTGAAAATCCCCTTAAGGCTGGGTTCACACGGGAGTTTTTTGGATCAGATTTTGACGCAGTGGCCGCCTCAGAATGTAGTACATTGGGTGCGGTAGTACCATCAAACTATATTGGACAAATTGGGTACTTACCTTGTTCGGGTCACGTCCTGACTCCTCCCACCTGGTATTGCCGGATGATGTACTCAGCCATAATGGCATCTGATTGGCTGAGCCAGCGGAGGCGCGGTCGTCTCCCAGAACTGGGTCCATTTAAACCCTGAGAGTGTAGTGGACGGCGTCAGACCTGCTGCGAGTACTGGGACCTACCATCAAGGTCCCAGGAAATGCATTTTTTACCGCACATCTTTATCTGTTCTCTCCCAAAAAATCTTAGTCTCTCCTGAGCAGCTACGAGTGTAGCTAAACACGTTGAGGGCATAATGCATTGACGGCACCGGCCGTGCCATACTGGGGCTTTACCACCACATACAATTGCACTGAAGGGGAAGGGTTAGGTATTAGGTAGGGAGGACTATGTTGGTCTGACCCAGTGTAGTTTGCCGTGGGCATATTGATAGCCCCGAAAGCCAAAGGCCTTCAAAACATACAAAGACAAGGTTTCCCCATTGTGCCCCTGAAAGTAATGTCCACTAGGAATACCACCTGTCCCCATGCACAAAAATAAATAAAAAGACAAGTACCCAAATGATTTCCTTCCCAACGGTGCAGACTACAACCAGTAATGGTTGGGCCTAGTGCAGATTGTACATTGCAGCTCATGAGATCCAAGCTGTTCTTCTGAGTGGCATTGTGAAGATACCGGATGGCTACTGAGTGGCAAGAGAAGCGGGACAGCGAACACCACACACGGATGGACACAGACAGCTGTGGGCGTCTGTGTAAGAACAGGTATGTTCACCTTGTTTTCCAAAATTTCAGCATGGCACAACCCCCTTCTGTCTGTTCTGAACACCTAGCAACTATATCACAACGACTTAATCAGCAATTAATTGAAATTATCTCATGTCTCAGTCGTCCTCTCGAAATCTGTCAGCTGGGCAAAAATGCATCATCAAGGTTTGTCTAAGTCAATGAGCTCTCGCCTCGAGGTACACTACCCAAAAGTAGCCTCAAAGAGCCTTTTTTACAAGACGCAACGTCTAGTCATACGACAATTCCAATCTCAACAAACCGAGACTTTGCCAGGATGTAATCAAAGCTTTATTCAGTTTGCTTGAAAAAAAAAAAAAAAAAAAAAGTAAAAAAAAAAAAAAATGAAAAAAAAAATAAAATATCCAACTGAATTTTGTCAGTTCACAGATGAAAAAAAAATAAAAAAAATTTCAGAACTGTTAAAGCAAATCAACATACATATGCACTTTTGTAATAATTTACAGATACACAATAATGAAAAATACAATTTCACAAAAAAATTGTAAACATTTTTTTGCACACTTGTCAGTCTCTTTTTTTTTTTTTTTTCTTTTTTCCTCTTCTTTTTGGCAAAGTGCTCTCTCCATGACAAATAAATAAACAAACAGAACTAAGTTTGGACTAATTCCAGACAATACGAGAAAAAAAAAAACAAAAAACGCGCGAGTCGGGAACTTAGTGGCGCAATAATACTCATAGAAGGAGGAGGGGCGGCGACACACGGGTCATGGGTCTGTCACGTGTAGGCGGAGCCGCTGGCAGCCATGGTGCTGAGGGACACGTGAGCTGCGGGCCGTGTAGTTCAGCATAGAAAGGAGTTATAAAAATAACTAATGATCTTCATTCTATTTTATACACAATAAATGACTCCAGATTTTTTTTTAACCAAACATTTACATTCTTGGAAAAAAAAAAAAAAGAGAAAAAATGGAAGTGAAGTTTATGCGTGACTTATAGGTAGCTGTGCCATGGAGTGCGGCAGGAGCGACTGAAGACCAATAGGAGTTGGAGAGTGAGCTGCGGAGACGAAGAAGAAGAAAGTCACGTTATATAGGAAAGATGACGGGATAGACAAGATTACAAAACATGGCCACGCCCATGACTCAGGAAGTGACATCACTTCCTGCCAAATTAAGTCCAAATTTTTTTAGCCCCCCACCCCCCGCAGGGCTTGACTATGTGATCTTCAGATCACTTGTGCCATAGACTGGTTGATTTGCTATGTAACGCTTGAAGCCTGCTGCAGGCATCCGTAGTTCTAGTACTATGGCAGGTAACGGGACGGCCCCCGCGATCACGTCGCTGCATTACTGAACATGATAGGGAAAGTGAAAGTAACCACTCAGATGCCGTAGTCAAATGCCCGTGATCTGTATCATCTCTGATTACGGGCAATGCTGCCGGGTCTCCGCTGTGTGAAACAGCACAGATCCGGCAGCTAGTGCATTTGCTCAGCTTCAGAGTGGACACCATAGTTAGTCATTGGGGTTAATAGGGCTGAGGTTCAGCATGGCCATGTGACCAGTAGATGTGATGTAACTTCCTAGGAAGAGAAACTAAAGCATATGCCTTGCCGGAATCGCTTGCATTTATTCCCCAGCAACAGTAAAGTGGATGGGATTAAACCAAACAAATAATTCTGCACCATACGGGGGAAATTTAGCTATCTCCCTGCACTCGTTTTCTGACAGAGGGGCGACATTGATGCAGATTTGTTGCAAACCCCTTTCTTGTGCACCACTATACACATTCTATGCTTTGCTCACCACATTGGGCAGGGGCATTATAATTCACACCAGTATTTCGGTGCAAGTTACGTTGGAAATCTAGGCCGATCCCAAGCCAGTGTAGATTTCCATTCTGGCGCTGGGATGTGCAGCTGATTTATAAAGAGGAGGTCAAAGCCTCTACATAAATCAGTCGTTTCCCGCACCAGTTGGAGATTTTTTATTAAGACTGACATGATACACCAGTCTTAATAAATCTGCCTCAAAGTGACAACTGCTGCAAGTTTAGCTATGGATTTCCATCTCTGCAATGCAAAAGGTTCGACTCCAGCCAGTCACATGAAACCATCTGTGAAAGCCTCAGCATACAAGAGAGGACTACAGGTTATTGTTGCTGCAGGTGGGTCTGCTGCGGCCTTAGCTTAGAAAGATCTTCCAATAGATCGTGCATGAAGGCGAGCTGTCATGTCTGAGCTGTAGGTGGCGTACATCACTCATCCTCAAACATCGCTGATTTCCAGAATGCAAGGTCAATGGCACAGGGGGGTTAAGGAGTTGTCTAGGTCTTGACATATCAATTGTAGCCATGTGATTGGTGGAGGTCTGACACCCAGCACCTCTACTGATCAGCTCAGGTGAGTGCTACAGCCTCTTCACTGAATATCACCATACAGGTCGTAGTGGCTGTACTTGGGATGCTCAGTCTCATTCACTTAGATGGGACAGTATCGCTATACTACATGACCTACTCACCGTCCATGTAACTGTGCAGGGCGGTCAGCATGGGCCCATCTTGAGGTACGTATGCAGAGTAGGTCATTTCATCCATCATTGGTGGAGAAAGCCTTGAGGACTGAATGGCTGTAACTGGTGCAGTTGAGGAGTGAGTAGGACTGACGTGCTTCTTGTGACGCGCTCTACAGTTCTGGAACCAGACCTGGTACCGGGATCAGAAGGTAAGAGGAGATCAGCGGAGAGCAGAAGGATATACAGTATGTCGCTGAACACAGGCAGAGTCCTAACCAGGGACATTGTGGCACTGCTGAGTCTTTGCAATGGGTGAACAAGAAGGTACCAACAAAAGCGTTTACTGGGTTATGGAAAACCATCAGGCTAAATGTATATAATTGTATATTCTAGGACTGAGAATATATATTATCATACACATCAGGGAAATCCCGACTACTCAGCCAAGTAGTGGTATAATGATGTCACTTCCCAGAATGCAAATCACCAGAGACCTAAAGAGTGAGCTAGCACAATAGTGAGCGCAGCTCTGGAGTATAATACAGGATAAGTAATGTAATATATGTACACAGTGACTGCACCAGCAGAATAGAGAGCGCAGCTCTGGAGTATAATACAGGATAAGTAATGTAATGTATATACACAGTGACTGTACCAGCAGAATAGTGAGCGCAGCTCTGGAGTATAATACAGGATAAGTAATGTAATGTATGTACACCGTGACTGCACCAGCAGAATAGTGAGCGCAGCTCTGGAGTATAATACAGGATAAGTAATGTAATGTATGTACACAGTGACTGCACCAGCAGAATAGTGAGCGCAGCTCTGGAGTAGAATACAGGATAAGTAATGTAATGTATGTACACAGTGACTGTACCAGCAGAATAGTGAGCGCAGCTCTGGAGTATAATACAGGATAAGTAATGTAATGTATGTACACAGTGACTGCACCAGCAGAATAGTGAGCGCAGCTCTGGAGTATAATACAGGATAAGTAATGTAATGTATGTACACAGTGACTGCACCAGCAGAATAGTGAGCGCAGCTCTGGAGTATAATACAGGATAAGTAATGTAATGTATGTACACAGTGACTGTACCAGCAGAATAGTGAGCGCAGCTCTGGAGTATAATACAGGATAAGTAATGTAATGTATGTACACTGACTGCACCAGCAGAATAGTGAGCGCAGCTCTGGAGTATAATACAGGATAAGTAATGTAATGTATGTACACAGTGACTGCACCAGCAGAATAGTGAGCGCAGCTCTGGAGTATAATAAGTAATGTATGTACACAGTGACTCCATTATGTATTCAGAGAAATTCCATATATAAACTGAAAATTAGGTTTTAAGGGAGATTCCCTTTAATCATGTGTAAATCTGGGGCCCCCTTGTAGTTAGTAAATAACTGCACATTGCAGCCTGCGTCTCCAACTCCCCCACCATAAATTGCTAGCATATGATGTAGACACCTCGTGTATGAAGACATAACATTACATCTCAAGCTTCCATTTACAATAAGTCATACAGAATCTGCACTGAGATGAATGGCAGCAAAAATTAAAATAAAAAAAAAAACCAAAACCCCTCAAAAGCAAAACGTTAAGTCTCTGATATAAACATCTGCTACCTGTATTACGCGCCTGCTAAGACCTGTCCTTTCTGACAACTTCTGTAGCGTCTGTGCATCAGGGTTGTTGTCTTGAGCAAACTGTGCTTGCATAACCTATAAGCAGATGGAAAATACAAGGTTTTCAGTGTGGCAAAAACCCAGAGCTATGAATACACATGCGGGATCTTAGCAAGGTTGTATACATCATGTAAATGCTCACACCTATGCAGCGGCTACCATGACAACACTTCCTGTCACTTCGCCTTCCCTGCACCCCTCTTTACTGTAGGTTTGGATGTACACAGAGCCCCACAGTAACTTACTTGGAGCTGATCTGCGGTGAAACTTGTCCGGGCCCTCTTAGCTGGTTTCGGCTGATTAATATCCTGCTCCGTCAACAAAGCCCCTTCCACACTAACCCGATTCCCTGAAAAGAAAAGGGAAAAAAAATAATTGACATTTTTGCTGCATTCCATGAGCGCCCGGTCCTGGTGTGGCGGAGGCACGCACCGTTTTCCACCGCTCTCTTTAGGTTATCCAGCATACAGTCGTAATGCACGCGGCAGAGAACCTTCTCCTCCACCAGAGCAAACTCTTCCCCCGTAGAAAGCTGTCTCTTGCAGGAATAGCAGGCAAAGCATGCCAAGTGGTAGACGTTGCCCTTCGCTCGCCTCACCCAGTCTGTGGAGTGGATGTGTCTGCCGCAACGCGAGCACCGTGTTCCATATCGCCTACGTGGAAAGACGACACATTACTATGTGCAACATAAAATATGGCGTACAAAACACGCATTGTATTTATCGACATAACGTACAATTTTACTGTCCCCAAACTAACTAAGTAACCCATTAGGTCATTGTGAGAAGATCTATTAGAGCAGAGAGAAGCAGGGATCTTAAGGGCTCGTTCACACGGGGCAGATTGACGTCGAACCCACCTCCAAATTTGCCCCCTCACAATGAAGGTCTATGCAGACCACTAGCATTCTTTTTTCCGTGAGCGGTATGTTCTGGCTCACGGAAAAAAGAAGCGAGCTGCCCTTTCTTCAGGCGGACTCCGCTGCGGATTCAGCCCCAGCATCCACCTCGCAACAGCATCCTCCTGACTAGGCCCATTCATTTGGGACTACTCTGGAGAGGGAAGCCGCGACAGATGCATTTTGGTCCTATTCTCACGCGGCTTCCCATGTCAAAAATCAGGACCAGAATACGCAGTCACTAGCCTCGTGTGAACTAACCCTAAGTAACCACTCTGGAGGACCCAGCCATGTAATGCTTCACTTCTCCTGTGGAGGCACTGCAGAGAATGGTAACATTTGCAGTAGAGAAGTGTTAATTGTTGGGGAGAGCCAGTGGTCAGCCCAGATATAGATAGATAGATAGGAGATAGATAGATAGGAGATAGATAGATAGGAGATAGATAGATAGGAGATAGATAGATAGGAGATAGATAGATAGATAGGAGATAGATAGATAGATAGATAGGAGATAGATAGATAGATAGATAGATAGATAGGAGATAGATAGATAGATAGATAGATAGGAGATAGATAGATAGATAGGAGAGAGATAGATAGATAGATAGATAGATAGATAGGAGATAGATAGATAGATAGGAGATAGATAGATAGATAGGAGATAGATAGATAGATAGATAGATAGGAGATAGATAGATAGATAGATAGATAGGAGATAGATAGATAGATAGATAGGAGATAGATAGATAGATAGATAGATAGATAGATAGATAGATAGATAGGAGATAGATAGATAGATAGGAGATAGATAGATAGATAGGAGATAGATAGATAGATAGATAGGAGATAGATAGATAGGAGATAGATAGATAGATAGGAGATAGATAGATAGATAGGAGATAGATAGATAGATAGGAGATAGATAGAAGATAGATAGATAGATAGGAGATAGATAGATAGATAGGAGATAGATAGATAGATAGATAGGAGAGATAGATAGATAGGAGATAGATAGATAGATAGATAGATAGATAGATAGGAGATAGATAGATAGGAGATAGATAGATAGATAGATAGGAGATAGATAGATAGATAGATAGATAGATAGATAGATAGATAGATAGATAGATAGATAGGAGATAGATAGATAGATAGGAGATAGATAGATAGATAGGAGATAGATAGATAGATAGGAGATAGATAGATAGATAGATAGATAGATAGGAGATAGATAGATAGATAGATAGATAGATAGGAGATAGATAGATAGATAGATAGGAGATAGATAGATAGATAGATAGATAGATAGGAGATAGATAGATAGATAGGAGATAGATAGATAGATAGATAGATAGATAGATAGATAGATAGATAGATAGATAGATAGGAGATAGATAGATAGATAGATAGATAGATAGATAGATAGATAGATATCCATATACACACACAGCCCCTTTATATTGCTATACATTTGCATCAGCTCATTTATGCCAAGTATGCATGCTACACACTTAAGACATGTTGTAGAGACATTCACCCCCAGTCCAATCTGCTTAATATTTGCATTTATTGGGATTTATACCATACAAACATCACAAGAAGCGGGAGATTTATCAGAACCGATGCCTCTATGGGCAACTATTTTAATAAATCTGCCCTCTTGCGGTTAAACAAGCAGTGAACATAAGACTCTGAATACAAGGGTGAAGTATGGAGGAAGTGACAGTCGCATGGTTGTAATGAATACATACATGAATAGTACCTAAAATAATCAAGTTTGCAGAATATGTCTTTATCTTTGATGTAGCAGCTGGTGTGTCTCCCCAGGGACGTCCGGCACACACTACAGGACAGACAGCGGACGTGCCAGCACAGATCGTTTACCTGCAGGGAGGACAAGGCACACAATGGGTTAACATTACAGATTTCGCCTCTTCTAGGCCGAGGCCACACACAGCAAATAAGCTGCAATTTTTACTGCAGATTTTGCACCAAATCCAGGATTGCATTTGGGGGGAGAGAGAAGTAGGAGAGTCTTATATTTCCCTTTCCTTATGAAGCACCTCTTGGTTTTGGCTCAAAAACTGCAGCAACGTCTGCACAAGCAACAAGAACTACACAACGTGTGACCTCTGCCTTACACGAGTATTGTAATGGGGCGAGAAGTGCGGTCACAGAGTAGAATAGCTGCCACACCAGACCGAGCACCACGGAAAACGAACTTGTGGTCCCTGTAGGTTATCGGAGCCCAGTATGGCGGTATACACACACTGCATAGTATATAGAGGGGGGAGCATTGTATAGCAGGGTTATCTAAACAACCATATGGACAAAACATGGGCATCATAAATATGGCACTAGAACAATATATGAGGGATACCAACAAAGGGGCACAAAGTGAAAGCTTTCCAAAAAAAACAAAACAGCCCCTTCATCTAGACAAGCTTTTTTTTCATTAATGTAGATTGTGAGCCCCATATAACGATCACAATGTACATTTTTTTCCCCCTATCAGTATGTCTTTGTAGAATGGGAGGAAATCCAAACATACACGGGGAGAACATACAAACTCCTTGCAGATGTTGTTCCTGGCGGGATTCGCACCCAGAACTCCAGCGCTGCAAGGCTGCAGTGCTAACCACTGAGCCGCCGTGTTGCCCCATCTAGACAAGCTTTCTGTGATGGATTCTCCAGTCCCACCCTATATTCTGCATATTGTCCAACTTCTATAAGACCACCCCCCTAAATAAAAACTTATCAATGCAATCTTGGTGAGGTCGCCTCCCTGTGGTCTCCCTGTATATCACACTTACACCGGGAACAGATCACTAGGCCATAACCACAGATTTAGGATCCTACCAACCAAAGCAACGCATCAGCCTCTCTTATTTGTGTCCCAGTCTCATCATCTTAAAGGTTAATACCCGTGGACAAACCTGACCTTTAACTGCACGGTGTGAATGAAAATAAAAATCTATGCCTGCCGTATTGGCCTCACTGTAGCTCTAACGTGGAAAACCAATCACAAAATCCATGTCAAATACAGAACTAGGGGTGTAAGATATTAGAATAAACTGAAATATAGGAAATTGTAGCGGCAGGAGAATCCTACAGACACGCGCCAGCTCCTGTGTCCTCTCCCCGTTATAAGACAAGCCCTGGCCACTTTCTACAGTCAGGTTTGTTACCCTTGGACATCACCATTGTTTCGTCCAGCCAGAGGAATCGCTTACAGTCTCAGATTCTGGACACAAACACTTAACGTTACAAGTTCAGATGTCAGCCAACAAGTCCCCGGATAGCGAGAGCTGACGTGTGAACTGGGAGAGATCCAGCTGATCCGAGCTACAAGCCAGCCATACACATGTAGCAGAGCTGAATGCGTTATATTAGGAGTTAGCTGCAGCTTTACATAGGACTGCTGATGTGATCACAACAATGACACGATGAGCTCTGCTACATCTGTATACATGAAACCTAGACCTGATCCTTTCTGCCTGGAGGTCAGCAGCCATGTATGTAGATCCGGCCGCCTACAGAATGTATACGTTGTACGCAGAGCGCCTCCTTCCCCGCGGTCGTGTTTATTTATACATGCTGGAATGTATGGCGCCATTTAGATGCCAGAAGGAACAGATTTGGGACGACGCTGGATAGGACGACTAGGACTAAACCACAGAGCCATGCACAATCCACGTTTTACCAAACTGATCTACTGCCCATCATATCAATGGCCCTCTACCAGCAGCAGGTGTTCAATTCTTGTGCAGCGCCACCAGAGGAGAGATCAAGCATTACATTGGGGTGTCTGTATAATGTATGGGCATGCTGGATCCTAAGAGATTATTCACAGTTGTTCCAAAAAGAGAGATAAAGCAGTGCCAACATATATTTGGAGGATGCGTCCTTGTACACAAGTTGACTCCACTATTCCTAAATGACCAAGTCAGCTCTGCTACTCTATAGTCAATGACTGAAGTATATACTGTGCATCACATATATCCAGAGGGGACTGTCCATGATCTGTAACTCATAGGGAACCTCTCCTGCTGCCGGTCAGGTATTAGACATGTCTGAACCATTAAAGAGACAGCTCAGGTCTTCGGATGAGAGCGTGACTTGTATCACAATGATGGAGATGACACATTGCCCTGAACAGTGACAAGACAAGAGGAAGCCGCGGGGACCAAACCATCAGAAATACAGCGACCGTACCGACAATAGTCACAAGCAGCTCATTTTGGGATATTTCTATATGTAAACTGAAGGTCTGCGACAACACACGGACAACGCACAAGACATTTACGACAATTTGTGTATAGACATAGGTTTGGTTTTCCATAGGGCATAGCCCCGTATCCAAATACAATCCAAGGACCTCCAGAAACCCTTATATACATCACTACGCGCTGCAAATACTACAACCAACACATGATAGGAGTTGTAGTCCTGCAATATCTGCACAGCCACAAGTACCAAAACACTGCCCAGGGAAGAAAAATTCACATAGTCAGCCCGTGAGGTTATAGGGTCCGTACCTGTGGGTAAAGACACAAGGACCCCCATTTCACGTGACGAAGAGGGGAGGGCTAGCGTTCAGGATCTAGTGGCATTAACCAGCTCTGCGCCCCCTCAAAATAATCAACAGAGTAGTAAGAAAGTCTACAAAGTTCCAGAAGACGTCGATGAAGAAATATCGCGCCTGCCATCACAATGCATGAAACAAGAGACGTCACTTCCTCTATAACCGCACACCGCGTTATTCTGCCGCCCACGTGGCGCACGTCTCACCTTCAGCAGGTATTTATCTACGATTTCCATCCCACAACTGCTACAGATACTTTTCCCTTGCGTGTGGCCTGAAGATGGCATGGAGTGAGGAGAAGACAACGAGACTGGAGACAGAGGAGCCGAAGAACAAGAATCCTCGTCCAGCGCCGCCCCGGGGCTTCCCTGCAGCTGAGGAGACGAGAGAGAAGGAGTCAGACATTAAGTGTATGTTATAGACTGCAATAGGTCAAAAGTATAGGAAACGCACATCTAGGGGGTCTGGGAGGGGGTTAGGTTTAGGAAATGATCCTCTATAGACATCCTTCTAAGTGGCCAAGTCTTTGGGACATCAACTTCATCTGTTGTGGAACTACAAGTGCCAGCAAGTGCTCCCACCGAAGTGAACGGAGCATGCTGGGAGTTGTAGTGTCACAACAGCTGGAGTGCCCAGGGTCGCTGATGCGTTCTCAATGAGGATGAACGACGTCATAAGAAGATATTCACATTTGATAGAGATTGAAAATAATAATAATAATAATAATAATAATAATAATAATAAAACCACCAGGCCTATTCATTGGAGGACGTATTGGCAGTACATTGATGGATTTCTGCTATAAAATCTGCAGCAAGTGAATATATCCTCAGTGACAACATCTCCAACCGCTATAAAACGGCAACTTTTTACATGATGGGAGTTGTGGTTTTGCAATATTCAGAGCAATAGTAAGAGGTCGTACATAAGGTGAAAATGTCAAGTTACAACATTGAATACACAACATGAACGCTGAGCGCACAGAATACAGCAGGATGAGCCAAAAAGGGAAGAAAGATACGGGATGGCTAGGAAACAATACATATTTATTAATATACACACTGTATAGATTCACAAAAAAAGTATGTCCAGCAACCATTGAATAAAATATATCTTTTACTTTATCAAAAAATAAAAAGGAAACATCTTACATGCTCCAGGAACAAGACAGAAGACAAAATATCAGCTTACATGTCCCGAAACGAGTAAGCTGATATTTTGTCTTCTGTCTTGTTCCTGGAGCATGTAAGATGTTTCCTTTTTATTTTTTGATAAAGTAAAAGATATATTTTATTCAATGGTTGCTGGACATACTTTTTTTGTGAATTTTTGAACATTGTTGACCCTTTGCAGTCAGGGTTTTGTCCGATGCAACCATATCGGATCTACAATTGAGTCTGATGTCGCATTTATCTTTTGTACACTATATAGATCTCTGTACACACATTTACTGCTACACACACTCCCTGTCCACCCAACCATGCACCATACACCTATAGATATACTGTACAGACATAGCAGGAACTAATTTGTCATTTGGCCTCTTGAGGTTTTGTACAGCCCTGTTAACACCCCCCTACCCCCACCCAGCGTGACAGGCCGCTTCAGAATGGTTAGGGGATGTTCACACAGTGTCTTACAGCAGTTTCTGCTTCGTCTGTCTCACAATGACTTCAATAGGAGGCAGGTATTTACTATCTCCTTGCCTAGTCCTATTTGAGACTTTTTTTTTTTTTTTTTTTTCGGTTTTAACCACTACCGTTGGATGTCTGTTCTGATGGGGTCTATAACAAAAAAATAAAAAACAGAACCTATAATAACAGACACTGACGTCCAATAAAAAATAAATAAATAGAAATAAAAAATAACACGGACACTAGTGAACAACAGATCAAATCCCATTGAAATCAACAGGATTTGTAAATGGATTTATGACGGCTCTGTTAGCGGCCATTACAAAATATTAACAGTAGTGTGTAGGGGCAACAGGGTGGCTCAGTGGTTAGTGCTGTAACCTTGCAGCACCGGAGTCCTGGGTTCGAATCCTGCCAGGAACAACATCTGCAAGGAGTTTGCGTGTTCTCCCTGTGTTTGTGTGGATTTCCTCCCATTCTACAAAGACATACTGATAGGGGAGAAAATAAATGTACATTGTGATCTCTATATGGGGCTGATAATCTACATTTAAGAAAAAAAATTTAACGGCGGTGTGAAGACCCCTAACCAAGAGGAAAAAGAAAAAAGTTTTAGAAAACACGAGAAAAGAAAAAATCTCAACAGATCGCTTTACAAAAACAAAACAAATATATAATTCTGATGTGTGTATGTGTAATATATATACACATACATATACATGCACACACATTAGAATTATATATCTAGATACACACTATATATATATATATATATATATATATATATATATATATACACACATACATACATACACACACACCAGCCGCCGCCATGACTGTACACAGCGCTCTCGTATCCTGTAACACAGTCCATGTGTCTCTATGACAAGTCCCCGGCGTCTCTCTCCGTTGCGCTCTTTTGTACCGGTGCGTAAGCGGCAGCAGATTTCAGGAAGCCGTCTTCTAGCTGTTGTCCCTAGCAAACAATCACAGCCCCGCACTCCATTCATATTCATGGTAAACTGAAAGCTGCGCTGTGATTGGTTGCCTGGGACAATTAACATAAACCCATCCCGTTACTTTTTTTTTGTATCATGTATTTTTTTTTCCTCCATTTTTAACCTTTGTTGAAAAAACGTGTCAACCATTGTAACACTGTATCCCTCTACAGAAAAACAAACCCCACGCACATCCCCGAAGCCAGAAAACCGCCACAACTACCAGGCAGATCAGCGCACTGACTATTCTGTCCCAGGGACACACAAAAACATTTGCAGCATTTCTAAAGTTTTTTTGCACCAATTTTCTTCTATTTCTGCCCAATTTTTGGATGTTTTCTGCTGCAGATTTATTTTGAGGTTTCTTACACAATTTGCGCCACTTTATTATTTGTAAGAGAACGCGGTCAGGTAATATATTACTATGTATTACGGCACTTTAGTACGGGAAAAAATCCCCCCAAAAACTGAGGATTTGACATCACCTGAATCCCAATATCTACAAGCGTTCTCTTGTGTAAGACTGATGATAACGTTTTACTAAAACAGTCGCACGGGATGAGGGGCCTTGAGTGATAAATGACCGCCATTATGTGTCCGCACTACCGAGGTTCACAGGCGAGCGCGGCCTGACCTACGTGAAGAAGTAGAAGATACTGAAAATCGCATACGCATCAGCACAGTAGTGTGAACAGAGCTCGAAGCAAAAGTTTGAGGCAGAAGAATAGGACGTTGAATCGGCAACTTGGATGCAGATTTTTGTGCAATTTTTGACGCCGTTTTTTCCCTTCGTGCAGATGCCGGAGCAACAAAAACCAACATTTATGCCGTGTGTCTGTCCGATGCAGATTCATCAGAAATCACCCAAGGATGAAACGCAGCAAGACAAACTTTTGTTCCTCACTTTCAGAAAAAAAAAAACAAAAAACACCCCATTCTAGTCACCATTTGTCATTTCACGGATCCGTTTTTTTTCCAGTCCTGCTATAACCCAGGAGAACGGATAGGACGGCGCATGTATAAAAGCAGTATAAGCAGAAATTTGAGGATATTTAGGATATTTCCAATGTGTGGGGCTTCATAACACTTTTGCAAAATACTGAATAACTCTGCAATGTGTGAACAAGGCCTTATGCGGACACAATACGGATGCAGCAGAGCCTGTCATTATTGAACATGGGGTATACATATATCACACAACAAGCATATACAGACATGCTATGCAGTGTCTACAGCGATAACCAGCAGAGACATGTGGTGTAGGCTGCATTCACAGCAGTGCAGAGGATGTCAGCAGTACTCACCAGGCTGCCCTCGGTCTTGCGGCTCCGGCCCATGCTCAACGCTGCCGCCCCGCACTCCTCCGACATAAGGGACGTAAACTGGAAAGGAAAGAGCAAGGAGAAAGTGAAAAATCCGGGCGTACACCCGCCGGCCAGGTGACAGCCGCCCCATTTATTAACCCCTCCACCGCCGCCGCCTTACAGGAGGAGCCGCCCGGTGCAGCTGGCCAGCACACAATGCTCCGCTATGGGGTAACCCCTGGAAGGTGAAGAGGTTTTATAATCGGGCACTCGAGTGTAATTGTCGCGGGTTCTGCGCCGCTTGGGGAAACGATTTGAATGAAAATGCTGCAAATTAACCCCCCGATACCCCTCCTCCCCCCACGGCGATAAAATGCGCTGGTCCACCTGCCGCTGATTACACCGCGCCCTCCACCTGGGGATGACCCATTTATTGTTCTGGAAGGGGGGGGGGGGGATGGATAACGGGATCGTCACCAGAGACCCGGCCAAAATAAAAGCGGGGACGAAGATGAAAAAGTGGAAAGACCTGACTGAGAATAGCGGGAGTCTGAGGAGACCAGCGGCCTGAGACCTGACACACTCATATGTGCAATGATATATATATATATATATATATATATATATATATATATATATATATATATATACATACATACAGTGTATAATATAGGCCGGCTCACTCCTCTAATATCACCTCAGATGGGACAGAGACGGAGGGTCACTCATATTCTGTACAAATCCCCCACACAGGTCTAGTTGTAATGATGAACTCAGCTCTGCTACGTGACACAGCCGGGCTGACACCTCACACTGCACAGGACTGTCACTGACAACAACGTCATTCACAAGTATGGAGGAAGAGTCAACTATATACACCTATGGAATACTATATATATATATATATATATATATATATATATATATATATATATATATATATATATACACACACACACAGACGATGTATATAGGGTGTGCCATGAGTCCCTGTACACATTTGCAGAATTATCACTCCCATACATCCAGTATTACCGGAGGATGATGGGAGGAGTAGTCCGTGCTGAAGGATGCGGCTCCAGTGCAAATACACGGATTTATACGGAACAAATACGGATTATATTCACACTAATCGGATAGATTTATTAGCCCTGCACTAAGGACAACACCGCAAGAATTACTAATATATATATATATTACACATTACTAATGTCACCCACATAACAATCTAACACTAATACAATTACTGTAATACTAATGTAACGTGTATTCCTTAATATTAACTAGATTATGTGCGATATGGTCCGTATATTTATTAATACACACCAAGTATATTATCATCCAACCTCATCTATGTATGTAATTAGTGTGTATAAATTGCTGTCATTGTATTGTATAGTACTATCTGCACACACTACTAGTGCAACATACAACAATATAGCAATTCATCATACTAGTAATATACTATTGGTGTATATATATATATATATATATATATATACATACATACAGGCATATATGTACATACTACTGTTACTATTACAGTTTACTGGTATACACTGCATATTACTACTAATATATATGTTATATTCTAGAACATATAACACACATATATACGTATTATGACATACTACTAATGTACTGATATATACATGATGTATTACACATGCTTCTATGTACAGATGCATACACTAAGTATTAATGTTACACTTACTGATATATACAGATTACACATGCTATTACTAATATTATACAGAATATATTACACGTGCTTCTAATGTACTGATGTATACACTATGTATTAATGTTACACGTACTGATGTATACAGAATATATTACACATGCAATTACTATTATACATCTATATACAGGATATATTAGACATACTATTACTATTATACAGAATATATTACACTGATATATATTACACAGGCTATTACTATTACACTGCAGGTATTGACAGAGTCACTTTGTTATTTTCCTCCAATGTTCTGACGAATCTACTTAATAAATCCATCGCTCATCTCTATATATTATTTGTACCCAGATGTAGAGAAAGTTTAGAGGACTGAACATACTGTATAATACAGATGGAGATCTATAGAATAGGGGACGGTATATGAAAGATATAAGAGATATAGACAGTATAGCACAACTACCTAGGACTGCAGCGATGTACAGATTGTGATCAGCAAAAGTTTCTAGGACTAAGAAAATATTCAGAATGTACATTTGTAATATATCTATAACCTCATGTACACACACACACATATATATATATATATATATATATATATACACACACACACGTTTGCGATACATTCCGCATGTCTATAGGTATACAAGAGAAATCTATAGAATGTAACTACACGTATTCTAACTATGAAAAGCTAACAACTGAGACAAAAAAAATAATATATATATATGTTATTCTAACTAATATACACTTTATATAGAGGGATATAGAACTAGGGAGATGGATACTATATATTATATATTAAACTACACTCAGACTTCCTATACAGTATATACTATACATGTACTTGTACAAGTTTGTTGTCTGCCATGCAATACCATATATATATATATATATATATATATATATATATATATATATATATATATCCCATCCAGATATACACACACGTATAGAAGATATGTACACACAAATACAGACATGTATATAGACTATACACACATATATAGAATATGTACAGTACAGATATAAATGTTACCGATTCGATGTCCCTGGAATTTGTACGAATTCTATAGATAGTTTTGGAATATTGTAGATTTCCAGTCCGTGCCTCTATCCGGTCTATCATACATACATACTGCACCCCCTTGTACACACATGTGGAGGCTTCCTCACCTGGTCAGCTGGCACAGCAGGGATATCCTTGTCTTCCAATTTACATAGGAACATCTGCTCACTCTTCCAATACATGGCACAGCCAGGCCGGGCCCTCACATCCCCCCTGGTCCAGGCTCCTGGGGCCCCCGTCGGTCACCCCCAGCACCTCTCTCCCTGACAGCCTTTTCCACTGCCGATCTCCTCCCAGATGAAAAGTTTTTGTTTGCAGGTGGGAGGATCCAGAGAGGACAAGACAAGGTTTCTGCAGCCGCCTGGCCGCACCTCCGCAGACTGCTCCCTCCTCCCCCCTCCTGCTTGGGGGGCTTCACCGGGACAGGGCCAATGTCACTGGAAAACAATGCAGAGAATAATATGCTTACAGCATGCTGAGGCTTGTAGTTCTCCACACTTCCTTAGATAGCTCACCAGATATTTGGGGATTTGCAGTCCCTCTGCTGAGATTACTCTATTGTACAGGTTTAATGTTGGGAGTTGTAGTTCTCACGACTAGTCTGCCCTCCCAAAATCTGCTGTCACCTGTAGAGCCTCACCAACACCTGCCAAGAGAACTAGCACTGCTAGCAGGGCATGCTGAAACCTGTAGTGCTTCTGCAGTCTACTCTGCAAAACCTGAAAAGTAAGCTGCAACTTGTAGTTCCCACATCATACCCTCTATATACATGTGTGACTTGTAGTCCATTAGTATTCTCTGGGTGACTTAGAAGTTGCTATATAAGACAGCTGAAACTTGTAGTTCTCCATCTGCCAGGTAGATATTTACAATCCTTAAACTGGTGGAAGGCAAGGAACTCCGAGTCCTAAGACTCCATTGACAGTGCACTACAAGTCACAGAAAGCCATCAACCAGGACTACTGCACCTCCAACACTTTCTGCGACCTGTAGTTCCTCACTGAGCAAAGACTGATGTCACTAGACGTTTACTTAGAACAGGACTTGCTGCAACTTGTAGTTCCCATAAAAGTGACCCAGTCTAGTGAAGATCTACATTCCCACCTGCTCCAGTATAGCCTGCTGAGGTCAGTGACCAACCTGCTCAGCCCCATCAGTGTAGATGCCCCATCCAGGGTGACCTCTCCCTGCTGGGCAATCCTCTGCCCCTTCTCCTAGTCCTTACTATGAAATCTTTCTCATTAGGATAAAACACAACATGTGAGTGACCCCAAATCATATGTGAAGAGAAGCCAAAATCAATCCTACCCTACCCCAGTGTGTGCTAATTAACCTCCAGCCCAGCCTGACACAGGGGAAGACCCAAATCACTGAGCAGAGGAGCAGAGCTGGGGCTGAGCTCTCACCATCATCATCATCACACTCTCCATCATCATCACCATCCTCATCATCTTCTTCTTCTTTCTGACTACTGGGGGGATCATTACTTCTGACAACTTTGCTTTATCCTCCAGGAGAATTGCTGCATTATTCAAGACATGGCAGAAATTCAGCTCCAGGTGAGGACATGATGGTTGGAATGTGAATAATGTATATTAATGTGGATGTAGCAGAGCTGAATGTGTTACTGCACTCTGTATAGTAGCCACTGGTTTATCAGATGTAGCTCTATCAGATATAGCAGAGCTCACATTCACCATGGACAATACATTGCGTTGCAGTCCTATGTAATAACACAGATATGATAATTATCAGATGTAGCAGTGCTGAATGTGTCATTGAACATTGGAGTTCACATTTACCATTTATATACCGTGCAATAATAACACAGATAACACTATATCAGCCCATCAGATATAGCAGAGCTGTATGTGTCAGTAATATCTCTGTGGTTGCAGACATTGCTTACATTGGGCGCTGAGTGATCTCTGCTACATCACATATAGCAGAGCCTTGGTGCACAATACAATGGCTTGCAGTCCTATGTAATCTATGTGTAAATATGGTCTTATCTGGAACACAAATAAGACTATATTTACACTATTGGTTTGGATTTTGTTGCAGTTTTTTTTTTGTTACAGTATAAAATTTTACTGTAAGTTTTTTCCAAAATGGAAAAAAAAAACCCTGCAAATGTATTTTATGATAATTATAGGTTATATTATAGATGGATTTCTCCCCATTCAGATGTATAGAGTGTACAAGTTTTTTATTTATTGCAGCAAGATGTTACTTTAACCTCTATTTTGAGACATTAAAAAAAAACAAAAAACCTGTGCCTTTGGTGGGGCATGCTCTGGGTGCAGTGTTTTTTTTTTTTCACAGGCTTCCAAATAGAATGAAAAAAAATACAAAAATAATACAAAATATTTTTTAAAAAAAACACCATAAACACTTAAAATGCCTATAGGTTTTTTTTTTTTTTATAACTGAGACCTAGAGCTGCAGTACCGATGATGTCGCGCCAATTTTTCCCTATTACGAAATCATTGCCACCATGCAGAATTTTCAGTTTTTGAGTCCTCGATAAGAAGCAACGGAAGAGGTAATTTTGCTACCAGTTCTTGCGCCTCTCTGGCGTCTCGATGCCTTTTTAGATGCACACAGGGTCAGAAAATCAGCACGGAAATCCTTTCAGAAAATACACACCGACTTGTGGCGAATTTCCATACACGTATAGGCGGATTTTGGTGCACAGATATGCGGATTTTGAAGACATTTTTGATTTGAAAATCTAAGATGTAAAAAAAAAGTCTGACAGTGAATTTTAAAATCTGCAGAATTGGTCAATTTCTGGGAGAAAAAGAAGAAAAAAATACAACGTCTCATTGACTTGCCAATGGCTTACAGCCCAGATTTTCCGCATTGAAATCCGCATGGAAAAACCGCACGTCATTGTGTGCAACGTTATCTTGTTGTACAAACTTCTGCTCATCTAAGGCTTAGGCCGCACGTTGCAGTGTTTGTGGCTGCGCTGGAAGCGCTGTAGGAGAAAGTCCCAGAAAAGTGAATGAGATTTTGCTTAATAAAAAATTCTTTGGAAGTGTCACTATTTAAAAACTGCGCACATTTTTGCAAAAAGCGGCACGTTTGGTTTACCTGCAGAAATGCAGAATTTTTTTTAGACAGACTTATAGGGGGGCGAAAATAAAAAAACGCAGTGGAAAAGCGCTTTTGGTGCATTTATTTTTGCAATTTTTTTTAGCTGTTATCATTATGAGTTAGCCATTAAAATAGGTATCATCTACTGAAGACTTGCAAGATTTTTGTGTGGCCTTAGCCAAATCTGTCATGTGAATTTACCCTAAAAAAACACATGAACACAGCACAAAAGGGACCGCATGTGTGTGTATATACCGTATATATTTTATATAATGTCTGTGTATGGACACATACACATATACAGTATAGAGATGTGTATGGGAGCATCTATAAGAACATGTATGTAGCAGAGCTGACTTTACCATTCAACACAGTTGTCATAGCCAACAAGACACTAAAAATGCACCGTATTGCTGTACGTGTATTAAATGGCGCACACGTTAGACGTGTTCACCTTCCTAACTCCGCCCCATGACTGACGTACGCAAAGTAACATGGCGTCTATAAATCTGCAAGGTATCTGGAATCCTGTAAGCGGCTTCGTTTATAATAATAATAATAATATTATAATAATATAATATATTAATAATGTAATAATAATAATGTAATAATAATGATAATATATTAATACTGTAACAATAATAACGTATTAGTAATGCAATAATATAATAATCCATAATAAAAATATTATTATTACATTATTATTATTATTATTATTAATATATCGCCAACTTATTCTGTAGCACTTTACAAACTCAATCCATTTTATTCATCTAAAACCCATAATACATTTTTGCTATGTCTTAGACTTCATTTTGGACAGACATCTGGTAGCTTTAGCTTAGTACGTCTTCCTTATGTGTTCTCTCTGTTTTTACATAGGACTGCAGGTACCTCTGGTGCATTGTGTCTACCCAAGTCTATAGGTAGCACTACAGCGAATGACTCCAGTCCACTATATACTGGATCTTATATACTTTCTAGGCTGCTTTATCCTTCCTAAGGTTATAATTGTCCATGTATAGTATATGCCCCATACTGTATGTATATAGCAGTGAGATGTCTAGAGGCCTCAGGCAGAATACGTGGAGTGCCCTATGCTAGGTGGGCACCCGGGCACATTGATCGCCAGCGCCTTAGTGCAAGCATTGTGTATAATATCATATCATAGAGATTTTAGTTAAATCAATACTCATTCACTAGGCTGTAATATGTATAATCTCCTAATAACCTGAAAAGAACATGTTGACAAATCTTCCCCTAAAACAGGCCCAATCCCTATACTTTGCCCTTCCTTCCACTCTGCAGGCTCCATTGACAGGTCCCATTCATCTCCTGGGCACAGCGCTCCTGCCCTATCTGCCCCCATTGAAACTTGATATTTTAATGAAATAAATGTGAATTAGTAAATTACGACTCCAGGAGATAAGTCAGGGCCACAGAGAGTAAACACCGGTTATTAGGAGAGGGGCTGGGGGTGCGGGCAATGACTGGGAGGGCACAGAGGATTAGAGCGACTGAAGTGTCGCAGCCAAATCTGGGGCTCTGAGCACTGCCCACCAATGTGCCAACCTGGGCCAAGGTTTACATTTTAGGATGTTAAAAAAAATCTATATATTTTTTGCATTTTTTTTTAAAATATAATTTTATTTAGAAAATGTTTTTTTGCAGTTTTGAATTTTTCTATGATTTACTTGTGGGGGAAGAGATCCAATTTTGCTATGAATTTTAATCTAAAAAATAAAGTGAAGATAATACCAAGTAGATTGCTAGTGTAATGAATTGTAATATTTTACATGACATTTTTATTTTGCTTTCTGCACCGTTTTCGATACTTTATATAATATTTTCTTTAGAATTTTATCTTTTGAAATATCAGAAAATCTGATGGAATATAATGTAATGTAACACAGCCGGATCCTGATCTCCATGCATCTATATGTTTGGTAGAGGTTACTCATATCTATCAGTTGTATCTTTCGTTACTTTGGGTATATTCTATAATATTAGTGTCATATCTTACACGCTTATAGCAGAGCTGAATTGGTCATGTACCTGTTTTATGACAACTTCCAAGTTTGCTTCTCCCATCACCCCTGCCAGGCAATAAACAGGCATCACATTGAAGATACATGTAGCAGCATACAGTATACATAGAGATCTACAAAGCAAAATGCAACAGTGTACAATATAGACTAGTGTATTTAGCTCTGTATATGTGTATACTGTATATTTCTATATTCATAGAGTTGTATTAGTACAACTAAACATATATATCTATATACTGTACATATATACACACACACACTATAGACTTAGGCACACTCATTCTGTTGCAGGTAAAATACAAATATATATATAGGCAACCATAGGATAAGGAGCAGAAATATCACCAATTAAAAATTAATTAAAATTTTCCATATATTGGTGAACTAATCAATTCACCGTACTCACTTCTATATAGAATACACTTACATTCACTATTATTCTAAAATAGTGCCAGAGCGACCCATACATCCTAATAGACTGCAAATCATACAGACCAAAAAGTGTTATCCCATATTATCTATCTATCTATCTATCTATCTATCTATCTATCTATCTATCTATCTATCTATCTATCTATCTCCTATCTACACAAGTAACTGATCCTGAATTATATCCTGTGTTATACAGTTATTATAGATATTATACTATTCTGCTGGTACAGTCACTGTGTACATACATTACATTACTTATCCTGTATTATACTCCAGAGCTGCGCTCACTATTCTGCTGGTGCAGTCACTGTGTACATACATTACATTACTTATCCTGTATTATACTCCAGAGCTGCACTCACTATTCTGCTGGTACAGTCACTGTGTACATACATTACATTACTTATCCTGTATTATACTCCAGAGCTGCGCTCACTATTCTGCTGGTACAGTCACTGTGTACATACATTACATTACTTATCCTGTATTATACTCCAGAGCTGCGCTCGCTATTCTGCTGGTGCAGTCACTGTGTACATACATTACATTACTTATCCTGTATTATACTCCAGAGCTGCACTCACTATTCTGCTGGTACAGTCACTGTGTACATACATTACATTACTTATCCTGTATTATACTCCAGAGCTGCGCTCACTATTCTGCTGGTGCAGTCACTGTGTACATACATTACATTACTTATCCTGTATTATACTCCAGAGCTGCGCTCACTATTCTGCTGGTGCAGTCACTGTGTACATACATTACATTACTTATCCTGTATTATACTCCAGAGCTGCGCTCACTATTCTGCTGGTGCAGTCACTGCGTACATACATTACTTACTCTAGGTTCACACCTGCCCCCTGTTTCTGTTCTGCCCCAGTCTTAATAAATCCGCCCCTGCATCTGCAAAGAAAAAACTCCTGAACTGCACATAATGAAGGGGATGAGTGAAGAGCTTTATTAACAACCAGTAAGATGACAATTGCCGTGTCTTCTCCTTCTTTATGTTGATGGGAGTCCTGAGTGCTATGGTCGGCCATGGTGTCATCTGGTCCAGCAAGAAATACCTAAAATAGGAAAAAATAATATATGAAATTAATTGCAGCCAAGCTAAAGCCAATAAACCCCATATAAACAGAACACGGGCTGAGTATACGGCAGTGGGGATATGAGCCCTCCTCTTATGTCACCTTTGGTGATCGGCCATGCTCCTTCTGACCCATTCTCATTTTTTTCTAATCTTTGCAGGTTATAGCTCCCCTAGTGGCCAAGTCATTCACTACAGCCGAGCCGCCATGTTGTGGACTATATACAGTAGTGTAATCTGAACTTTTACATCTTGAGGTACCTACGGGTTAGTGCCTTGGCGGTCTGTAGGGGAGGCCCCTCACATCTGCCCGTAGTCTCTGCAGGATAACACGGAGCCGCCGTCTTCTATAGCGCCGCCTGTAGAGCGTTACAGTCCTCAGGCTTGGCGGCATGTCGGCCATCTTTACTATAAAGCCTGTAGGAAAACGGCATTATAATTATACGATTTTTTCCAATTTTTGGAGGTGGCCGATGTGTTAAGGCCTAAAATTGCAGCGATATCCATTTGGGGTAAATTTTTGCAAAACCTCATACGCAGATATTCAGATTTTTGGGAGTCGGGGATTGATAACATGGGGTAAATGGAAAACAAGGTCTTTGTTGGCCATAGAAACCTATCCCAGAGAGAAGAGGAGACGACATGTTGGAACAACAAGGTCCAATTCGTGGTGCGTGTACATTTGCAAATTTCAACTGGGTAGTAGGGCAAAAATTTGTGCATTTTTCTTTTTTGGGCTATGCCCTCTCTTCTTCCTCAAAAGGGGACATGGCGAGGGCAAGAAGGGAGTGGGGTCATCATGTGACTTTTTTACATTCGCTTTCATTTTCTATTCTGATCCTGAAAAATGAAAGCTGCGCTGTGATTGGTTGCTATGGGGAACTAAGACAACGTTATATGTAGCTGAATAAATCTGCCCCATTGGTTCCCATTGACTTATAATGGGTGTATCAGGTGTTTGTCCCCGGACCCCAGCCTATCCTTTTATTACGTGGTGGGGGACTCTGTCACGGTTGGACGACCCCTATATCTTGATGCTACGATGACATCACGTGACCTTATTCCCCTCCCTGTAGGTCCTAACCTGACATTGGGAGCACCTTCAGTTGTATCTAATCTCTCCCATCTGATGTATCCAAGCCAACGGCCTCTTAGGTCTGTTCAGACATAACTGAAAACATGGCGGCAGTTGCAGGACGGTCCAAACCAAGGGAAAGGGTGGGGGAGGGGGGGAATGTACCAAAATTGTGACACGTAAGGATCTGGGGGTCTCAGATCTACATCAGCTCATTGTTGGCGTAGATTTCGGTTCATCTTGCACTCCAGATAAAAATCTGCCAATGGCCCCGTCCCAACAACTTTGCACAGGGTGGTGAAAAAATTATAGTCTGTTTGCAATTTTTTATGCCAGAAAACTAATAATAAATAGGGGAGGCTAAGTTTGTTTTCTCAGCTTTTTTTTTTACCCCGAATGCCCGGCCTGTTTTGCATTTATTTTTGCAGATTTTTCATTTTTCAGTTCCTTTTACAGGTGACAGATGTTCAGCGTTCAGGCTAGGGTCACACTAGTGCTCGGCCTCCGCTTGGGGTTTCTTTCCCCAAATCCACTTAAAAAATGTGGAATGTTCCACCTTTTTAGAACAGAAAACACACGGACCCCATTATAGTCTATGGGGTCCATGTGCTTCCATAAGCTCACCTCTTGTCAATGTGTTCGGTATTCCGTTTGGGGTATTACCGAATGCAGATGTGAATCAGGCCTAAGACGAATACCCAATTGTTCAAATTCGTTAAAAAACAAAGAATTTGAGATATCCTTTTCAAACCCGGCTCAGGACGATTTAGTTCACAGATCTGAAGCAGAGAATGCTGGGAGATTTCAGCTCTGGAGCCTACAGACAATTAGTGCAGCTGTGTATCCCGGGATCCATATAGTGAGTGCTGTAGTTTTGCAACATTTAACCGCCCCCAATTCTAATGACGTCTTAGCTTTAGTTTCCCAGAAGAGTCTTTAAGACCTTTAGGCACTCTGACCAGTCTTTCCTCCATTGCGTCCCCTGCCGCGCGGTCATTGTCACACATTCCCGTGTTACACGCCCGACAGGTGTAATGACAGCTCTGCTGAATATCCCCCATCATCGCGGGTTACCCGTCTTGTTTATTTATGTGGCTGGTTCAGGTGCTGGCGTAGTCTGTCTGACATAGGAAATCTCCAGACCCCGGGACTCTGTAAGTCTCTAAGGTAATAGCTCCCTTCTGTTGAGTAGGAAGTGGGCTGACCTCGGGGGTCAAGGTCTGACCCCATCCCCCTCCTGTGTCATGGAGAGGGGGGGGGTAATTGCCTTTAGACCTTGAATGTTGGCAGTGGCATTCGGCATGACTGTGTATTGGAGTTTGGTCAGGACATATGTCAACTGTATATAGTATCGCCGTCCTGCGGCTTCCTAGTTGTAGCAGAGCTGAGCGGTCAGGATTCACATTGTCCAAAAAGCCGCCATTATTGCCCAAATGTCTCACTAAAAGGATATTGTAGAAGCAATGGGCACATGTATCAAACCCCTGCCCTCCATGTTCCAGCTACAATGAGGTGCAGAACAAGGGCCTTGTGCCAAATGCGCGCCATAACATCATCCCTCTGTGGCAGAAAAACGGGTGCAAAGACTGATGAATTCTGGAGTCCTGGGATCCCCTGTGTATATACAGGTGGATCCGCATCTATCGGAGGTTTTGGGCATATTTCTGTAATAGGAATATTCCATATATGACAGCCAATGTCCCATTCACATGTAGTGGATATTTTGGTCTATTATTTTACCAATATATAACGCTACGCAAAGGGCGAGAACTACAGAGATGTGACATTGCAACAATCGGGTGCAACCGCTGGACTGTTTGCATTCATTTAGTGAAAAAGATTCCTGCTATTTTGATATGGAATTATATCGATTTTTTACGCTACATTGTGAGAATCTCTGGACAATTACATGCCGCTCCATTTGGTGCAAAGAAGGTTTATACACTGAAATAGAAGGGGATTCATTGAAAGAGTAAAAGAAGGGCCCAGGTGTGTTTTTTAGGTCCTAGAGGGCTGCCGAGGTCAGTAATTGGGTCTCATAGGGTCCCATGATGTCAGTGTGCCCCAATCACAGGCCTCAGCAGTCCCCTGGAGCCCATGACATCACCCAGAAGTTTGGAAGACGATTACAGAGGGATCGCCGGACACCACAAGGGCGCCCAGGAGAGGTGAGGGCAGGGGGGTATCAATGTGTATTATGTTTCTGCCCCTTCCTGGGGCCACTGCTTATTATACTCTGGGATTTGAAGGGACCCCAGTATATAGTAATAGGACTTCCAGAATGTATATATAACATACTTACAAGGTTTGTCTTTCTCTATTACACATACAGCATGTATTTTATAGTGTTGCAAGGACACTACTGTAGATATCCCCACATGAAACATTAAAATGTATATTGGAGAACTGCCTAAATAGCAATCCCCTGCCATAATGTAACCCTGGGAATAACCCAGCAACACTAAAGTAATATCGTCCTGGGAATTGCAACTACCCTAAACCCTAATGTGCACTATCTCTAAGGCACGTCCAATATAAACAGCCGAAATGTCAGATGACAGGCCGCTAATGCAAAAATGGTACCTGCGTAGTCACAGCCAATTATCACGTGAGCTAGCAATCTACCCTCAACACAATCCGAAAGCCGCCACCGAATACAGCACTTTAATCATTGGCTCATTTTGATTCAATGATTTAAAAAAAAAAAAGAAAGTAAATCCAGATTCTTATTTCCCCCGGGGGTGGGGTGTCCATGTATGCACCACCGACTGCCAAATAAACAATTCATACCCCCAACCATATGGGAGCGAAATAATGAACTCCATGTTATGTGAACACAGGTATAATGTCTATCTATCTATCTATCTATCTATCTATCTATCTATCTATCTATCTATCTATCTATCTATCTATCTCCTATCTATCTCCTATCTATCTATCTATCTCCTATCTATCTCCTATCTATCTATCTATCTATCTATCTATCTATCTATCTATCTATCTATCTCCTATCTATCTATCTATCTATCTATCTATCTCCTATCTATCTATCTATCTATCTATCTATCTATCTCCTATCTATCTATCTATCTATCTATCTATCTATCTATCTATCTATCTATCTATCTCCTATCTATCTATCTATCTATCTATCTATCTCCTATCTATCTCCTATCTATCTATCTATCTCCTATCTATCTCCTATCTATCTATCTCCTATCTATCTATCTATCTATCTATCTATCTATCTATCTATCTCCTATCTATCTATCTATCTATCTATCTATCTATCTATCTATCTATCTATCATCTATCTATCTATCTATCTCCTATCTATCTATCTATCTATCTATCTATCTTCTATCTATCTATCTATCTATCTATCTATCTATCTATCTATCTATCTCCTATCTATCTATCTATCTATCTATCTATCTATCTATCTATCTCCTATCTATCTATCTATCTATCTATCTATCTATCTATCTATCTATCTCCTATCTATCTATCTATCTATCTATCTATCTATCATTTATTTATTTATCCTTATATTATCTACCTTTCTCTTGTCTCTCTCAAATCTTCTCTCACGCCTACATATCACATATCTGTGTTATCCTAATCGCATACCTGTCTGTCTTATACCTGTCTGTTTGCTTTCCCTCTTTACCTACCTGCTCTGTCAATGACTATGACTCAGCTTTCCCAGAATCCTGAATGACATAACTATTTTATAGTGGTTGGGCTGCACAACTCTTTTAAGTCCAGTTATTTCTGTCAGGACTCTCGGTAGACTGGGTGTCAGTCACTATAGGGCTGTAAGGCTTCATGGCGACCCATCTCATGACATCACAACCTATCTCATGACATCACAACCTACATTTCACAGACTACATTCGGGCCATTCCTCTTCATTTTCATTTGTTTCCCAGGGACCATGATACTGACCAGGGGTCCAAATATACCCCGGGGCCCAGGAGCTTCATCTTATGCTTCTGTCTAAATCTATGAAGCCATGTGTCTGGCCGTCCTTCCACGGTAACAGAGCGAGAGGTGCGCGGTTAAAGTTTTGGTTTTTCTCATTCTTATTGAGAATAAATATTATTTTATTTCCCTGGAAACTGGAAAGCAGAATCTCCATTTACCAGATGTCCAATGAGACATCCCAGAAGTTCATCCTGAAACGCGCTCTGCCAGGTCAGCCGAGCCAGCTCTGCATCCCATCAAAGCGTGGACGGGGTAAAGGAGAGGAAGCGAGGAGGGCAAAATCCAATCCAAGGAAACAATTAAAAATGTCTCCATATTACATGAAGAGCACACCTGGGCGCCACATGCTGCGGGGTGTAGTGGAGAACTACAAGTCCCAGACAGCTTCCATCATTGACTGGGACAGGCTTGGAAATCTATAGTTCACACCACCAGTGGGTGTCTGTCCCTCTGATCTGAAGAATGGACAAACGGACTGCTACAATGGCCCCCATTGACTATAACTGTGTCCATCAGGATCGGTCATACGGATCTGCAGAGAGGGGAGGGGGATGGTAGGTTTGTTAAATTTTAATTGCATCTCCACTGGGGTGTGAAGAGACCTTTGTGGGAGGTGAACCCCAAAAATCTATTGTCTGACCAAACCCAAGATGGTTGGAAAATTCGTAATGATCCTGACTTGCTGCCTCTAGCCCAGACCCTCTGATGGGGTAGTCCAAGACTGAGCAGAGAGTTTAAGAAAGTGCCAATGGACGGCAGGTAGAGCTGAAGTGGAGACTCAAGATGGTCCAGCAAAGATCTTGGAAGTTGTATTCAATGAACTTCACTTCTCCATAAAGATTTTCACCTGGTAATGGAGAAAGGTAATTACTAGTAGAGGAGCTATCAATCATGGAGAACAAAGGAAGGAAAACAGGAGAGAGTCACAGCTGCCCATAGACTGACCATCCGGCTGCCGTGCAGCGACCTGTGGAGAGGGCAATGATCCGGCAAAGAGGAACCGGCCTTAATTCTACAAGATTGACCTTCAGTCTCTTCTTGGAAGACTCTAAAACTGGAGACTGGCCAAGGCTGTGTTCTTATCTGGAGGCTCCGATAGAATGGCCACCTCGATAGAAACCTTATAGGTGCTGTTATCCATAATGTGATAGATCCCGTATTCCTGGGATTTTTTCTCCTATGACTGAGCATAACAATGGAAATGGATAGAATTGGTGTGAAGAGGTCCCAACAAGATACTTGGCATTCAGAGGCGAAACTTGAAGTTCCCGAGTCTTATGTAATGAGGCTCCGACTTACCATGTGCTGTCTATAATGCTAATGTCGTCTTATGTTGTAAAGAGGAATTTGGCCCCTCTGAGGCTCCTGGGCCAGTAGCAATTGCATTATAACTCTGCCCTAGATGGCCATTTTAACATTTTCCCTCCACCAGGGGGAGTTTTAAGAGACTGTCTGGAAGGAAAACCCTTTGGGGCTAAGGCCTCACGTAGCGGGCTGAGGTCAAAAAGCCTCCAGTGTTTTGCTAGAATCCTAGGAGTTAGGCGGTTAGGAGGAACATGATAAATTTGGCACAGCAGCGGGACAGGCCCGGTCGTCGCTTTTCTCTTCCGTCCCTATGTTTTGCACACATCTATAATATATTTGGCACATTTTACAGTTCGCGTATAAAACACATGATAGTTTTCTGCCCCTTCTGTCTAGTCCGCCCCCTACACCCAGGTGAGGTATAGTATATATAGGAGAATAGTATACCCGCATGCTTAAAGACAACAACCACTTGAGCCTCGTGCGCCCTGTAGGTTTGGGCTGCTGTAGGTCTACATTGTGCTGCACCTCATCCCCCTCCACCAGCGAAGGACACCACAGACTCTCCTCATTCCATTAACTCTGACAGCTCCGCCTGTCCCAGCCAAACACAACAATCTGAGGGTCACTACTATTTTGTCACATTCCTTTAAGACTACCACGCTACCTTGACAGCTTCTTCTATTGTTACTGGAGCTCTATGGACGGGGTGATGTCTGCGCCTTACCACACAGAGCGCAGCATGCTACCCACCCCAAGACTGGAATGTGTGTGCTACCTACAGTCATGTAGTACATATCCGTGCACCGTCCATACTACTGTCGTAAGGCCAGGGTCCCCAGAACACTCTGGTCCCATAATAGAGATGCTAAAGCGTGGCTGCATCACGAGGGGTTGTGCTGTTATGGACCCTTATACCTTACCCATAGGACAGGGGATAAGTGTCTGATCACTGGAATCCCGAATGCACGTTCCTGGGCATCTGACAACCTTAGTGATGACTGTTTGGGTATACCGTACCTTTAAATAAATGACACGTTACATTAATCTATTGCAGTAGGATATAGTCTAAGAATCAAGTAGGAAGGTGTGGAATAGGCAGAGAACAGACTTACCAGGATTAGACAGTAATTCCAAGGTACAGGACGATCTACCTCCGCTTATAATGCTCAGATCTCCAAGGCGGGAGCCCCGGCCTTAAAGGGGTTTTCTAGTTATATGTCAATAAAGTTTAATCATTGTGTCAATGAAGAGTTCTACAACTGTGTGTTTGCTGTCAGTGAATGAGAACACTAGATCATGTACATAGTGAGTAATGGGTACAATCGTATCCGGTCTAGGCAATGCTCTGCAAGCTCAACACATCAGCAATAGTTGCCTAAACCTCCCTCTATCACATTTTGCTACAATGTATCAGTCTGGACTCACAGAGCATTGTCTGGTCTGGATACATTTGTGGCCACTATTAGGACTGGTATATACAGGGTGACTGCCTCTGAGTATACAGAAGAATATTCACACTGTATACACTGAACGCAAATCTGTTGAAAATGATGAGGAATTGATCCCTACAGCGGTTGTAGAACTCTTCAGATATCCAGGGGTATAGCTTTATAGTTTATTGATAATCTGTCCTTTAGGATCGATCATTGACTGAAGATCGGCGAGATCTACCATTGATCAGCAGTCTGTGTAATAACCCTGCAGCCTCTTCATACACAACCACAGTGCCACACATTGTATAGTGGCTGTGCTTGGTATTGCAGCTCATCCCCATTCACTGTGAACAGGTCAGAGGAAACCTCTATAGACTTTCTGTAAAGAGTGATGCGAGAGAAACTGCAATGTGTTGTCAACGCGGTTTTTCCTGCATCATTTTTTGCTACGGACGTCCTGGAATTGAACATGGCGACTTATCTCCTTCTATCAGCCCTTCATCTTCACCCCTTACAAAAAAAGGACCAATAAGTGGATGGGGCTTCTGTGGTGACAGCGTTCCTAGGCCCTGACTGAGCGGTTTTTTCCGTCACTGTATACTACTAGGTCCAGGTTACATCAATGTATTTATTACCGTAAAACTGTTGTCACAAAGAAACCTTTTCTCGGTGCGCCCTATTGTGCTCTTTATGGACGCCTCTGAATACACATCCTGAATGCTATTTAGTTTGGCTTTGGCTTTTCTACTTGTTTGAAGATGTACTGGATCAACACCGCAGGTCTTTGACCTCATTTACTTAGGCATTAGCACCTTGTTTACACTGTACAAAATGTAGGAGCACAAAAAAGTAAAAGTATCCTTATGTTACATGGAGGTGAAGGTTCATCGCATACGGCGAAACCTCTGCAAGAGACCGTCCTCTTACCTAGACCTCGTATACTGTGGTGGATTCTCAGTTAGCCGTTCCAGCCATCTCCTTTAAGAAGACTTTTTAATGCAAATATGGTGGTCGTCTTAAAGAAGCTTCACAGATCTATTGGGGATATAGGATTTAGGATTTAGCTGTCCGCTTGACAAATCGGACTTCTTTGTAAACAGACACTTAAGGACACACATAGACAGTAAAGGGCACTACATGGTGTCCCATTTAAAATAATGCAAATTGCAAACGTACACAGCCAGTCTGATGCTACAATTATACGCGGACATTAACATCAGACACCAGCACTAGTGTGAACCCAGCCTTAGGGGTTTGATCACTGATACAAGTCATTACAATAGGAATGCATTGCAAAATGCAGGCACTTCTATTACAGGCTTCACAGAGCAACTTGTAATACAAATGAATGCCAGAGAATCCTGGGCTGTCATAGCAATGGATCGCTGACCCCAGATCTGACTTTGGGGGTGTAGCGATCCTTCCCAAAATTACCTTGTGTTGCCGGAAAAATGGTCTTGGTGAGGCGCTGATTGCGGTCTTTAGCACCCGGTCTTATATCCAGAGCTGAGCAGCCGCCATATTTAAATACTGGACATCTGCTGTACTATTATGGCGGATGTTGGTAGAGGGGTTGAGAAAATTCTCTCTCTCTGAGACGTGATCTGAATTGCACAGACAATCTACTGATTTATATGATCATTGTGTAATGCTTGGGTTCCCCTGTGGTGGCGCTGCAGGCAATATCATCACTTGCTGACAGATTTCCCCACAGATTACAGCTGACTACTAAGGAAATCCAATGGGTTCCTTGTGACCAGTATATTGTGGAAAGACTCTTTTAGCAAATTGGGATTGTCCAAAGTGAAGAACTTCTTTGATAAAAATTTTGTCACAACCATTACAAATATATTATGGAGCAGATTTCAGAACTGACCATAACAATACCATTTATATCATGAATATTTAGGGGTAGCACCTAAATGTATTTGTGCAGATATATGGTAAATGGAATAGTTAGGTTACAGTCATACCCAATTTGTAGTGGCCGGGGCAGAACCAATTTTTTTTCTGTTTTCAGGGTTAGTTTCTGAAATGTTTAATTTTCAAGGATGAATTTTTCTTCAATCTTTTTAAAGTTTATGCAAGTTTATCAGAGTGTTGTATTTTACTGGTAACCCAAGGAAATAAGAGCAGGGGCCACTCAGGAAGTGAGAGCAGGGGCCACTCAGGAAATAAGAGCAGGGGCCACTCAGGGGTGCTGAAAATACAAAGATCAACCAGGATGTAGGAAGTAGAAGTAGGGTAGGACTCGAGGAGTCGCGTCTTAGAACGACCCAACCACCAAATGGCACTGAAATTATATTTAAAATTTTTTTATTTTTTTTTGCATTCTGGCTTTAGGGTAGGGGGTGTTATTGTAGGAATGTTTTGCTTGTTGGAGTTTCTTTTTCCTTTTAATATATTTATTGGATTAAGAAATAAAATTTATAAAAGAAAAATTCTAAAAACTAACCCTGGCTAAGGGGAAGAGACGGTTTTCCCCTGACTGATGCCACCACAATGTGCGGTAAATCGAGTCTAGCTATTCCTTTACCCATATTTGCGTAGAATTAAAGGGATCCTATCATTAGAACTGAATTTTTTCTGCCTTCCACATAGGAATAGCCTTAAGAAAGACTATTCTTCTCCTACCTTTAGATGTCTTCTCTGCGCCGCCGTCCCATCCGGTTTTAGTCGGTATGCAAATGAGTTATCTTGCAGCACTGGGGGTGGTCCTCAGCGCTCAAACAGCACTGTGCATCCCTAATGCTGCGAGAGAACTCTCCAGTGCCGCCTCCATCTCATTTAGGAACTGCCTCTCCCTACATCTTCTTCCGGTGGTGGCTTCAAACTTCTAGGCCTCGGGCAGCCGACTGCGCATACCAGCCGGCCACAAGAAAATGGCCGCTTACAATACTGTGTAAGCGGCCATTGTCTTGTGGCCGACGGGCATGTGCAGTCGGCTCTGCCCGAGGCCTAGAAGTTTGAAGCCACTGCCAGAAGAAGACATGAAGCAGACCCGTTCCTGATTAAGACATGAAGCAGACCCGTTCTTGAAGAAGATGCGAAGCAGACCCGTTCCTGAAGAAGATGCGAAGCGGACCCGTTCCTGAAGAAGATGGAGGCAGCGCTGGAGAGTTCTCTGGCAGCATTGGGGACACCTCCAGTGCTGTTTGAGCGCTGAGGACCACCCCCAGTGCTGCAAGAGAACTCATTTGCATACCAAGGAAAACCAGGATTTCTACCGAATGGCGGTGCAGAGAAGACATCTAAAGGTAGGAGAAGAGTAGTCTTCTTTAAGATTCTAACTACGTGGTAGGCAGAAAAAAATTCAGTTTTAATGATAGATAAGATTTTAAGATTTGGTGGATCCCCTAAGTATTCATGATATAAATGGCCCTGAAATGTTTTGAGTCTGAATTTCCAAAGATTATTATTTTTTTCATTCTTTAAGCTTCGTGATGTCTTATTAGACAGTTGTATTTTACTACAAAGCACCAGGAAATAAGAACAGGGGCCACTCCGGGGTGTTGAAAATCCGATGATAATATCAATCAGGATGTAGGAAGTCGAAGCCAGGGAAGGACTTGAGGAGTCGCGTCTTAGAAGCACATTATCCACAACCACCAATTTCCATTTATTCTTGAGATTTCAATCAAAGAACATGACTTGTACCAAGTACTTAACAAAAGTTAATGGATCTCCGTTTGGGGAAGTGTTGACTAATATCTTCCTTGTGCCGTTCTGTAGATTATCCTTCAAAGATGGAAACGCACAAACAATAAGACGCTGGTGAAAGCTAAACAAGGCGTTGTAGGCATTTGGAAACATTAAAAAGCAGAAAACTTCACAGATCCGAGGCTTTCACAACGTGGCCTTTTGATGCTTTCGGTTAACACATTTCCCCTGCAAACTTGGAAGCCGGACAATGGCTTATGGAACGGATGAAAATCGGATGCGAGTTTTGCTTTTATCCCACACAAGCTGGAGAAAAGGAACATTTAAAACAAACATCTCGACGTCTCCGAGAGCCCGAGATCATAGGAGTCGGTTCATGTGTCTGGTTTCTGGTGGAGTAAAGTGTAACAATATTTCAATTTTGTGGTTCCGGTTGGACTTGAAGAATATTTTGGGAAAGGAAAACCACATAGAGGAAAAAAGATTAGACCAAGTCATGGTTGTAGCAGGTTTAATGACTTCTTACAACAATCATGTAATTGCTAACATGGAGTAGAATTACACGTTGGTCGATGGGTTCCTCAATTTCCTTTTATTACTGGTGAGGTGTTTTATTTAACGGGGCCATGAGTATTCCTTAAAGGGGTTCTGCCATTAAAGGGGTTATCCAGATTCTAGTATTGGTGGCTTATACTTACCATAGGTTATCAGTTCTAGATCTGCAAGGGTCCGACAACTGATACCCCGCAGATCTGCCATTTAGGGAAAGCATGGTTCCTTGTAATGTTTGTGCTCACACCCCGTATGGTTTGTAGCAGCAGGTTTTGGTATGGCAGTACTTAATAATGTCGCTACAGTTTGTACAGTGAGTCGCTGCTTGGCACGTAAACATTACGGGGAGTTGTGTTGTCCCCAAAGAACTAATCTTGGCCGTCAGATAAGGCTGTCCTAAGGACAGACCATCAATATTGGAAATAGGAATAACCCCCTTAAAGACACTTTCGCCCTATCCACAACATAGGGGGTAGGCAACACATCGCTGGGGGAATGACCGCTGGGACCCTCAGCAATCGAGAGAAAAGGGCCTGAAAGTCCTTCACGCCTCCTCCATATGAATGAAGGGCCCGTGTGCTTGTCCACCTGGTGCTCCTTCACCTTTATGGGGCTTCTGGAGATTGTGAATGGAGCCCGATCATAGAACGCACTCGTGTTTCATTCACATGGAGGAAACATTAGAACTATACCCCAGCAATCTGACACTTAATCCCTATCCTGTGTATAGGGGATGTGTCTTTCATGGCAAAATCCCTTTAAGGGTCCATTCTCGCAGGGGAAAATAGTGAGGAATTTGGAGTGGAAAAAAAAGCCTCCCATTGACTTCAGTGGGCGACTTCTAGCCCATGGACGCTGTGACGTACGACAATATTAACAGTGCTGACTGCTGAGCTGATTGAATCCCCTGCACACAATTCATTCTGATTCTGGTGAAATCCTGATTATTGAGATTGAGTTTCTGTAATGAATATTTTTGGGCGGCCGCTAGTAAAAGTAATAGGCCCCAAAGGTCCAGCCGAAGGTGCGGTGGTCACTGTGGAACCATCACTTCTCACTAGGCTGGGGGTCTTGGGTTCAAATTTGGTTACTGGCAACATCTGCAAGGAATTACTTATGTATTTGCATGGATTTATTGGGTTAACTTGAATGGTGAACCACAATGTGAACAGGGACCAACGTCACAATCTCTGAACTACAGTATTGTGCAAAAGTTTAAAGGGATTCTATCATTAAAATCACAATTTTTTTCTCAATCACATGTAGGAATAGCCTTAAGAAAGGCTATTCTTCTCCTACCTTCAGATGTCTTCTCCGCGCCACCGTTCGGTAGAAATCTCAGTTTTTGTCTGTATGCAAATGAGTTCTCTCGCAGCACTGGGGGTGGTCCCTAGCCCTCAAACAGCACTGGGGGCTTCCCCAATGCCGTGAGAGAAATCTCCAGCACCGCCTCCATCTCCATCTGGAACTGCCTCTCCCTACGTCTTCTTCCGGCACTGGCTTCAAACTTGTACGCATGCGCAGTCTGCTCCGCCGTCTGGTCTCGGGCAGAGCCGACTGCACATTCCTGAGGCCATTTTCTTGTGGCCGCTTACCCCAGCTTACTGTGTAAGCGGCCACAAAAAAAACACTGCGGGCATGTGCAGTCTGCTCTGCCCGAGGCCCGACGGCAGAGTCAACTGCGCATGCGTAGAAGTTTGAACCCAGCATCGGTCAGTGCTTAGTTCTGCAAGATTGCAGAAGGAACAAAAAAAACAAAACGTCTGCAAATACTGAGAAGAACTGATTGAAGTTAAGGGTGAAGGTCACACCAAGTATCGATGGGGTTTACATTTCTCTTTTCCTCATGCATCTTCTATTTTTTAAGGCATTCTTGCTTAGTGCTTGCCTAAAACTTTTGCACTTCGCTGTATGTTGGAGCTATGTAAATGGATACAGTAAATAATATAAAACTGATCACTATCCTAAGATCCTCCAGTCCCCGGGGGCCGAGTATCCATGTAACAAGGCTGTTATTTTCTTAGTAACGTTCTTCCAGTTTTCGCTCTTCGATGACTTAACGTTGCGTCCAGTGGAAGATTCTGCGTGTCGAGGGAATGATTATAAGTCGCTCTGTTCCTTATGTGATGATACTCCAGCTGAGTGGTGACGTTTCGCTCTCGGGGAGTCTGTTTGCTTTCAATGGATCCATTCATGGCCGGGTGTCACTTGTCCTTGTGCCGAGCTACTTGGTTTGATAGATTTGTGTTATATTTGGATCTGCATCAACGGCTATGCTAATTCTATCTGCCGTTCCAGGGCGTGTCGCCTAGTGTGTCATTGTTTGTCTTAGTCCTGAGTCTTTACGCTTTAGACACCTGGAGGGCTGGGGTTAGACTTCTTGAAGTTGTCTTTCAAATTCTTCCACATCTCCATCTTTGCTCCGTGCTCGCACTTCGGGATCACTTGACATCGACGGCTTGTTGTTTTTCATCTCGCCTTATTTTCTTTCCATTGACTCATGGCTTTACCTGAACTCTGCCGTAATGAGAGATGAGACTGAAATGACTTTGTGGAATCTCGGCCGTTCCATTTATTTCCCGTAGCTTATATAGTGGCGACATATTCCACGGCGGTGTACGTAGATTGTTAGCTCCTGTCCTCACTGGGTCTCTCAATCTAAGATCCCTACTGGAGATACGCTCAATAGGGCCAGAATCATGAGACGCCCATTAACTTATATATGGGAGTGTCTAGAGTTACAGGGCTGTGCAAAAGTTCTAGGCAGATATGGACAAAATACAAAAAGAGTTAATCGTTTATATTGGTGAATGAAGACTCAATATTCGGTGTGACCTTTGCCCTTTGCCTTCCATCAGTTCTTCTCGGTACTTGCGGACAGTTTTTGGCAGAACTGGGCAGGGAGGTTGTTCCCGCCGCCATCTCGGAGAACTAAGCCCAGATCTTCTATAGATGTAGACTTGCTCCAATCCGTCTGGTTCTTCATGTCATCCCAGACAGACTGGATGATGAAAGATCAGGGCTATATCTGTGGGGGGGCCGGATCATCACATCCAGGACTCCTCCTCCAAAGTGCAAAGGTCACACCAAATATTGATGGGTTTACATTTCTCTTTTCTTCATTCACTTCATCTGCTGATGACATCACAAGAGTCCTGAGGGCAGTCCCAAGCTCAGCAAGTGCTCTGGGTTTCAAGGATAAACCCCTCTTGTTGCCTTAGGCCGCCTCATTGTCTGCTGTATTAAAACTGGGTGTGGCGCATGCGCAGAGCCATAAACTAAAGCCACATTCAGTGATCAGCTTAGGCTGGAACTGTCAGTCAAGGCCAAGGGGAAGGTGATGGGCAGGGTCTACCACTAAGCCCAAGAGCACTTGCAGGCATTGAGACCCCCCTAATTGCAGACTGTACTGATCTTTGTTTCCTCTACAGGCAAAAGACTGAACTGCAAAAAAATTATGGGGCCACATATCAGCCCTATAACATACCAGTTACTAGGTGCATTTCCCTAGATAGGTGAGGGTCACCAGACCCCGTATATCACCCCAGCCCTGCAGATAGATAGGTTAGTGTCACCAGACCCAGCATATCACCCCAGTCCTGCAGATAGGTTACTGTCACCAGAACCAGCATATCACTCCAGCCCAGCAGATAGATAGGTTACTGTCACCAGAACCAGCATATCACCCCAGCCCTGCAGATAGATAGGTTACTGTCACCAGACCCAGTATATCACCCCAGTCCTGCAGATAGATAGGTTACTGTCACCAGAACCAGCATATCACCCCAGCCCTGCAGATAGATAGGTTAGTGTCACCAGAACCAGCATATCACCCCAGCCCTGCAGATAGATAGGTTACTGTCACCAGAACCAGCATATCACCCCAGTCCTGCAGATAGATAGGTTACTGTCACCAGAACCAGCATATCACCCCAGCCCTGCAGATAGATAGGTTAGTGTCACCAGAACCAGCATATCACCCCAGCCCTGCAGATAGATAGGTTACTGTCACCAGACCCAGCATATCACCCCAGCCCTGCAGATAGATAGGCTACTGTCACCAGACCCAGCATATCACCCCAGTTCTGCAGATAGATAGGTTACTGTCACCAGAACCAGCATATCACCCCAGCCCTGCAGATAGATAGGTTAGGATCACCAGAACCAGCATATCACCCCAGCCCTGCAGATAGATAGGTTACTGTCACCAGACCCAGCATATCACCCCAGTCCTGCAGATAGATAGGTTACTGTCACCAGACCCAGCATATCACCCCAGTCCTGCAGATAGATAGGTTAGTATCACCAGACCCGGCATATCACCCCAGTCCTGCAGATAGATAGGTTACTGTCACCAGACCCAGCATATCACCCCAGCCCTGCAGATAGATAGGTTACTGTCACCAGACCCAGCATATCACCCCAGTCCTGCAGATAGATAGGTTAGTATCACCAGACCCGGCATATCCCCCCAGCCCTGCAGATAGATAGGTTAGTGTCACCAGAACCAGCATATCACCCCAGCCCTGCAGATAGATAGGTTAATGTCACCAGACCCAGCATATCACCCCAGCCCTGCAGATAGATCAGGGTCACCTGAAACAAATGGTGTTCTCCCCTTGTGAATCACTGCTCCCATTACTGAGATATTGCTCTTTTTGTCAATATGCAGATTGGAATTCTGTATTGGATTGTATAATAATTGTATCTTAGTAAATGTTTTACTCTTTTGTCTTTTCCAAAAGGTTTTTACCAAAGACGAGCTGATGTTGGCATATTTCACTATTGGGACCTCCATCCATCACCTGTAACCTGTGGGTAACTCCAGCTGAAGTGTCTATTTTCTCTACAGCGCTCCTACAGGGGAAATAAAACATTACATCCATTTCAAATGAAATCCTTCAGCAGTGTATGTAATACATGAATATTTTGGGTCCTCCAATAGGGTCCTGATTGGTATATCACTTTTTCCTACATATAACACTTCGACTCCTTCATTCCACCCTAGAATATGCAAAATTTTTTAGTAGATTTCTCTTTTTGTATTTTAACTATTTCTGGTGGGGTAAATGGAAGATTAGGTGGATGCAAGTCCCCCAGGAGACAGAATGGGTCATATTTACTCACATTGGTGTACTAACCGGAGAGAATGGAATTTTAATGTAGCCTTCAAGATGATGCATTCTAATTGGAGGACATGATGTAGCTCTCGAGCTATGGCCAGCTGTACTTTCGGCCGTCCTCTGACACTTTTTCATGTGAAATAGGCTCCAAATTGTTTTATAAATATACAGCGGGGGAGGGGGGGCGGACCTGAAAACCAGAACTTTCAAAATTTATGAGGGTCATACAAAATGACCACTGTGGGTCAAAGTAAGGGTCGTAATGGTCGTGACTATAACTTTTCTGGAGTTGTTTGTTTAATTTCCAAAAATTTAACATGATGTTTTTTTTAAATGATTTTAAACTGTGAATATACTTAAGGTTGAACGATCAGATCCCGATCAGCGATCGAGCAAATTTCACGATCACGACCGGCTGGAAAATGATCGGAAATCGGATTTTGAAATCTCGAGAATGGCTCAACCCTTAAAGTGACTTTTCCCATAGAGAAGCATTGACTAGGGTTGAGTGATCGGGATCGGGAAAGATCAGATCCCGATCGGCGATCGAGCAAATTTCACGATCAGGATCAGCCGGAAAATGATCGGAAATTGGATTTTAAAATCGATCCTGAAATCTCAAGATCGGGTCAACCCTAAATATCAAATAATAATAATAATAATAATAATAATAATAATAATAATAAAATATATCATTATAATGAATGTAATTTGTATGGAGATGTATAATAATAAAAAATAATAATGCAAGATATTTTCTATAATAATGTAATTTGTTTGAAGATTTTGCACACCGCTATCTATTGTTGCACATGGTAGCGAATACACATGATTAATAATATAATCTCTAATAATAATAAAAAAAATTATTAATATAAAAATAATCTCTAATAATTTAAATTTTTTTATTAATATAAAATTAATAAATTTGAAATTTGAATTTTTTTTTATGATGCTGCAAATATATTATCCTAACAGCCCAATTTTTTTAATTACAAATTTGTACAACTTTTTCCTTAAGTTTCTTTTTTTCCCCACTTTTTGCAATTCTTCTAAGATCTATAAAATATATGTATGCCATTTCCCTTGGGACCGTAATGGGTTTAGTCTGTGGGATTTCCTCCCCAGTGACATTATCAGGAGAAATTAGCCTGTATCATTACAAGCGGTCAATGAGGTTTGACAGGCCGCTTTTCTCCCTTGCATTGCCTATACAAAGAGATTGCACGCAATTTTTTTTTGGGAACAGGAAAGTGTTGTCTAGACTTGAACCTTTGATGTCCGCTTTAGCTCCATCCTCGCGTCCGACGACTCGCTGCCTTTGTACTTTCCTCTGTATGGCTGTCGGGGCACTTATACGTATTTACTGTACTACTCAGCACTCGGGGAGAGGAAACTGTAGGATAGACCTGGAATTTTCTGTGTAATGAGCTCCATTCCAAACATGGGTGGCCTGAAATTGAGGTTTGACTCAATCAGAATGGAATTAGCCCGACTATCCAGGGAAGCTTTTACTACATTTATTTTTGCATTACATTAATCTTCCAGGATTCTCAGCGCCAGATACATTTACGAGAATTCACAATTCTTTGGATACATTTGAAAATTCCGACCTAAAATTCTACAAATAACTTTCACATTTCTGAGCGCCGATACGATGCTCCGATGGGTGTCCAGTATTATTTTTGGATGTTTTTTTTAGATCTGCCAAAGGGACAAATTTTGCCTATGGGATAATTAGGACATCAACTATATTGGTAATAAGGAAACTATGGCTTTATGACAACTTCAGAAAAAATTCCACCCCTTGGTCAATGTAAACAATGTCCAGCATGGGGGGGGGAGGGGAGTTTAGATTTTATGAAGAATTTTTATTCTATTTTGTAAATTGAATTTATAATTAAATTTATTATTTACAAAATAAAATGTATATATTTAGAATATATTTTTATAGTTTTTTAATGTGACTTTTGCTCCTAGCCTCTCCACAACATAAAAGAAAATGCTTTTGGTTACGGTTGGGTGACTATAAAATTAACATTATTGCTCCGCCCCTTCTCCCTTCACCCCTCCCCAATACTACAGAACCGTAAACAAACAAAAGCTGATGTCAATGCTAAGAATTACAGCGCCCCCTCTCTTATACATATGTGTTTCAAGAAAAGTTGCAAATTTTTGACCAAGATTTGCAAATTTTCTACGGCAAAAAATTAAACACAAACCTGTTGATAATTCCCCCTCCCCATATTTTTTTTAACGTTAGATTCTAGTAGTATTAACTCCACCCAAAATATCTAATGATTTATCGCTTCATTCATACTTTACTACCTTGTCATTGATCAATTAATACCAATATATTTTTTCTAATATTTTTTTTAATTCTAAATTTTATTTTGAATATCTGAATAAAATATCGCTGAAAAAAATTTAAAAAATAGAGAGTATAATTTATTTAAATATATTGTATAAATGTAAGGTATCTCTGAGGGGAAAAAAATATGAGTGATAAAATTATTCACAGGCGCTTATTTTAATAAATATTTACAAATTTTAAAAAAAATTTAACTTTTTTTTTAATATATAAAAATTCAAATTTGAAGGGAATTTATTGAAATAGATTGTATGATGGATAAAATAGATGCCAAATAAAATTATTAACATGCACCATTATAAATTGCAGAAAATATGTAAAACTTTCTGGAAATAAAAATTTTCTAAAAATGCAAATTTATTATTTAAAAATTCCCTTTTTTTTTTTTTTTTTTTTTTTTGTGGGGGGGATCTATTCTTTTCAATACCAAAACAGATATTCTTGGAATTTTTATTTCAAGTACCTAAGAGTAAGAGTCCATCATCCGGGGGAATGTAGCAAAGCTCTGGAGTGGTTCTATATATGGGACAGCTTTGAAGAAAGATGAACCCAATTGAAATTCTGAAACGTTGCAGTCATTTTATTGGGGCCTACGGTGAGAGGAAATACTGGATGCAGAGCCGGGTCCGCTCCCTCATCTGGTAGTGATTTGTCACTCACTGCGTTTTAGGCTTTCTGCCAGGGCATCTGTTGCCAAACGCAGAGAGACAGGGGAATACAATGATTATCAGGAAGAATCAAGGAAATTTAGTGAATGAACTGAAAACAGCGCAAACTAAGGTTACTGTATAGCGTATGTGAGTAAACTACACAGCGGGGAGCTGGGGTCCTAAGGGAATTTATACAATAGATTTTTATTACATTTAGTTAGAATATTATGTTTAGATTTTACGGCCAAAAATAGCTGAAAACTAATTATCAATTTTTTTTATTTTTTTTCCATATATTTTTGTATATTTTTTTTTATATTTGAGATGCAACCTTGAAAATTTAAAATAATATGTAAATGAAAGATTAAATTTTTTTTAAAAAAAAATCAAAAATCCTCCCAGTAATTATTTCTACTTCCGAAACAACCTCATAAGAAGGTTATATTGAGCGTAGAAAAAAAAACGTATGGAAGCCGAGAATATTTCTTACTTCACGCTGTGAGGTCTTTCTCAGTATTGCATGAATCTAAAGGATTTAAATTGCAAATGGCTTGTAATTACGGAGGGAAATTAAACTTTTTTTTTTTTCTTGTGTGTGGCATGTGAAGAAAAAAAAATCTATTTTTTACCGCCGGCTCCTATTTCAGTTAACAAAAACAAACCGCGAAAACAAAGAGATAAATTGTGTAAAATAATAATTTAAAAAAAGCAACTGAAATATTGGCTTTGTGTATTGTGGCTTTACATTGGGATTACTGTAAAGCTAAGGACCCACGTTGTGGAAATGCAGCTTTTTTTGTTGCAGATTTCGCTGCGGTTTTTAGAGCCAAAGCCAAGAGTGGATTGAGCAGAAGAGAGAAGTATGGGGGTAAGTTCGCACTGAGTTTTCTTAAATCAATGGGAGACGCTCAGGTGTTTCATACGGGAGCCGGTAACAAGCGAGGTGCTCAATCTTCAGGCCATTTCACCTCGCGATTCGGCCTGAAGACACACCCTCCTCGGACTAGGCCCATTCATTGGGCCTCATCCGGAGAGGAGTTCACGGCTGGATGCCGGTGCAGTGCACCACCCGACTTTTGGATCGGAACCCATGTGAACCCTGAGTACTTTATATACTGTATATCTCCCATTCCTCTTGGCTTTGGCTCAAAAAAACCACAACAAAATCTACAACAAAAAAAGCTGCGTTTCCGCAACATGGGCCTCAGCCTCAGGGTCGGAGGAAAATAGTGAGGAATTTGGTGTGGAATTTCAGCGCTGAAAAAAAAGCCTCCCATTGACTTCTGCTAGCAGGAACAGAAACCCATGGAAGTCAATGGGAGGCTTTTTTTTCAGCGCTGAAATTCCACACCAAATTCCTCACCATTTTCCTCCGTGTGAATGGACCCTCAAAGAGTTTTGTGACCACCATGTAATACTGAATCTCCTCTGTAGTGGCCACTGGATTCACAGTTTTTATACGGTGTCCATAGAAAACTCCTTTTGAGCTGAGGGCCCACGTTGCGGAAACGCAGCTTTTTTGTTGTTGTTGCAGATTTTGCTGAGATTTTTTGAGCCAAAGTGAGGAAGGGAAATCATAGGCGCTTTCCTTCTTCTAATTCCACTCCTGATTTTGGCAAAAAAAAAAAAACGCAGCTAAATCTGCAACAAAAAAAGCTGCATTTCTGCAATGTGGGGCCTAAAACCACTTAGATGCTGATATTGTGCTAGTTAGAGATGTAAGGAACGTTTCTTGTGTGCAATCTATCAGCTGAGAAATTGAACTTTTCTTACATACAGTATGCCAATGAGCAGTATTTTGAACTCGGGGCAAAGTCACACCTTGCCAGAGCCGGGTCATTGCAAATTGCTATCCATGGGGTATGTCCGTTTTCCGAGCGCACCGCACAGCTCATTTGCTTATGGAATAAAGTGGAATTTGTCAACAGCAAGATCGCACTTTGATGCAAAAAAGGTAAGTTCCCTATGTCATAGACTGCCCTGCCCCTACAAGAGCGGATCAGGAGTAACTTTGGTGGTGGTAGACTCCATTTAACTGATATACACCCAGGCGGTCGGCAAGTAACTGTGCAAGGACGTATGGACGTTATTAACAGATTACTGTCCCCGCCTTCCCGATTGTTGTATTCTCAGTGGTCAATTAGTGGTCATTAGGGTTGAGCCGATCTTGACTTTTCAGGATCGATTTTGAAATCCAATTTCCGATCATTTTTCATTCGAACCCGATCTCGATCCCAATTCCGATCCCAATGCAAGTCTATGGGATTTTTTTGCTAATCGGAGATCGGAGTTTAAAAACAATCCTATTCACTATACAGCATGGAATCTAACAAGTGAATGCTTTAATTGTTAGAATCCATGCTGTGTAGTGATTTTTTTTAATCACTAAGTAGCCAGAGGATTTTTTATTAATCCTCTGGCTACTTAGTCCCTCCTGGTGTCCACTTACCTGCAGAGATGGCTGGTCCGGTGCCCGGTGTTCTCGTTCTTCTTCGCCTCGCTGCCCCCTGCCTCCCAGGTTAGGAGATTGTAGACGGGTTAGGAGAGTGTGGGCGAGTACTGGGAGGGGAGACGTCACATCTTCCTAGATGCCTTCTTCCTAGCTCTTTAACACTAACCTGGGAGGCAGGGGCAGTGAGGCGAAGAAGAACGAGAACACCGGGCACCGGACCAGCCATCTCTGCAGGTAAGTAGCTGCTAGGGATGTTAGCTAGTCTCCCATTAAAATGAATGGATGCAGCCGGCGCGCAGGGGGTTAAGGCTGTGTGCCGGCTGCTTGCTTTCATTCCTATAGAACCGCAGCGGAGCCTTCACACTGAGTATACAATACTCAGTGTGAAGGCTAACATTGTTAGCTTTTCCCACAATGCTTGGCCAGTAGCAAAGCTTTGTGGGAAATAATCACTGATCTCGATCCCACCTAAAAAGATCGTGTTCGGAATTCTGATCGCGATCGTCAAATTTTCTCGATCGCCGATCGAAATCCGATCTTTTCAGAACACGATCGCTCAACCCTAGTGGTCATGTGATCCGCCAGGGGCCAGGAACTACAGGAGCTTCTGGGTACTCTGTACTGTATACTAGGACGTGATATTACTCCTGTAATAGGGGGTTAATACATCAGCCCCATAAAAAGAAAGTCATGATAAAATGCTCCCCCACCCCCCAATGGTCTGTAAGACTGCGGCCTTCATTTTCTATAAGTAACCACCCACCATAACTTTTTTTTTTTTTTACAAAGATTGAGCCTTTTAAAGGTTACAGCTCAAACTAGACTTTATTTCCCTTTGATCAAAGACCCGCCCATAGACCAAAAATTCACAATCAAATATGTCTTTCCACAATGAATTTTTTAATTTTTTTTTTATTTTTCACTGGTTATCTGATCCATTGGGTTCTTGAAATATCTCTAATTGGTTCATTTTTAAATAAAATGATTTTTTTTTTCTAATTATTATATCTAGTGTTTTTTTTGGCAATTTGTAAAATAAAACTTAAAGTAATTTTTACGACTGGAATTATATTACTTTGATCATCTGTAATTTTTGCCAGTATGCGAGTAGTGAATTTTGTGCCGACCGCTGATTGGCTGCAGGATCGGACCGTCCTATGAGGACACTGGAGTATCGGGCACAGATCAGTATGATTTTTTTTTTTGTTCTTTCACCTTTCCCAGCTTAAAATCGCCCGGACAACCTTACGCTCGCGGCCACAAAAAATGGCCGCGGGCATGTTCTGCCCGATGGCATAGCCGACTGTGCATGCGTAGAAGTTTGAACCCAGCGCTGGAAGAAGACATGAAGAGAGGCCGTTCCAGACGAAGATGGAGGCGGCGCTGGAGAGTTCTCTCGCAGCATTGGGGGACGCCCCCAGTGCTGTTTGAGTGCTGGGCCCGCCCCCAGTGCTGCGAGAGAACTCCTTTTCATACCGAAGAAAACCAGGATTTCTACCGAATGACGGCGCGAAGAAGACATCTAACGGTAGGAGAAGAATAGACTTTCTTAAGGCTATTCCTTGTGTTAGTGAGAAAAAATGTCATTTTACTGATAGAATGTTCTTTTTGGTAAAAAAAAAATTCTCATCATCTACTGACAGGGTGTTGAGACAAGTAAGAAGTGGACACTGGTGGGGATCGGTAAGATGAGATCCTAACAAATCTGCAAGTCTTAAAACACTTAAAAATTTGGATAAGATTCCGAGTTCTAACCATTAGTTGCGTTCTTGAGCGGCAGATCCCACCATGGACATCTCGTGATGTCTATCATGACCCGACGTAAAGCTCCGCCTCTGTCATGTTATCCTTCCTTCTATTATTCTTGTACACGATTCAGCGGTAATTACGAGCCCTAGATGTAATTTCTGCCCGTCCTCAACGGGCCGCGTCAGGTCTGAAGGGGTAAATAGTGCGCACTCAGCTGAATCTTCCCGAGACCTGGAGCATCATTTCACTTTGGAAATTGAAGCTGTGGGTTTGGCAGATACTTCAGAAAAATGCCACAGGATTAGTCAATGTGTTTTTTCTGCACATTAAAATAATCCAAGATTTGAGAAGTGAACATCACAACATTTTTATTTCACTCTGTCATCAGAAGAATCACGAAAAATTAGTCTTTAAAAGGAAACTATCCAATGTCAAGCCCGAGGGCCCGTCGATGTTCAGTTCAGCTTCGATGAGTGCGGTGCAACGTGCCGCCCCTCTGTTTCAGGTATTCAGAGTATTTTTGTGGACTTTATTAGTTTTTACAGATGAGTGGTCATTGAATATCAGCCCTTATTATTATTTAGGCCTTATTCACACATCAGTATTTTGGCCAAAACCGGGAGTAGGTCGAAAATGGAGAACAGGTGCAAATTTTTCCAGTATGCCATATCTCCATGTAGTTTCCACTCCTGGTTTTGGCATACAATCACTGAGGTGGTCACTCGAGATTGAGGCCCCAATGACAGATTTGATTCTATGGCCTACTAAGGCTTCTGCGCCTTGACAGTGATCAAAATTGTGCCTCAGCTTGGTGTATTTTGGCACATCTCAGCCTCTGTATTGCATGTGGTTCGCCACTTTTTTAGTGGGTGGAGCGGCAAGAGTCCAGGTGGGTTGGGGAGACCGCAGTCGGCCACATTTACAATAACTCATGCCAGAAAACGGATGTAGCTTTGAGATCAGACGCACGTACACGCCCTACTATTACTATGAGTCCAGAGCCTCTTGATAATTCTGGCCAGTCGTGCCCTTGTCAGGGAGTTAAGACTGGCGTAATAATCTCCCGTCTTATTACATTTCCTCTATGAATTGAAGTATTTCATTACTAGTAAAACATTCTTCTACTAACCCTTGAAGATCATTGGTCACTCATCTGATGGACATTGTCAGCAGGAGAAATTTTATCTAAATCTGTTCAGCTATTCCAAAGATATAAGCTCTTTTATTATCTATACAAAGTAGGGTGTACTAGTCAAGTAGCAGTAACAAGTAACACTCTGGGGAAGGGTCTGTGTATGCTGTATAAGATAAGATAAGATAATCTTTTAATAGTCCCACCATGGGGAAATTTCAGGCTTGCTCCAATCCGTCTGTCTCTTCATGTCATCCCAGACAGACTGGATGATGATGAGATCAGGGCTCTATCTGTGGGGGCTGTATCATCATTTCCAGGACCCCTCCTCCAAAGGGCAAAGGTCACACCAGATATTGATGAGATTGATGTGTCTACATTGCCTAAAGTCTAATGCAACCTACAAAGAGTTAAGAGGAGACGAGATATTCCAAAGGACAGTTCTGCGGAGATGTCTCTCAGACAGTGCACAGCTAGCAAGGGAATCATGGCCGCTGCCAAAATATCTTTGTAACATCCCTGCAAGGACGCCTGTTTATTTTAATGTTCACTTTCTGAACGGCAGGAATCTGGTGCTGTCACTGCGCTGTCTCACTGCTTGTTTGCTGTCACTGCGCTGTCTCATTGCCTTTTTGCTGTCACTGCGCTGTCTCACTGCTTGTTTGCTGTCACTGCGCTGTCTCACTGCTTGTTTGCTGTCACTGCGCTGTCTCACTGCTTGTTTGCTGTCACTGCGCTGTCTCACTGCTTGTTTGCTGTCGCTGTCTCACTGCTTGTTTGCTGTCACTGCGCTGTCTCACTGCTTGTTTGCTGTCACTGCGCTGTCTCACTGCTTGTTTGCTGTCACTGCGCTGTCTCACTGCTTGTTTGCTGTCACTGCGCTGTCTCACTGCTTGTTTGCTGTCACTGCGCTGTCTCACTGCTTGTTTGCTGTCACTGCGCTGTCTCACTGCTTGTTTGCTGTCGCTGCGCTGTCTCACTGCTTGTTTGCTGTCACTGCGCTGTCTCACTGCTTGTTTGCTGTCGCTGCGCTGTCTCACTGCTTGTTTGCTGTCGCTGCGCTGTCTCACTGCTTGTTTGCTGTTGCTGCGCTGTCTCACTGCTTGTTTGCTGTTGCTGCGCTGTCTCACTGCTTGTTTGCTGTCACTGCGCAGTCTCACTGCTTGTTTGCTGTCACTGCGCTGTCTCCCTGCTTGGTTGCTGTCACTGCGCTGTCTCCCTGCTTGGTTGCTGTCACTGCGCTGTCTCCCTGCTTGGTTGCTGTCACTGCGCTGTCTCCCTGCTTGGTTGCTGTCACTGCGCTGTCTCCCTGCTTGGTTGCTGTCACTGCGCTGTCTCCCTGCTTGGTTGCTGTCACTGTGCTGTCTCCCTGCTTGGTTGCTGTCACTGCGCTGTCTCACTGCTTGTTTGCTGTCACTGCGCTGTCTCCCTGCTTGGTTGCTGTCACTGCGCTGTCTCACTGCTTGTTTGCTGTCACTGCGCTGTCTCACTGCTTGTTTGCTGTCACTGCGCAGTCTCACTGCTTGTTTGCTGTCACTGCGCTGTCTCCCTGCTTGGTTGCTGTCACTGCGCTGTCTCCCTGCTTGGTTGCTGTCACTGCGCTGTCTCACTGCTTGTTTGCTGTCACTGCGCTGTCTCCCTGCTTGGTTGCTGTCACTGCGCTGTCTCACTGCTTGTTTGCTGTCACTGCGCTGTCTCACTGCTTGTTTGCTGTCACTGCGCTGTCTCACTGCTTGTTTGCTGTCACTGCGCAGTCTCACTGCTTGTTTGCTGTCACTGCGCTGTCTCCCTGCTTGTTTGCTGTCACTGCGCTGTCTCCCTGCTTGGTTGCTGTCACTGCGCTGTCTCCCTGCTTGGTTGCTGTCACTGCGCTGTCTCACTGCTTGTTTGCTGTCACTGCGCTGTCTCACTGCTTGTTTGCTGTCACTGCGCAGTCTCACTGCTTGTTTGCTGTCACTGCGCTGTCTCACTGCTTGTTTGCTGTCACTGCGCTGTCTCACTGCTTGTTTGCTGTCACTGCGCAGTCTCACTGCTTGTTTGCTGTCACTGCGCAGTCTCACTGCTTGTTTGCTGTCACTGCGCTGTCTCACTGCTTGTTTGCTGTCACTGCGCTGTCTCACTGCTTGTTTGCTGTCACTGCGCAGTCTCACTGCTTGTTTGCTGTCACTGCGCAGTCTCACTGCTTGTTTGCTGTCACTGCGCTGTCTCACTGCTTGCTTACAGACAATATATCCTTTAATTGTTTATTTAACAAGCTGTCTCTGTGAACCTTTCTTTCTATTAGACTGCTCTATTCTATTGATTTGATGGTCCGTGCTGTCTACATCTGATGTGTCCTGTCTATAGACTGCTCTGGGCCTGTAGACTGCTCCTCTGTGTGCCCATGAACCTGGGAGAAGTAAAGATATAACAAGAGATAAATTGACATTTGGCATGCTATACTATTAACTCAATGCACCAAATATTGATTCAGCAGCCCATGTTATTTGTGTAGCGCACATTACGGCTGTTAATGGTGCACAATGATAACACTACAACACCACAGATCTCTCTCTGTTATAATAGCTGTCCAGCAAATACTCCCCCCCCCCCCTCCGGTGTCTATCACTCCATGCACTTCTATGTATATCGTATACCTGCAGTACAGTCTCCTGTCTGCTTGTGATCGACACCATCTACATTTTTAGACTTCTCGTCCTCTATGCTTTGTTGTCAGTTCCATGAAGTCTCAGCATCATAATAGCAGCTACAGCCTGTGCCGTCTCCTCCTGCTTAAGGATCCTTTTTTCTATATTCCAGCTTATCTTCAGCATAATATGGTCAGAGCCATCTCTTCCTGTCTCAGAAATATGTACCGTAATTCATCTCCTTTCTATGGTTTTCCTAACCTAAGCTAAGACACTGTAAGTATAAGGTCATAGAAGCTGAACGGCCGCCTTCTCCATTATAACAGTGTGCCGGTAACCTGTCTATTAATCAGCAGCAGCCATGACTAGATATAGTGCAGACCACTGTGCGTCCATTAGTATTGCTGCCCCAGGTTGCCCCCAATAATAATAATGATCTCACAGTATGCCCCCATTCATAATAGTGCATATAGTAACAATGTAACCCCAGTATCCAATTGCTCAATAGTAATAATGCTACAAAGATGGTAAAAAATGGTACCGCAGAATGCCCCAATCCATAATAGTGCCCATATTGTGCCCCTAACAGAATATTATTAATGCGCTCCCAGTATACAACCATGAGTAATAATACCCCCCCCCCCCCATGGTGCCCAATACTAATAATGCTCCCTTATTGTGGCCCCCATCACTAATACTATCCCCAAAGTAATATTGCTACCCAGGGTGTTCCCATTAGTAATAATGCATGGATGCCCCTATTCATAATAGTATTTGCACATTGCCCCTAGTAGCATTTATTTTTTTGTAGATTTTGTACATTTTTCTTTCCCCATCAGTATGTCTTTGTAGAATAGGAGGAAATCCACACAAACTCCTTGCAGATGTTGTCCTGGCGGGATTCGAACCCAGGAATCCAGCGCTGCAAGGCTGCAGTGCTAACCACTGAGCCAGTGTGTTGCCCAGTGCCCCTAATAGAATTGTAATAATACTCCCCCATGTGGCCCTATTAGTATTATTACTCACATAGGGCCCTCAATAGTAAAAATGCCTGCCATAGCGCCCCCAATAGTAATGATGCCCCTCCTATATGCTATTAAATTAATTGCTCCACCTAACCATATAAAGGAACGATATACCCTCCTTACTCCAGTGGCCTGAGCTGTATTGATCAGTGGCCATTGATCTGCTCCCTCATAGTCCTACAGTAGCCTGTGTGTGTCAGAGGGCGAATGCAGGGCTCATTGTTATTGGTGGAGGTCGATACAGTTGATTGTGAATCGGGGCGGACATTTGGACACTAGACAACAGATTTAGGCCCTTTTGCACTAACAGCACCCCCTCTTCTGGTCTCTCCAGTGTGCGGCAATAGCTCACAGATTTTAGAAGGTTCTTTGATCAACTTATCATTGAACATAAAAAATATAAAAATGCAATAATTGTGTAACAATCCTGTAGGTGAAGGTCCTGTCTGAGCGGATGGTCTGCGGCGTCTCTGGGAATTGTCTACCTGTACAGGTGAGTCACCCTGGCGAGCTCTGGCCCGGTGTGTACTTTCATTTGCATCCGTTGCTCATAGGTTTATTCATGACGGCGTCCTCTTCTGGAGTGTGTGTGTTTAACAAGGATGGAGATTTCAGCTGTTTGCACTTCCAACTGCTAACAATAAAATACACATCGATAGATATTAATAATGGGCCTTAAAGGATGATCTAATGCCTTGTCCTAATAGGTGTGCCAAGCCTCATGTTCTGGGAGATTGCTTCATGGCGGCTCTTCACTATGGGAACTAAGGGTGTAGCGGGGCCTAGAAGTGGCAGGTGCCAACCGAGAGGGCTCAAAGGTCTTTCTATCTATCTATCTATCTATCTATCTATCTATCTATCTCCTATCTATCTATCTATCTATCTATCTATCTATCTATCTATCTCCTATCTATCTATCTATCTATCTATCTATCTATCTCCTATCTATCTATCTCCTATCTATCTATCTATCTATCTCCTATCTATCTATCTCCTATCTATCTATCTATCTCCTATCTATCTATCTATCTATCTCCTATCTATCTATCTCCTATCTATCTATCTATCTATCTATCTATCTCCTATCTATCTATCTATCTATCTATCTATCTATCTATCTCCTATCTATCTATCTATCTATCTATCTATCTATCTCCTATCTATCTATCTATCTATCTATCTATCTATCTCCTATCTATCTATCTATCTATCTCCTATCTATCTATCTATCTATCTCCTATCTATCTATCTATCTATCTCCTATCTATCTATCTATCTATCTATCTATCTATCTATCTATCTCCTATCTGTCTGTCTATCTATCTATCTATCTATCTCCTATCTATCTATCTCCTATCTATCTATCTATCTATCTATCTATCTCCTATCTATCTATCTATCTATCTATCTATCTCCTATCTATCTCCTATCTATCTATCTATCTATCTATCTATCTATCTATCTATCTCCTATCTATCTATCTATCTATCTATCTATCTATCTATCTATCTCCTATCTATCTATCTATCTATCTATCATCTATCTATCTATCTATCTATCTATCTATCTCCTATCTATCTATCTATCTATCTATCTATCTATCTATCTCCTATCTATCTATCTATCTATCTATCTCCTATCTATCTATCTATCTATCTATCTCCTATCTATCTATCTATCTATCTATCTATCTATCTATCTATCTATCTCCTATCTATCTATCTCCTATCTATCTATCTATCTATCTATCTATCTATCTATCTCCTATCTATCTATCTATCTATCTATCTCCTATCTATCTATCTATCTATCTATCTATCTATCTCCTATCTATCTATCTATCTATCTATCTATCTATCTATCTCCTATCTATCTATCTATCTATCTATCTATCTATCTCCTATCTATCTATCTATCTATCTATCTCCTATCTATCTATCTCCTATCTATCTATCTATCTATCTATCTATCTATCTATCTATCTATCTATCTATCTATCTATCTCCTATCTATCTCCTATCTATCTCCTATCTATCTATCTATCTATCTATCTATCTATCTATCTCCTATCTATCTCCTATCTATCTCCTATCTATCTCCTATCTATCTATCTATCTATCTATCTATCTATCTATCTATCTATCTATCTATCTCCTATCTATCTATCTATCTATCTATCATCTATCTATCTATCTATCTATCTATCTCCTATCTATCTATCTATCTATCTATCTATCTATCTATCTATCTCCTATCTATCTATCTATCTATCTCCTATCTATCTATCTATCTATCTATCTCCTATCTATCTATCTATCTATCTATCTATCTATCTATCTCCTATCTATCTATCTATCTATCTATCTATCTCCTATCTATCTATCTATCTATCTCCTATCTATCTATCTATCTATCTATCTATCTATCTATCTATCTATCTATCTATCTATCTATCTCCTATCTATCTATCTATCTATCTATCTATCTATCTCCTATCTATCTATCTATCTATCTCCTATCTATCTATCTATCTATCTATCTCCTATCTATCTATCTATCTATCTATCTATCTATCTATCTCCTATCTATTGACCATATAATGCTGTAGTAACCTCTCTAGAATCCTCTTTATAGGACGTTCTGACATTTGCACTGTGTAGGTTTTCTTTGAGGATTTCAAGTATAATCTGGATAATCCCGGAATAATCTTGCACCTCTCGCTCTCTGGGGTGCTATTCATTTCCATGAAAAAACATGACTCTAATTGACAGAACAAATTGTCGCTTTATTTCCTAATTGATTTAGTTAGTGACATGATCCGCGTTTATGTTGCGTCTCCGATGACATTTTTAGATAATTGGATTTAATTTGGGAATGCGGCCTGATCACGTCCGGGGGACTGAGCCCAACATTTGGTTAGAGATCTATTAATAACAGGCGATATAAAAATCTACAAGTTTATTTTTATTACATTTGTTTGCAATGTCGGATGTCTTAAATATCTCTCTTTGCCAAAACCCCAAAAATAGACGTTTCCTTAATGTGGTGCCTATGAAAAGATCTGCTGGATTATACCCAGTGCTATGTCCTCTGTACATGATGTGCCCATAAGTGCAATGGAAAGTAAAGAAATATTGTATAACAACACTACTATGTCACCGTTCGGTGTATGCAGCCCCCACTGCGGCACTCACAGGGGTGTAGCTATAGGGGGTGCAGAGGTTGCAATTGACACCAAGCCCTGAAGTCTCAAGGGGCCCAGAGGCCTCTCTATAACATAACCAGACACCTGTAGTATCGACAGCACATGGTAAGCCGGGGCCCCATGACATATTCTGCATTGGAGCCCAGGCACACAGACATACCCCATACATACCATATCTATCACAGTCTGATACAAGACTTCTCTTGTGCTTCCCCTCTCTTCTAGAATTGCCTCTCTCATTTTACCCTCCAAATCTACAAACCCTCAATGAAACTATAAATAGACCTAACTAGTCCCAGCACCAGCCCATCTGACATGTCTAGAGGTGCTTCCTCCCAGAGCTTTAACTAAAGGATCAGAGGTCCTGGTGCAAAACTTGGTGCTTAACTTGGGCCCCCCGTGCAACTGTCAGCTGTGCCCCAACTTTCCATGTTAGCAGCATTTACATTCCAGGGAAGTAACTAAACATTCATGGGTTAATAGCTCATCTTGGACCGCCCTGTGCAACTTCTTCTCACAACCATCAGTCACTTCCCATCCATACCTTTTTGCAGCAGTTACATTTCCCTTTCCTTCTCTATCTGGCCCAGACCGCCATAAAGACTTGTTCACTACATCATTCCCGTCACCCTGTTACACAGTAATTGTGTCTCCTTTCTTGCTACAATCTCTCTACAACCAAAATCCCTCATTGACTGTTTACTTCTGCTGAACTGCCATTAAAGGGTTAATGCTATCCTTTCTGACAGTGGAAGGCTGTGTATCATAAATCTTCTCACTCCAGTGCACCAGAGGGCAGGAATACATTTACAATGCACAGACTGCCAGCCATTAAAGGGAATCATAATGGAGATCGAAGAAGTTTGGTCAAGTGTGGTGAGGATGACCCGTACACCCCCTCGTGTTACCCCCCCATATATCCCTAGTACTATTTTCAGGACTTCTTAAAACAGCTGGACTCCAATGCATTACCATGAGCATCACTAAGTATTCCTTGTACCCGTTTTAGACATAGTCCTAATAATACAGCACACAAGGAATCAACTGTGTTAGACCAAGAGCATATCCGCGGGGGGACACACACAGAATAGACCCAGTGCCATGGTGTGCCCCCCTCAGGCCAGGCTAGGCATAACACATTGTATCAAGTGCTATGGTTGGGTTTTGCAGACGTTCCACAAGTATCTCCTATCTCTGCTCAATCGCACAGACTTTCAGTAACGGTGATACTTGCCAGGTTCTTGTCATTCTTCTTTCATCACATTTTCAGGTGCTTCTTGACGGTTTTAAGCTGCAGAACATAAAAAAGATAAATCCAAACATACACGTCCATGGAGCCGAGCCGTCATTTAACTCTTAGGTGTTTGAATCTTTGTGCATCATGATAACTCACTGCTAATGCAATAAATTTAGCGGCAGTCCTATGTAAATCCATAGATCATGCCAAAATGCATCTGACCCAGCGGCAGAGAACTATTACACCTGAGGAAGGGCAATTTATAATACGTTGTGTTCAAGTTTTTCTGTGAATCAAGTCGTTAACTCAACTTTCATGGTGGGAGGGCAGTTCCTTCAAACCAGACTCACAAACGAATCTGTGTGCCGCTCCTTTTGTTCCTTGGTGATTAATAGGAGATCCTAAGGTGGGGGGGGGGGGTCATCAATATCAGATCCTTAGGAGAGATCATCCATATCAAATCATTAGGATGGGTCATCAATATTAGATACCTAGGAGGGGTCCTAAGGATCTGTTGACCACTCCTAAGAATCTGATATGGATGATTTATGACTTAACCTAAAGATCTCGTATTGATGACCCCCCCCCCCCCCTAAGGATCTGAGGATTTGATATCGATGATTGCTTTTAACGAACTTATAATGATGACCAATCCTAAGGATCTGATAGTGATGACCTTTTCTAGGGATAAGACATTGTCCCCTTCTAAGGACCTGATATTTATGACCTCTCCTAAGAGTCCAATATGGATTACTTCTCTTAAGGACCTGAAATTGATGACCTTTTCTAAGGAACTGATATTGAGGAACTCTTCTAAGGAACTGATATGGATGACTTCTAAGGACATGATGTTGATGACCTCTCCTAAGGACCTGAAGTTGATGAACTCTTCTAAGGAACTGATATGGATGACCTCTCCTAAGGACCTGATATTTATGACCTCCCCTAAGAGTCCGACATGGATTACTTCTCCTAAGGACCTCTTACTGATGACAACTCCCAAGGATCTGAAATGCATGACCCCTCCTAAGGATGTCATATTGATGACCTCTCCTAAGGACCTGATATTCATGACCTCTCCTAAGAGTCCAAAATTGAATACTTCTCCTTAGGACCTGATATCGATGACATTCCCATATATCTGATATGGAGGACCTCACCTAAGGATACGTCATCAACAACTTAGTCTCATAAAACTCCTTTAAGTTTACGGAGCGCTGAAAGGTCTTCTTCAGCCCACACAACCCTGCTCCATCGGTATCCCAGGTTGGCCTTGCTGTATTCTCATCCTCACCAACTTGCTAAAGCGCCCTTGCTGATAAGACCATGTGAAGGTTGCCAGATTTTTGCATGCCAGACTCTATTGACACAGCTTTCAAGAAAAAGAAAAAAAAATAAGGAACTTCAAACCCACAGTCAACAGAGGTGCTGAAGACGAGTGTAGGAGAAACACTACCTATTCACACTTCCAGTGTACATAGGGGAGCTAATCTGTTCTGCGGTCAGATGATGTATAGAATTGTTGACAGGTGAAGGTAATCTTAAGAATACATAATTTCCCTAACCCTATAAAGTACAACTCCTTCCAAGACGGAGCTTTGTTTATTTCTGACATGTCGTGAACAAAGGCCTGCTGGGTAGTTTTCTGCTATGATAACAGACTATTATGGACAGACAAGACGTACTGTACACACACAGGCAATCCCTCCTTCCCCACATTTATCATCCTGACACAGAAAAATATGAGAAATGTCTCTTTTTTTTTCTCTCCTCGTCCTACACGAGAGTCACTTGTAAAGGCTTCAAGACGATGGACTCAATGGATCTTTCACGTTTGGTCGTTCCGGCTAAGTGACATTTACTAACAAGACATTGTGACAAGATGTTCGGATCACACTGAGTGAAGATGCATCAATCATTGCCGGGTTTTGTGTCATTGGATGCTTGTTTTAGTTTGATAGATTCACCTTGCGGGGTGTAAAAATTCCAGAAATGATACCTGGTGGAATGTAGTAGTCACTGAGGCATGCTAGTCCCGGAGACAACGCAGGGCACCTCGTATTACTGACCAGCATTGAGGGGGTTACATGCAAAATACATAAGAACAAGTGCAATAGATCTAGGGCCCTAACCACAAGGGCTTACAATCTATGAGGGAGGGTAGCGCCGCAGGCGGCGCTATGCCAGGGCCCCAGGGAGGGCGGCATTTTTGCTTACCTAAGCCAGTCCAGGACAAGCTGTCCTGGACTGGCTTAGCGTCACCGTCACCGTCCCTGCCTGCTCTCTGCCTGTTAACGCCGCTCCACCACGCCCCCTTTGCTCCACCCCGCCCCCCTTCGCTCTGCCCCCTCCTCCTGGGGCGGGGGTGGGGGGCGGCTTTCTGTTGTCCGCCTCAGGCGGCAGAAAGGGTAGGTTCACACCTGAGGGAAGGGGGGAATGGGGTAGAGATGGACGGTGCAAAGCTGTTCAGGTGGGTGGAGGTAAGGATGGGCGAACCTCTAAAGATTTGTTTCTTCTGGATTTATTCTCACCTTCCCTCAAGTCTTTCGGGCCTCCTCACGGCGTCCGGCGATCTGTGTCTTCCTCCTTCGAGCGTGTGATGTCGCATCAGACATTACGTGTCTAGAGTTACCCCTGAGTCTGTGATTGGGCCTTGGCGGAGACCTGGGCATGAGGTCATTGGTGACCCAGGGTGCAAGTTGTCACCGAAGTGCACCAGAGCGCTCAGAGGAGGAAGACACAGATCTACGGACACCGCAAGCAGCCCTGGAAGAGGTGAGGGAGGCGAGTATAAATGTTTGTTATATTTTACACCTCCCCTGGGCCCCCTACTATTATACTCAGGGGTGTATAAAAATTTCACTTCTGGTTCTATCTGAACATGTTCAAACCCAATCAGAGGATTGCTTTGTCCGAACACAGTGCGAACAGTATATACTATACTACTATACTACTATACCAGAGTATATTAATTTACCGTAAATCGTATCATGGCGGCCATTTTACTTTGTCCGAGAGGAATCCCAAATTGTTAAACAGCGGCTGGTGAGGGACGAGGAGATTCAATGTTGGCTGCTGAAGGTGTTGAGGGCTTGGAGGTGAGGCTTGAAGGATAGCGCAGAACCATTGGGCTTGTGGGATGGGGGTATGTGTGGCACCATTTACTTTGGCAGATCGGTCAGGTAGGGGGAAGATGATGAACTCTGTCTTCTCTATACTGAGGCTATGGCTGTTAGACAGTCTATTTGATGGTAGCGACACTTCTTCAGCGTTGCGTTTGCTTCACAAGCCACATGACTTCATGTTCATCGATCACGTGGCCCTTTTGCAGCTCATCCCAATGAATCAATACCAAGCACAGCCACTATACAATGGATGGCGCTGTGCTTGGTTTTCTATAAACACTCCTCCAAAAACTGTGATCTGCCGATCGGCAACGGATCACCCAATTATTAAGACTCCTACGTTACAGCACCCCTAGTGGCCATTTACTTTACTACCTGCGGTTAGGCGTTCCCATCCTTTATTTCACATAATGACCCATACAATAAAAATTGTCACTGTTAAATAATTGTCTCCTCGGTATAATAACCCTTTAAGTAAGGGCGATGAAAGTTTTTTGGCTGGGGCCGAGGAGCGATTACGCAGATGATTGAGACACAAGTTACTATCGGGAGCTGGCACTAGCACGTGTTGATCTGTCTTGTATTGTGGAGATGAGATGACTTCCATCTTGCGGGGTGATATGTATGGACGGCAGTGAATAGCAGGAGAATGTCAATGTTTGCTTAGACCTCAGAATGACTGTGAAAGGCCCTGGCGGAGGTGTTGACAGTAATCTGCGGAATTAGGCTCACAGTATGGAAAACAGGAAGGTAGTGAGACGTACCTGGCAGGCGACCTGCGCTCCTCACCTGAAACACCACCGAACGGTTGTCCTCAGTTCAGCGCCAATGTTTAGAGAAGAATAACAGCCCGCGCGTCCTTTGTGCCAAGGTTTCCAGGTAGAACCGAAGTGACATCGCGCCTTGTCTTCATCCAACTGATAAATCGCTCTGTTCCCTTCAATTGAAAGCAATTTCTCCAGTCAGTGATTTTAAGAAATGGAAAAAAGGCGATTCCAGGTAATGGGTTCCTTGGATGTAGAGGCTGGAACCGTGCAGGGGCCACACATGGAGAACAACGCAACATTCAGACTCCACAGTCACATCCTACAGCGTTCCCATGGGCAACATTGGTATTCGTAGCCTCGGATTGATCATTTTTAGTTTTGGAATTCTGAGATATCGGGAGAAAGATCCGAGATGTGATTTAGGGAAATTGGTCACTTTGTGGGGTATGGAGAAAAAATAGATGAGGGGCATCTCCTCTAGGTCCACAACATGTCTGGCCGAGGAATGGGTGAAATGTATAGGGAGTCTGTCAGCAGAACCAGTATATTATCCCAGCCCTGCAGATAGATAGGTTACTGTCACCAGACCCAGCATATCACCCCAGCCCTGCAGATAGATAGGTTACTGTCACCAGACCCAGCATATCACCCCAGCCCTGCAGATAGATAGGTTACTGTCACCAGATCCAGCATATCACCCCAGTCCTGCAGATAGATAGGTTACTGTCACCAGACCAGCATATCACCCCAGCCCTGCAGATAGATAGGTTAGTTTCACCAGACCCAGCATATCACCCCAGTCCTGCAGATAGATAGGTTACTGTCACTAGAACCAGCATATCACCCCAGCCCTGCAGATAGATAGGTTAGTTTCACCAGACCCAGCATATCACCCCAGCCCTGCAGATAGATAGGTTACTGTCACCAGACCCAGCATATCACCCCAGCCCTGCAGATAGATAGGTTACTGTCACCAGAACCAGCATATCACCCCAGCCCTGCAGATAGATAGGTTACTGTCACCAGAACCAGCATATCACCCCAGCCCTGCAGATAGATAGGTTACTGTCACCAGAACCAGTATATCATCTCAGCCCTGCAGATAGATAGGTTACTGTCACCAGACCCAGCATATCACCCCAGCCCTGCAGATACATAGGTTACTGTCACCAGAACCAGCATATCACCCGGGCCCTGCAGATAGATAGGTTACTGTCACCAGACCCAGTATATCACCCCAGCCCTGCAGATAGATAGGTTACTGTCACCAGAACCAGTATATCATCCCAGCCCTGCAGATAGATAGGTTACTGTCACCAGATCCCAGAATAACACCCCACCCCCTCAGGAATTTCACCTGTTTTTCATCCTCTGGGTGGCAGCTTTCTGCAGCTGAAATCTCCCTCCAATCATAGTCTATAATAGAGAGCAGATAAGTTAAAGGGAGATAGATAATGCAAATGAGTGAATGGTGTACAATAATATGATAATGAACTGTCTAGACTAGAGCAATGATAGAATCCTCGTTGCTCCAAAGACCTAACTTACATATTGAGAAAACCAGCGATATCTTGTCTATGGAGGAAGTGATTCACAAGGGGAAAACTCTATTGGATTTATGTGACTCTTACCTATCTACCTGTGGGGTTCTGGTGATAGACTCCCTTTAACGTCTCTGCTCATGTGTTCTGCACCTCTGGTGGGGCCTTATTACCCCTCTTCCCAAGAACAAGACAGGGCATATAAAATGCAACATGGCCAATGATACAACCTGTTGCTTAATGGTCAGGGCAATCATGGGTAGGGGAGCATTTGGATCGAAATACAAAATCTATGACATGGTCCCACTGCCCACCGAGTACCATTTATAACATTGGTATCCTTTGGTGGCAAAGAGGTCTTTTGTCTCATCAGGAATCCAGGTCTAGATGTAACTGCCCTCCTAAAACTACACCCCTCGGTCAACCTTTTGACTAGGACCCTTTCCATAGTCCTCTATAGGATGTTTCCAGTACTCTTAGGTTCATCTACATGACAGGTGTTCTTCACCATTGTGACCTTTGACATTTGGACCCGTTTCAGGCCGTACACCGGGATAACTAACAGGTTAAGTAAACCGGAGCTGACAAATGTTTAATAAAAGTCATAGAGCGACCACAATGACACGGCCGTATTTACCTTCTGATATACAAATCCTGGAAGCCGCAACGTATTTGCTTAATGTTGTTGATATTCCAAATGCAAATCATTAAAACCAAGAGAAGATGAATAACGTCCGTGAGCGTCACCTCCGAATAGTGCGGAAAACACCTCAATTTGACATGTGTTTGGATCTAGTCCATTGGGGCGTAGACTTGGTACAATGTAGTACAGAAAAATTATGACCACTCCATGAAAGCTGCCATTGCTGCCATTGTTCATGTATCCAGAATCAGAAGACAATGCGAGGAATAGCAAGTTACTAGAAAACCATGGCTGATTCTGTACACATAGCGCCCCACCTGCACACAGGTTATGTGTAGTATTGCAGTTCATCTCCAATAATTTCAATAAAACTGAGCTGCAATACCAGACACCACCAATGGACATGTGTGGCACTGTTCTGGATAAAAGTAGTCATGTTGTTCTAATCCTTGTTATTTCCAGATCCCATCTTTGAAATGTTTGGGGTATCTAATAAGCATGGCGACTGTAATCTTTAGGGCAAGAAGGGATCTACATTTCTGGAATCCCTTTGACCACCAAGATTTCAGATTTAATCTTAATAGGTCATTTGGAGAACCCTTTGTGCTAGGATGATGACCCACATTAAACAGGTTAGAGGATATCCCCCAATGATCAACTGTAGTCTGTGATGGCACTCAGCAACAAGTGTTCATTTTCTCTGCAGTGCCCCCGATGGGGATATGAAGTATTACACACTTCTGTTTTATATCAATAAAAACAGACCATATGGTGACTTTCTGCTTGGACCTCCAATGATCAACTGTAATCATTGATGAACTCAAGGGTTTAGTTTTGCTGCAGTGCCACCACAGGCGAAATTAAGTATTACACGTAGTTATATGATATATGGATACGTCAAGTCCTCCAGAGCTGGAGACAATCTATGGCTAATAAACGAGGGTCCTGAACTGGTGACCCCCCTCTTTTATGTCAGAATTCCCTATAGGATATTTGATAATGTTTTTTTTATTTTTTTTTAAATCCAGACAGCCCCTTTAAGAAACAATCCATTGGGTCCTCCAGCATCTGAGAGCCTCACTTATAAGTAGCAGCAAAGTGTTGACCATTTACAGCTCCAAATAAGCCTCAATTATAAAGGAAAACATTCATTTCAATGCACATAATTCAGACGTCAGGGTGGGTCTCTTACCCTCGGGGAGTAATTCGGAACTATTTCAGTCTCGTATGGATGTGAAAATCCAGATTAATATTTACAAGTTCATGAACCAAAAACTTGTTAAGCATCCCATTAGAGGAGCACATTCATTTCCACTTTCGCCCGAGGTACAGAAGTTGAAGTGGATAATTTTCATAAAATTTACTTGACTTTCACAGTAAGGAAAAAAAAAAAAAAAATTCGGAACAATTGCCACTTTTTGAGTGACGGGTTAATTGGCTTTTTGGCGCTTTCGTTCGGCCGTCCAGACTTTTCTCTTTAAACTCGTACTTTTTTCCCATGTTCTAGTCCAAGGCAAACATAAAGAATGAATCTATAATGATGTTCTTGTTATATCCACAATCTACAAAGGATTTACTTACCGACGTGAGCTAAGAAAAACAGGCAGGGCTACCAATGTGGCCGCTCAATGCCGGACTGAACGCTGGCCCATAGACTGAGATTTGGGATGTTACTGCACTCATAGAGCGGATGAAGGAGCTTTTAGACTTGGATACATTTCCACTATCATATCTATCTGCTAAATTTTTTTTAATACTAATTTTGTCACCAATGTGTTCCTTCCCTAGTCACCATTTTTTTGCAAAATTTACAGTAAAGAGCTTTCCCATAGGCATTACGCTTAGGGTTGATCGTGTTTGGAAAAGATCGGATTCCGATCGTCGATCGAGAAAATTTCACGATCGCGATCAGAATTCCGAACACGATCTTTTTAGGTGGGATCGAGATCGGTGATTATTTCCCACAATGCTTTGCTACTGGCCAAGCATTGTGGGAAAAGCTAACAATGTTAGCCTTCACACTGAGTATACGCTCCGCTCATTCTGAGTGGAGTGTATACTTAGTGTGAAGACTCCATAGGAATGAATGGAAGCAGCCGGCACACAGCCTTAACCCCCTGCACGCCGGCTGCGTCCATTCATTCTAATGGGAGACTAGCTAACATCTCTAGTAGCTACTTACCTGCAGAGATGGCTGGTCCGGTGCCCGGTGTTCTTGTTCTTCTTCGCCTCGCTGCCCCCACCACCCAGGTTAGTGTTAAAGAGCTAGGAAGAAGGCGGGGCTTGTGACTTAGGAGAGTGTGGGTGGGCACAGGGCGGGGAGACGTGACGTCTCCCCTCCCAGTACCCACCCACATTCTCCTAACCTGGGAGTCGGGGGCAGTGAGGCGAAGAAGAACGAGAATACCGGGCATCAGAGCAGCCATCTCTGCAGGTAAGTGGACACCAGGGGGACTAAGTAGCCAGAGGATTAAAAAAAAACTTCTGGCTACTTAGTGATTAAAAAAAATCACTACACAGCATGGATTCTAACAATTAAAGCGTTCAATTGTTAGATTCCATGCTGTGTAGTGAATAGGATTGTTTTTAAAATCCGATCTCCGATTAGTAAAAAAATCCCATTGACTTGCATTGGGATCGGAATTGGGATCGAGATCGGGTTCAAATGAAAAATGATCAGAAATTGGATTTCAAAATGGATCCTGAAAAGTCAAGATCGGCTCAACCCTAGTCACGCTATATTTATTATGTATTGTACACACTCTTGGTCACCTCTCCTGACCAGGGATGTGGCTGATCTAGAAAGGTGTGTGGCTTGCCAAAATGGATGTGGCTTGCGATACAACGCCAACGTCAAAAGTGCTCCAAAATTTTAATGCAAAATTCTTACCCAATCTAAACCAACTAAGGGGGCACTCACACAATGTAACGCGACGTTGATTCTGACACGTAAACTCGTGTCAGAATTAACGCTGCAAAACAGAACCCCATGGACTTAAATGGGTTCCATTTAGCGTGCGTAACACATTGAAACCAATGGGAGGCTTTTTAACCCATTGATTTTAATGTTACGCGCGCTAAACGGAACCCATTGAAGTCAATGGGATTCTGTTTTGCTACGCTGATTCTGACACAAGTTTATGTGTCAGAATCAACGCCGCGTTACAGTGTGTGAATGCCCCCTAATAGTCGGTATAAACTCACACAAGATATTCCGAGGGTGCTGTAGATTGATCCTCCATCATCCACCTTTGGCACATTGTCTGTTCTAAGACTATATTTTGGTCTAAGTCGCTTGGCCAGGTGATAAAGCAGTTCATGCGCTCCTTATTTTGGATTGGACTCTTGAGTCCGTTTTCACCTGCCCGATTGAGGACAATGGGTCTGTGACAAAACCGATCCCATGTGGATCCGTAAAAACCCGGGCCGAGAATCAACTCGGTCATGTGTATCTCCTAAAGCCGCACCATTTAAATTTTAGACGTGTCAAGAATGGTGTCCTCATTTATGATTGGCCAACGTGGACCTATAGGTGTCACCACGGCATCTAAACAGTGGGCTGTAAGTCAGCCAGAACAATACGGACATGCTGAGTAAATATTAAACACCCCAATCACTATCATATAAGTTCTGGAGGACCACAGGAAGCATTGATCCAGTGGTCACCTTGTAATACTTTACTTTACCACTGGGAGTGCTATACATAAAACAGAAGATCTCTTCAATAACATATTGTTCCAGCAATCCTGGAATCCTAACTTCAGGATAGGGGTTCTCCAAGCCATACGACCCAATAGTCATTGACGACATATTATTTTTTTCAGTATTTCACAATTTTAATGCCAAAAATCCAAAAATAAATAAAAATAAAATATATAATAAAATAGAAATAAAAATAAAAATATAAAAGGAAATTGTCACAGAATCTTTCTCAGGGTTTTAAGAGGTTTTGTTCTGGTCCGCTGGAATAGAGGTGACTATAGACGTATCCATGTACCTAATCCATAGACCATCCCCCAATCCAATGCAAACCGAGCTATGTGCGCGGGGCTATGGGCCCAACCCAGCAGTGAATGTGTTAAATGAATAAATATGGAAAATGTTTTCACATTTTGCTGAAATGTAATGCCTTTACAGCTTACAAGTTGTGCCTCGCTTGGGGCCCCATAATTATTTCATCATGGAGCAGGAAACACTGGTTGGTCGTATATAAACAGCCCAAGGCAGAGACCTCTTCATCGGATAGAGCATGACATTTGACATCTGTGCAGCCGTCCGCTCGCATGCCGCAATTAACCAGGCCGCTCTTCTACTGACTAATGTAAGGCTGACTGTGTGTCCAGGTCGGCCCCGAATGCCCCAGAGGTCTTCCTTAATCCGAGACGTTTCAAAAAGATAAATAAAAATTGCAACACATCGCTGTCCGCCATCAAAAAGCGGAGTGTTAACCTGCGCAAGGTTAAGAAAATAAATAGCGGCCGCGCTGTTATTTCACGGGCCCGTGTCGCCGCAGCCACAGGCCGAGGCCTAGCCGGTGCAAAGGCCCGCGACCTGCCGCGTTATGAGGTTCGGAGCAAGTCATGGAAAGAAAATAACTTAGCTGTGCATGGTAATGGGCGCACATTTATATTCATAAGCGTTTGACATGTAAATTCTCGGGGGGCGAAAGACCCCTCGCTAGGAAAGAACTGGCTCCCGGCTACACGCGGTGTCCTCCCGTATTTTGAGAGATGTAAATTTATGGCAGATCCGATGGGCTTAAGAGTTAATTGCGGCCATTATAAACTTGGGGATTATAAGCAGATGTTTTATTAGACTTTACAAGTAAGACGGCCATTGACTTCTGATCTCTCCCGTCTTAGAGGATCATGTAGATTTTTACTTCTTTGGTGGCCACTAAAATATTAATGACGCCTGGAGGAACGTAACGGGGTCGTGAGGGGAAGTGTCGGAATGGTGAGAGGTTAGAAAAATGGGGCGACGGATTTCTAAGGCCATTTTATTGATCTGAATATTTAGAAATTTGCACCTGATATATAGTAATGTGCGAAAGTTTTAGGCAGGGGAGGAGGGGGAAAAAGCTACAAAGTAAGAATATTCTCAAAAACTGTCGATTGACAAAATGAAGCGACCTTTACCCTTTAACCTTTGGAGGAGGAGTCCTGGAAGTGATGATACGGCCCCCACAGATAGAGCCCTGATCTCATCGCCGTCCAGTCTGTCTGGGATGACATGAAGAGACAGACGGATTGGAGCAAACAACATCCACCGAAGATCTGGGCTTAGTTCTACAAGATGGCAGCGGGAACAACCTCCCTGCCAAATACTGTCTGCAAGTACAGAGAAGAACTGATGGAAGAATTGATGGAAATGGATAGGATTGTGTACATTGTAGCTGAAAAGACTTGCTTGGGATTGAGGTTTGTCATGTGATATCTTGACGGGTTGAGCAGGGATGGACAGGAGGTCAGACGATCATCTGGTGACCCAGGATCTGCCCCAAAGGCCTTGTCCCGCTCAGTGCTTGATTCTTACACTGGTATCTGGTGTTAGAGCCCTGCCATATGTTGGCCATACACATTAGATGATAGTTATTGGATCAGGGGATCCTCTGGTCAGCTTATATATACTGGTGCCCCGACCCCTCAATGGTAGATATTGGAGCTATAGAAGGATCAGGTTGTTAGATCTTAACTTGCCCAATCCCGAGGTCACTTGGGGTCACTCACTTATCAGTCCTGTAAGATCACTTACTGGCACTTTAGTGGTTAAAATGTAACTTAAATTTTGGACAACTTTTTATTTTCTGGCAGTATTTGTGTCATGAATACATTTTGGAATGTACTTTAGTAACAAGTGTTTTCTCCTTCCTGTGAAATCCGGGATTTTTCCTTGTTTCTATATTGAGAGCTGTTTCTGCCTCTCACTGAATGTTACTGCTGAGCTCAATAAGGCCAAAGCCGCCTCCTTGTGCTGGTGACATCACGTTCATATCATGCTCAGTCTGAAGTGAATGGGGCTGAGCTGCAATACCAAGTGCAACCCCTATGATATCCCCAGTACTGTGCTTGGTATTCAGTGAACGGCCTCACCCCAGCACTGCAGACTCTACATCCAGCTGAATGTTGGGGTTTGTAAGTCTCGTAAAACCCCGCCTCTCCCTAGGCTAGTGTTACCGATGCTGGGAGTAGGCGGGGCTTGTTGTGGCTTAGGAGAGTGTGGGCGGGTACAGGGCGGGGAGACGTGAGTGCAGTACCTGCCCACACTCTCCTAAGCCACAAGCCCCGCCTTCTCCCAGTATCTCTAACACTATTCTAGGGAGGCGGGGGCATGCATGGCGCTCTGCGGGCATATCAATTAGAGAGAAGAGGAGCGAGAACAACGGGGAGCAGCAGCGCTTCTGTGCAGGTAAGTTGAGCGATTGGGATCGGAATTCTGTTCCTGATCTGTTTTAGGCGGGATCAGAACCCGTTTGTGATCGTGAAATTTACTCAATCGCCGATCAGGATCCGATCTTTTCCTATCCCGATTGCTCAACCCTAGTCCCTGCACAGACAGACAATGTTCTATCAAACTGTGTAGGAACACACCCCTCTTACTAAAGGAATGGTAGCTCCCAGTGCCATGAGGAATAACAGAGGAACCACAACACAGAATGATGAGAAAAAACTTGTTCAAATTATTAATTTCTGGTGAATTAAAGTATTTCCTAAAATAAACATGTCAGAAGAGGGGACAGATTCTCTTTAACCCCTTAGTATTTGTATTATTATTATTATTATTATTATTATTATTATTATTTTATTAATAATAATAACTATAATAATAATAATAATAAATTATAAGAAATAATAATAACAGCAATATATAACAATAATAATACTAATATTAACAATAAAAATCTAATAATATATAATAGCAACAATAGTAATAATAATATTGTAATAACATCAAAATAATAATGATAATATTATTATAATAGTATACTACAATGACAATAATAACAATATTAATAATAAATATAATAATAACAATAATTGTAATAAATATACAATAATAATAAATACAATAATGAATACAATAATAACATAATAATAGTAAAATAACTATAAATAAATAAAATAATTAGTATGGGTTCAATTGTAACAATAATTAGTAATAAATACATTATAATATTATTATTTGTATTATTATGACTATTCTTTTTTATTGTTTTTATAATTACTAATGTCATTCTTCATATTATTAAATTTATTTTTATTATTTCCCCCTTCAATGCATTCTAAAATATTCTAAAAAAAAAAAATTAATATTAAAATTTATATTTCGGTTATTTATATTTCAAAGTTATTTAAAATTTCTTCAGCACTAAAACATTTCAGCACAAAAAAAATAAAAACATAAAAAAAACCTCAAACCCGTGCGGTGACCGTCCCCTTAAGAGCCCAACCCAAATAAAGCCGGCTGTCTTTTCCTATATAAATAATAACATAAATGTGCGGCCGTGCGGCCTGGTAATAGCATGTCTGGCCTAGGAAAATGTTGTGTTTCGCGTCGCTGTTCCCGGTAAATGGATTTCTCCCCTCCATAACCATTACTTATCATATGATCTGAAAATTACACAGAGCGAGTCCTTCAGGGGCGCAGCGCCATGTTTATACTATCTGTTATCTATAATGCACTTACTGACCACTGGAAACCTGAACCATTTCATCATCCGACGTAGATTCACCAAAGGCCGAGGCCACACATCCACCGGCGCGGCGCGTACACAGACCTGCCGAGGAAACCGACACATGTAACCAATAAGACATTGTACAAACATTTATTATACCAGGACCCTTTACTCACTCAAGAGGGTCAAGTGGATGTTAGTTTAAGGGATATCACTTTAAAGAAACTGCAGAAAAGCAGAAAAACTCATATTTATACATCTAGAGAAATATTTTATTGTAAGACGGTAACATTCCTTTGATCGGATAGACCCCATAGGTGCCGGAACGTCAAATATCCCGGACTGACGGACGGTTATTGAACAGTATATAACAGTAAGTCTGATCAAACTATAGGAAGAAAAATAAGATGTTAACCCAAAATCTGCTGCTTTATTTATACCTATTTATTTGGAAAAGTAATACATTGTTCTGCTTGAAAGACTCCTTTAGGCCGGGGAGGGGGGTAACTAAAGATTCATGGGCCAAAAACTGCAACTGTGCAACTCCTTCTCACCACCATCAGTCACGCACATTTTTGCAGCAGTTACACTTCTCTTTTCTTCTCTATCTGGCCCAGACCACCATGACAACTTGTTCACAAGTGAGCGGTGCCCCCCACATAATAATCCCCCTTTAGGGCCACAGCCTGCCCCAAAGAATGTCTTTGACTATATGCTGCTGGGCAACTACTACTTAAATGGTTAATTTTCTCCTTTCTGACAGTGGCATGCTGTGTATCATAATTCTTCTCCCTCCAGTGCACCATAGGGAAGGGGAAATTTTTTTTACATTGCACAGACTACCAGCCATTAAAGGGATCCTATTATTTAAACACAGTTTTTTCTGGGTCGGAATAGGCTATTCGTCTCCTACCTTTAGAAGTCTTCTCCGGGCCACTGTTCGCTTGAAATACTGTGCATGCCCACGGCCACAAGAAAAATTTGTGGGCAGACGGCTCTGCTCGAGCCCAAGGCCTACAAATTTCACCGCCTGCGCTGGAAGAAGACACAGGAAGATGACGTTCCTGACAAAGATGAAGGCGGGGCTGGAGAGTTCTCTTCTGGCAGCATTGGGGACGCCCCCAGTGCTGTGAGAGAACTCATTTGCATACCGGTATTTCAAGTGAGTGGAGGCGCGGAGAATACATCTAAAGGTAGGAGACGAATAGCCTTTCTCAAGGCTATTCCGACGTGGTAGGGAGAAAAAAATGTGTTTAAATCATAGGATCCCTTTAAAGGAAATTGGCAAGGAAATCAAAGAAGTTTATCCAGCCCTAGTATGGTCAGGGTGACCCCTAGCATATGGGCTCGGCCACGATAACTACGTCCCCTATAGTTATGCTAGTGCTTTTGTACTACAAAGAGGATGGAGTAGCAGAGCAGACGAATACAATACATCATTCAATGATATCCCGTCAAAAAATGGATCCATAAACAGGACCTTGGGGATGATGGAAGCCGCCGTATGGCAGGAGATACTGGCAGTGGCATCCGTTTAATGTATACATCACAACGTATACTTGATGTCATAACTGTGATACGAAGGGATCCAAAGACTGATTCAAGATGGTTGTAAATATTATATTAACCAAATGGGCTCATTGGTGGGGTGTTGTATGGACAGAAATTTTGGGTTGGTTGATCATCGACAATACTCTAATATAAGGTCCCCTGAACTTATCAAAGAGTGTTCCAGCAATCAGCAATGATCGCCGTTTGATCTTGGTAATAAGTGTTTCATTTCCCTGCAGCGCCACCACAGGATGCATCAAGTATTACACAGAATTACATTGCAGATCCTGCAGAAGAGCAACAGAATGTGAAAATCTGGGACAATATGAGCAAAGTCAAAAAGTAACAAAATTAGGAAAACAGAGAGAGAAGGGATTGTGTAGTGACAGAATGAGAACATTAGACCGAGGCCGCACATGGCACAATGTTCTGGCAATTATCTTGCCGCAAGTCTGTGGACGATTCACAGCAATTCCACATGGAAACCCACATTTGTTACATGTGGGGTTTTGCTGCGGATTCATTCAAAGACTGAAATCTGTTATGAAAATTCATGACAAATTTGTAACATAATGTAAAAACCAATACCATGGTTACTTTCTCACAAGAATTTTTGCCCCTACATGTAGATGTTTTTCAATGCTGTGTCCAGAGGATGACGACAGAGTCTAAATCACACCCACTGCTTGGAACTGTGGCTCAGGATTGTCCCAGTGGATTCAGAATGGGTGACAGGGCCCCCCCCAGTGCCATAGGGCCCAGTGATTCTCCCCATGGTTCAAGAGACCCTTTTATAAACATATCAGACCAATCCAAGCTCTGTCCTCATCTATTGAGCTGCCGCTCTCTTCCTCTTAGACAGATTTGATAAATGGGGCCCAAATCGAATGTGACTTGAAATGACCCATTCAAGAACTATTTAATGAGTTTAAGGAAACCAAAGACCCGTCTGTCAGATGTCCCAGATCTGACAGGTCCTCTGCCGAAATGTGGGACTGATCCAGGTAGCCACGCTGATTTTAACTTTATCTGCATCCTCAGGACACAGATAAAGTTAAATACAATGGTGGAGCCCTGAGCCATCTGCGTTGTACTACACAGGGCACTGCTACTGTGTTGAAGCACAAAGGGGCTTGCTAGGAATCGGTGGAGCCAAAGAGGATATAGACGTGGTTAGGGGCGTGGCTCAAAGGGTTGTCCATCTTTTTAAGTCACGCCCCTAACCACGCCTATATCCTACCCACAGGACAGGAGATGTGCCCGATAACTGCGTCTCCCTATGATCAATAGGATGGTGAACGGAGCGCCAGTGTGCTTCTGCATGCACTTCCATGGGGCTTCAAGGACAGTATTATTAGGTTTAGTGGCCAGAGTGAACATTATATGATATACTACTGGTGACATGGAATATTTACAAAAAATAAAAAAAAAATAAAAAATAAGTTTGATAACGCCTTCAAAACCAGCCGGCAGAACACTAAATAAATAATATAAAACCAATAGAATGTAAAATAATAGAAATTAACTTTATTGTCCAATGGGAATTTTTTTTTATTTTCATGATTATTTAATGTTTTCAGATCTTTTTATCTAATTCCCATTTATTTCATTTATTTCGATATATTTTTTCAGAAGTGATTTTTTTTTTTTTTTTTGCTCTTTTATGTCTGTTATTGGTGAAAGGAAGAGGTTAAGACTGAAAGAGATTAGTGACAGAAGGAGGTGAGGAAGGAAATATCTGAAAAATTGTGTTGATTACTTCCACCTCGACCTTGCGATAATTAGCCTGTTCCTTAAGGTGGAATATGGCACACGATGGAGAGAAGTGGTTGTTAAAGGGGGGGCAAGAGGGGGCCGAGACGGAGGAGAAGCCGTCTGCAAGGAGAATGGATCCAACGAATAGTCATGAGAATTGTAAAGATGATATATTATTATTGATATTAATATTGATGGGTAGATTCTAGAGATGGACGGATCTCACAAGATTCTAGGGGAACTTCTCAGACCCCTAAGAATAATCATAGGAGGCCAGGGAAGGTGCAGAAAAATAATGCAGAGTCATACTCCATCTCCATCACTTCCATCATCCAGGGCTCCTGGCTTTCGGCCTCCTGGGTGATGTCAGTAGAGATACGTGATTGGGCCTCAGAGATCATGTGGGGTGTGTTGACATCATGGTGCATGTGTCAAAATATCATGACATCAGAACACCTCAGGTGACTGCTAAGGTCCAATCACAGGCCCCAAAGATAAAGAGAACGAGCACCAGACGCCGTGAGGGAGCACAGGATTGGGACGATGAGTAGGACTATTTCCACACTTACCCTGGGCCTCCACTTATAATACTTTGGGGTGGTGAACCCCAAAAATCTTGCGGCTGGTGAAGCTGAGATTTTTAGAAAATTGATAATGAACTCAGCTTGTTACAAACCAGTTCGCTCTTCTTGGGTAATTTCTATTTTATGTCTATGCTATGAATTTTGCATAGTGGGGGTCTTACATTTAGGCGGACCCACCAAGGTTTCATCAGGTAGTGAATGGAGACTATAGATCACTTTGTAAATTCCATGGGTTGTGTCTGGTGTTGAAGTCTAGTTGCAATACAAGACACAACCCATGGGTAGGTGGGGTGATGTTTCTGGTAGAAAGCAGCCATATTTTCATATGGCATCCCCTATGTTGTCCGAAAACTCTCCAGCGACGCTTGTTTTCTTCTCCGGACCGCCTCTTCTCCCATATCACTGTCGTGTCTCCATCCATAAGCACCAACTGCGCATGTCTGTTGGCCATTTTCCCGTTCAGCCACAAGAAAATCGCCAATGGACATGCGCAGTCGGTGCTTTTGGATGAAGAGGCGACGGTGACGCGAGAGAAGAGTCGGTCCGGAGAAGAAGACAGAGGCGTCGCTGAAGAGTTTTCATGCAACATAGGGGAAAACTGATGTACATATGGAAGAAAGAAGAAAATTCTCAGGAACAGCGGTGCGGATCAGAATAATAAAGGTAAGAGAAGAATAACCTAGTCTGACCTGTATTTAGTTAAAAAAGGGAATCCCAATGATAGAATCCATTTAATCCAATCATAAACCTGGTCCAGCACTTTGGCATTGGAACAATATAACTAAATTCTATGGTCAAAGCAGGCTTGTTGGTGCCCATATCTGATACTAACCTCTCATAAAAACATTTCATTATTAGTAGTATTATCACTCCTCAGGGGTGGAGCTAGAGGTAGAAAACCACCTCTAGCAACACCCCTGAGCAATCACACTACAACCAATAATGATATAGCTATAAGAATACCTTATCCCACATATATTTATAGAGTTGTAGCTCTAGTATGTATGTGAACATATGAAAAACAAGATTTTACACTAAGTACGGGATTATTATACATTGCAAAGATAATGCAAAAATACAAAATTAAGAAAAAAAAACCCCGTATACATAAAATGTTATTATTATGAGTATTGTCATTCCTCAGGGGCGGTGCCAGAGCTCCTCTAGAAACGCCCCTGAGGAATAACACTACTAAGAAATACTAGTAATAATGAAATATCTATAAGAATATCTTATTCCACATTTATTTTTGGAAATCTGTACCTATGCTCTACTAGTATATATAAAATGAACCCCCATAATTTTACAATATCTTTTATACATTGGAATTTTTATTTATTGCAAAAAGAAACGAAACAAAAGCCAACAAGTGTTGATGGTCTTCGCTTCTGTGACTGTAAATGTGAATATTTTGTGCACCGTCTAATTCTTCCTGGTTCAATCTAATTATAAGCCAGAAACGTGTGGACCGGCGCCAGCACTTTGGTAATGACGCGGTTTTAAGTTTCACACCTTCGCTTGTGCCAATCCGTCAAAAAAGCATCTTACAAAACCTATTAGCTGACACGATTTGTTAATCACGAACGCTCAGGGATATTTAATACATGGAGGATTAAGCATCGGTTTCAGAATGATGTGTTAACTCATCGAAGGCAAACACAAGAAGCCCCCGCCACCCCTCCCCAGATTTCACATGAGGTCTATGACACGAGGCCTCGGCCAAGAATGTGACAAAACCCGACGTTTCCCGTTAATGTTTATATAAATATTCCTCACGTATCTGAGAATGACGACAAACAATGAAATACGCGAATCCTTCATTTCCCGACATCACAAAAAATACCCTGGGTTAAAACCTAAAATTAAGAGTCGCCATATATATAAAAGGTGTGACATATAGGCATGGAACGGTTCCAGGACTTTACCAGAACTGGTGATATAATTTAAGGAGAGGTGTGCTTTAAAAGAACTTAAAGGGAATGCCCACCTGTGAACAGTTTATGTTTCTTTTTGCTCTGTGTAAGTCTAAAATACTCATTCCTATCTTTCTAGAGCTGTATTGTGCTGACTTTTCGTATATTGAGCTCCAAATCCCCTCTACATGATATAATAAAAGCAGGCTGTAGCCACCACTAGGAGGAGTTTAGGAGCTTTATACAAAATTGATAAGTAGTATGCATTAAGCTCTTGTGCTCCCTCTAGTGGTGACTACAAACTGTAGTTAATTCTATGCAGATGATTTGGAGCCTTGTATGAGAAAAACAGAGCTCCACCCACTATATAAAAACAGCCTATATAAATAAAACAAAAAAAAAGCTCACAAGCATAGACTCAGACGATAAGACAACCCTTCAATTGTATGGGGCCCTTCAGTGGGGCCCCTGCACTAACTTTTTTTTTTTTAATCAGCCACTAAGTATTATTAGTAGTATTATTACTACAAGTATCAGCCGAAATTTACTCACCAATCCCTTCTCCTCTTTAGGCCCACCTCCACTTTGACCTCCAGGGGGAGCCATATATTGTGTCTGGACACTGAACTATATCAGAGCATGACATCCTGACATAGCTCAGTGTCCGGACATAGTATGTACCGTAGTTTGCTGTGCAAGGACAGGAGTCTGGATCGGTGAGTATTTGCCGTTACCTTATGGAATGATCCAATAGGTATCAGCCTGATGTGCCACTGTGTGGGGGCCAAAAAGGGGGCAATATACTATGTGTGGGCCAAAAGGGGGGCAATATACTATGTGGGGGCCAAAAAGGGGGCAATATACTGTGTAAGGGTCAAAAAGGGGGCAATATAGTATGTGGGGGCTAAAAAGGGGGCAATATACTGTGTAAGGGCCAAAAAGGGGGCAATATAATGTGTAAGGGCCAAAAAGGGGGCAATTATAATGGGTGGGAGCAAAAAAGGAGACAATATACTTTGTGGGGCCAAGTAAAGGGGCAATATACTGTGTGGAGGCCAAATAGGGGAGCAATATACTGTAAGGGGGCCAAAAAAGAGGACGATATACTATGTGGGTGCTAAAGCAAAAAGGGGACAATATATTGTGTGGGGACCAGCAAAGGGAGCAATATACTGTACAGAGGCAGTAAAGGGGGTAATATACTATATAGATTCATAATGGGACAATATACTGTGTAGCAGCCAGCAAAATGGGTAATATACTCTATGGAGTCAGTAAAGGAGGCAATATTCTGTGGGGGAACCCATAAAGGGGTGTTTTGGATCTGAAATGGGGGAGTTTCAGTAAAAAGGAGGCATTGCCTAAAAAAATTTGATTGGGGGGGCCCCTGAAATGACAAGTATGCCCTGCCACTGCTAGACACTGTATGAATTTACAGTAGACAGACTATTGATTGAGTTCAAAGGGATCCATATCCTGTTTTTCTTCACTGAGCTCCCCCTAGTGGTGGCTCCAGGCAATGAGAATTTTTAGAATTCAGTTCTATGTGAAGTGGAGCAGGGGATTTGGAACTGTGTGTCAAGAGAAGGGAAGCACCACTAGTACGACCCCCTATACAAAAAAAAAATATTCTAAAATTATTCTATGGAAAGTTTCTGGAGATCGTAAAGTAAACTTTAACCCTTTCAGCGCAATTTTAATTTTGGCATAACATTCACCCTCTTAAGCTGGGAGACGTGGCAGCGGGCCCTGCCCTTTTGGACTGTCTGGACCCCAGAAATTTCAGAGGCTTAGAGGCTTTTCTTTAAATCCGGGCCTGCGTATAACCTCGCCACAACCTATTATTTCCCAGATACTGCAGCAATAATGTATAATTGTTCTACTTTCCTCGCTATAAACAAGTCGACTTTAACCCATTATGTCGGTAATTAAGGCACTTACCACATGCCGGCCATATGTGGGGAAAACCTGCCAGTAATGTAAGACTCCTTATTTTTCTATTGTGCCTTTATGGCTAGTTTATGCGTAAATATATATATATATATATATATATATATATATATATATATATACTGGAGAAAAATTAAAGGGATATTGTCAACAGGATGGATTCCTTTAAATTCTGCCATCTTACACGTGCCCTGTCCATAAGGAACGGTTGCGTGCCACTTATACACATACGGATTTGTAGAGGCTCATGAAGAGTTCTCACCATTAGCAATCACTTGTAAAGCATATTTTAAATGATCCATTTTTTTTCCAAAATTTTAAGCATATTTTTTAAAGAAATTTTTATATTTCTATTTTAAAACATATCTATATGTTTTATTTTTATTATTAAAATATTATATCCTGCAATTTTCGCTCTGACCACTAAGCCTAACAAAAACAGACCCACGCTTACTACGTCTACGACCGTCCTTAGATCTTCATCCAGGATTATTATACAGGCCCAATATTCTACACTTAACAACAAGGGTCCTAAAAGATGAACCAAACAGTTTCATTGTATTTTTTTGGAATTTTTTGGAAAAAAAAATACAAAATTGCAAGGAAATTGGACTTCCTCTTTCCGCTCAGATATGATGTCTAAGTCACGTCCCGGCTTCGTGCGGTTGAGTATATTATTAAGACCACCCAACAGGAGGGCATTTAATATTCATAAGGGGTAGAGAAGGAAACGTGCTGAGTAATTTCTGGATCCTTCGAGTGACTTGTGTTTCATTCGAGCGTTAGCAATGCAGAGGAATGTTGGACATTTTCCATTCTGCGCGGCCTGTTTTGGAAATCAGTAAAGGAAGGAGTTAAAAAAAAAAAAAAGTCAGTGACTATGGACTGTAGGTAGGAGAGATAAACAGCAAGCCGGGATTTGCCTTCTCTTTCTGGATCATTTAAAGTGACATTCTTTGCAACTATCCAAGTTTTTCCAGTGAGCGGACCTGAGTGCACTCAGTACAAACACGGCTTGTGCGGGGATTTGTCATCCTTGTAAAGAAGAGTTGTTATCAAATGGAGGATTTGCAGCAATTTGTTGGGTAAAGCACTAGTAAAATACAATACTATGAGTAAAGATCTCAAAAATGTCTTGCCCCACCACTGAGATCCTGACATATTGTCTCATGGATGTCCCAAAACCATACAGAATGATGTCGTTGCTCTGAGATCCTGGAATACCAGGAAATATATTCGGCCAAAAATTCTGACTTTCTTCCAATTTATCCAAGTTGAGTGGTGGGATGGAGATCTTGTACTTCCAGGTCTTGGTCCTATAGGTGTATGGTGGTGCCACCATGTCTTGTTGTGTTGGCAAGCAACGAGAATGCTATTCTTAGCTAATTGGAGGAGGTGGCAGTACCAGGAAAAGCCCAAGAATAGCCTTAAGTGGTTGTGTGTGCCACAATGCTGACAGTAGGGGCAGAGATGAGCAGATAAATAGGAGTAGTTTGGTGCCAAGGGGTTGAGAGCAGATGGTCCATGTCAGGTGCCGGGACAACCTGCTATTGAAGCTTGTCCATTGTGATCATGTTGGTGGACAGGAGGATGGAGGAGCTGGTCCATTTTGTGAGGTGTTGGTGGCCTGTAGACCAGAGGGTCTTATTCATTATGAGAGTGTTGGTGGCCTGGAGGTTGGAGGAGCTTGTCCATTGTGAGGTGTTGGTGGCCTGTAGACCAGAGGGTCTTATTCATTATGAGAGTATTGGTGGCCTGGAGGTTGGAGGATCTGGTCCATTGTGAGGTGTTGGTGGCCTGTAGGCCAGACGAGCTTGCTCATTGTGAGGTGTTGGTGGACAGGAGGATGGAGGAGCTAGTCCATTGTGAGGTGTTGGTGGCCTGTAGACCAGAGGGTCTTATTCATTATGAGAGTGTTGGTGGCCTGGAGGTTAGAGGAGCTAGTCCATTGTGAGGTGTTGGTGGCCTGTAGACCAGAGGGTCTTATTCATTATGAGAGTGTTGGTGGCCTCGAGGTTGGAGGAGCTGGTCCATTGTGAGGTGTTGGTGGCCTGTAGACCAGAGGGTCTTATTCATTATGAGAGTGTTGGTGGCCTGGAGGTTGGAGGAGCTGGTCCATTGTGAGGTGTTGGTGGCCTGTAGACCAGAGGGTCTTATTCATTATGAGAGTATTGGTGGCCTGGAGGTTAGAGGAGCTGGTCCATTTTGTGAGGTGTTGGTGGCCTGTAGACCAGAGGGTCTTATTCATTATGAGAGTGTTGGTGGCCTGGAGGTTGGAGGAGCTAGTCCATTGTGAGGTGTTGGTGGCCTGTAGACCCAAGGGGCTTATTCATTATGAGAGTGTTGGTGGCCTGGAGGTTGGAGGAGCTGGTCCATTGTGAGGTGTTGGTGGCCTGTAGACCCAAGGGGCTTATTCATTGTGAGAGTTTTGATGGACTGGAAGCTGAGAAGGAGAGACAAAGAATCTGTAAAAGTTCTGTTTAGTGCTCACCTAGCATACTCTTGGGTATACTTGCCAATTCTCCCAAAATATCCAAGAGGTTCCCTCAAAAAGGGTGACTTTCTGGAGTCCTAGAAGAATGGGTACTGGAGGCCTGGCAGATGCTGGAGGTTTCACCAATGTAACAGAAAAGGAGCATTTTGTAACCACAAAGGGGTTGTTGGGTTGTTTCAGGGGCTCCCAGATTGCCAAAAGTGGGGACGTCTACTACTGAGTGACCTATTTGGGAGAGATGGCATCAACCAACAAGGATTAAAAGTGTCACTGGGCAGAAGTTGAGGAATCCTTGGCTACAATCTTAGACATTCAGGTAGACTCTCATGGAGACAGCTGAACGCAGGTACTCCTGGGGCCATTTGTGGGGTCAGGAACTTAAAGGACTAGGTGAGGCAGACACATGATCAGGAGGAATCAGGGACAGGTACGTCTTTTATTTTTCATGAATGTCAGGTGACTTATTTTTTGGTGATAGGGTTGTTCCCCAGACACTGATTTGGGATGGATTAACTCATGAAGTGCTGCCTTCCAGTTGCCAGCCGTCAGCATTGTTGGCTCGTCCACCCTCTCCTGCCCAATTATACCCCTATAATGCCCCATCTGCAGCCTCCCCCGGACACTTCTGCCGCGTGTCAGGAATTACACAAAATGTTAAAAAGTCTCCGAGGTCACTTAAGGAGCTTTCAGAAGTCGCTCAAGAGAACAATTTCCACCCGGTGTAATTTTATGAAGTGTTTGTGCAGTAATTCACTGGATGAAGTTTTATAGTTTGTGATTCCACATCGAGCCACGAAATCCTAAAACCTGGAATACACTGAAAGGACACCTGTCTGGGGAACTACAGGTACCAGCATGCTCCATCTGTCTGGGGAACTACAGGTATCAGCATGCTCTGTCTGGGGAACTACAGGTATCAGCATGCTCTGTCTGGGGAACTACAGGTACCAGCATGCTCCGCCTGTCTGGGGAACTACAGGTATCAGCATGTTCTGCCTGTCTGGGGAACTACAGGTATCAGCATGCTCTGTCTGGGGAACTACAGGTATCAGCATGCTCTGTCTGGGGGACTATAGGTACCAGCATGCTCTGTCTGGGGGACTATAGGTACCAGCATGCTCCATCTGTCTGGGGAACTACAGGTATCAGCATGCTCTGTCTTAACTCTGAAAGGGGTTGTCACTCAGCTTTCTAAGAATCCTGAATGGAAAAACCCTAAACTAGGAAATATTTGTAAATAAATTGTTTAAAATTCTAGAGTTGGCGCTTACCAGTTTACAACTATGACATATAGCAATACTATAGCTTCAAAGTGCTTGACACCCAGCTTTCCTCAAGTCCCGAATGGCATCTGCAAAACAGTAAAGGTGAGTCATTGAAATTCTATAAAGCCACTTTTTAGCTAGATCTGTTGTTGGAAAGCTGTGTGATGTCATTTACAGTTTTTAATAAAGTTGTCATTCAACTTTCCGATAACCCCGAATGACAACAATAAGTAAACAGTAAATATAAATAGGTGAATATTGCGTTAGGCTGAGTTTTAGGCAGATCTGTTTTGACAAGTTGGGTAACAGTGAATACAAAGAACTCTGATAAAAAGTTTGGCACTCAGCTTTCCTTGAGCCCAGAACAAAAAAAAAACCTCACAGAAAATAAGTTCTCGGGTCGTGCTCCCTGGTCAAGAACAGATAGAAAAGCCTGAAGGGACTCTCACGGCCCTTGGTGCACTAAATGTTCTGCCCGTACCCCCTTTGATGGCAGCCATGCATTAAACCTCACCGGGGCCATCAACGATAAATTAGAATCTGTGGACAAACCTGGCAACAAGTGTTCAGTTTCTCTGTAGCACCCCCACAGGAGGAATGGAGCATTACACAGTGACCTTTTGACAAATCCTCTGCAGTGAGACACCCTTTGTAACCTGTCTTATGGCTAAGAGATTAGTTTTCTGAGAAGAGGACCCCTCCCCATTTTTAAAGGGGTTTTCCAGCCCCTGATTCTGATTGTGACCTATCCTATGGATTGGTCATCAGTATCTGATATATGGGGGTCTGACACCTGGACCCCAGACAGATTAGCTTTTCTGGTAGCCGCCCGGTGTTGAAAGCTTCAGTAGTGAATGCAGTATGCTTCTGTTCAAGTAAGAGAGGCGCTGCAATGCCCCGGAGCCACCACTATACTGTGGATGGCGCTACAGCTGCTCTTCTATTACTTATATACCAGCACACTGCATACACTCCCCATCCACTACTGTAGCTTTCAGTGCATGGAGGTAACCAGATCAGCTGATCTGTGTGGGGTCTGGATGTCAGACCCCCCCACTGTGGATAGGTCATCGGATTCAGAGATGCATTTGAAGCAAAAAAAAACCTTTAAGGCTGAGGCCCCACGTTGCGGAAACACAGCTTTTTTTTGTTGCTGATTTTGCTGCGGTTTTTGGAGCCAATGCCAGGAGTGGATTGAGCAGAAGGTAGAAGTATAAGAACTTCCTATAGGTTTCCCAGGTACTATTCCGTTATCGGGCCAGCAGAGCTTATCAGCACCAGCATCGGGACAGCAGCAGTCAGCATCGGGAATGACATCCAAGGACTGACTGCTGGCCCGATGCTTGTGCCCAGATCTCCTTCCATCTGCCCCGTACCCCTCTCTGGCCCAGCTCTCCTTCCATCTGCCCCGTACCCCTCTCTGGCCCAGCTCTCCTTCCATCTGCCCCGTACCCCTCTCTGGCCCAGCTCTCCTTCCATCTGCCCCGTACCCCTCTCTGGCCCAGCTCTCCTTCCATCTGCCCCATACCCCTCTCTGGCCCAGCTCTCCTTCCATCTGCCCCGTACCCCTCTCTGGCCCAGCTCTCCTTCCATCTGCCCCGTACCCCTCTCTGGCCCAGCTCTCCTTCCATCTGCCCCGTACCCCTCTCTGGCCCAGCTCTCCTTCCATCTGCCCCGTACCCCTCTCTGGCCCAGCTCTCCTTCCATCTGGGCCAGCAGTCAGTCCTCGGATGTCATTCCCGATGCTGAAATGCTGACTGCTGCTGTCCCGATGCTGGTCCTGATAAGCTCTGCTGGCCCGATAACGTTATAGTACCGTTTCCCATTCCTCTTGTAGCCATTCTTGGCTTTGGCTCAAAAAAACGCAACAAAATCTGCAACAAAAAAAGCTGCGTTTCCACAACGTGGGGCCTCAGCCTAACTCAGACTCATAGTATACAAAAGTGTAATGCTTCAGTTGGCCTGTGGAGGCACTGCAGGGAAAGTTCACAGTTCCAGCTAGAATCTCTCCGATCGCCAGGGATCCTACCAATCCCCTGTCTCATTATTAACAAAATGGCATTGTCCCGGCTGGACCTCCCCTTTAACGTATAGAGCTTCGTTGTGCATTATCTCTTTGTATCTGCCAATAATGGATTCTACATGTAAAATTCCAACCAAACTATGTATCGGAAATACGAGGAAGACATTTAAGGTTGTGATCCAGCCGCTTCCACGACACAATAGAACATTCTCTCCCGACAACAAACGAACATTTGTTTTCCATTTGGAGGATGAAACATTTCTAATGCATCCCACAAAAGCTTCCACTGACCGCGCGCCTCTCCCTTTAAACGTTCTATCATTATTCAGGCAGCTCATCCTGAGGAAAAAATACATCCACATGTGGAGGAAAACGAAAACGCCCAACCTCCTGGCATATGGCATTGTGTAGGTCTCCGGAGCTGAAAGACGCCATTGACTGTCCCACTTTAGGAACATTCCAAACACCGATACAAACAATCCCCTATAGACCCCCGATCCCCCCCCCCCATTGTCAAGGTTCCTCCCGCCGGTGACGGAAATTTCCTCTATTTCGGTAGGACCTGGTTGGGTCCTGTTGGGGAGGATGGAACGAAACGAGGAATAAAGACGTCTTCACTTGCAAAACTTTGGAAGTTTTTGAAATTTTTTTTTTTTTTTATTATTATTATTTTTTTTATTTTTTTTCCAGCGGCAGGAGAACATCCCCCCCCACCCCTCTATAAATAAACTCTCGCAAGCAGAAACAGCCTTGATTGCGAGAGATGAATCTGAACAAGCAGCAGGCACTACAGTAGAGTAAATGGCATTGTGCCAAGGGCCTCATCAAACATGTAATGGTTCCCACTTGACAATCAGTAAAGTACCTCTTCTCCCGTGGATCTGGCTCTTAATGATGATTAGAGAGGATGGGCTCTAAAAAATTCTGCGCTAGAAATGACCTCTTATTAATTTCTTTTGCTAGAAATGCGAAAATTTTCAAAGCGGCTTTAGAACGAAAAAAAAAACAAAAAAAACACGAAGCGTTGCCAGGTCGGGAAAAAAATAAAAAATAAAAAAAATCATCGGCGTCCTAGAAATGAGACTTTTCACTTTATTTGACTTTTATTTGAAGTGGACTTTTTATCGTACAGTCGGCGGCCGCCAGATGGGCCGAACGAATATTCAGGAAGGGCAATGATATCTGGGAGGTAGGAGGCACCGCGCGCCTTGTGTCTCCATGATTCGGTGCTCTAAGGTGTTACTGCTTACTGCTGCTCACTTCCAAATGTACAAAATTGGTGAATAGACCCATAGGGGGCTCAAAATGCGCCAAAAAACTTTCCTTATATATATATATATATATATATATATTGCTATACTAACTAGACTGGGGTCCTAGAGACATGGACGTAACTACCTGAGTAGTAGACATAGCCGCTATGAGGCTCAACAACTGCAGGGGGCAGTGTCACTGAGAGCTAGAGGACAGTCATCGATAACTATGGATGATGGAGGAGGATGTGGAACCCAGACTGAACCTCTACTGTACTGTGACATCCCTGTGTGTATTATCCCTGTACTGTGACATCACTGTGTGTATTATCCTGTACTGTGACATCACTGTGTGTATTATCTCTGTACTGTGACATCACTGTGTGTATTATCTCTGTACTGTGACATCACTGTGTGTATTATCCTGTACTGTGACATCACTGTGTGTATTATCCCTGTACTGTGACATCACTGTGTGTATTATCCTGTACTGTGACATCACTGTGTGTATTATATCTGTACTGTGACATCACTGTGTGTATTATCCTGTACTGTGACATCACTGTGTGTATTATCTCTGTACTGTGACATCACTGTGTGTATTATCCTGTACTGTGACATCACTGTGTGTATTATCCTGTACTGTGACATCACTGTGTGTATTATCCTGTACTGTGACATCACTGTGTGTATTATCTCTGTACTGTGACATCACTGTGTGTATTATCCTGTACTGTGACATCACTGTGTGTATTATCCTGTACTGTGACATCACTGTCTGTATTATCCCTGTACTGTGACATCACTGTGTGTATTATCTCTGTACTGTGACATCACTGTGTGTATTATCCTGTACTGTGACATCACTGTGTGTATTATCTCTGTACTGTGACATCACTGTGTGTATTATCCCTGTACTGTGACATCACTGTGTGTATTATCTCTGTACTGTGACATCACTGTGTGTATTATCGTGTACTGTGACATCACTGTGTGTATTATCCCTGTACTGTGACATCACTGTGTGTATTATCTCTGTACTGTGACATCACTGTGTGTATTATCTCTGTACTGTGACATCACTGTGTGTATTATCCTGTACTGTGACATCACTGTGTGCATTATCTCTGTACTGTGACATCACTGTGTATATTATCTCTGTACTGTGACATGGCCCATTGAAATGTACTGGTCCATACTTTTATCCATAATTGCAGATATAATTACCAGGTTGTGCATTAGGTGCAGACCGTGGGACCCCAGGATGGAGGTAAGCGTCTGGCCTGTCACTGTATATAGATGTTATATCTGATACCTGATGTATCTATAAAAAGTAATAAACTAGACTGGACAATATTCTACTCAGTTTAGTATACGGACACATACTGCACACTACCTATCTGTATATAATACAGTGAGCGTACTCAGCTGTATACCACTCATTCGGGGGGTCGAGGGCTCCCCAGGGACGGATCCACCTACTTATCTGGGGCCAGTCTGAGCCTGATACTAGGAGAGCAAATCATAACACAAAACGTAAGATCTGAGCCTGATTCTCCAACAGTTGAGTTCCTTCAAAAACTCTCTGCAAGTGGAGCGAGAAGAAGTTATGGAATAATAAGGAGATTCTCTTAGGATTTTCCCTCATAAGGGTTGAACCTTGTTGAGATGTTTTCCTTGCTAACGCATACACGCAATGGCCACGATGCAAACGTGGGGAATAAGACAAGCACTGGCCATCAAACGTCCATCAACCTATCCAAGACATTAGAGCCCTGCTCCTATTCTTCTCAAGACTCCGAATTCTTAGAGAAGCTATGGGGACCCTACAAAGGTTGACTTTGCCCCAGGAGAAGAGATGGTGCCACCTTTTCTTGTCGTCTTAGTCCACCATGTCTCCAGCTCTAGAAGACATTCACATCTTATTTTTTGTCTATGCCTATAAGAATTTCCTCCATTTTATGTTGACATTCTTCGATCTGATGACCTACAGAAGGGAATATCAGTCAACAATTCACCCGGGATTACATCGACTCCTTGAAGGACTGCGCCTGCAATCTCCAAGTAGGGTTTAGAGGAGCTTAGAAGTCACAGGAAATTTGACACCCCGCAGTCCTCTAGATTCTGATTGACTCATTTACGTTGAGCTAGGACTGTTCTTAACTTCTGACCTGTGTAAGCCGCCTCAAGGACTGGAATTACCGACCTCCATAGTAAATGTTACATTTCGAAAAATCAAGTAAGGTGGAGTGAAGCCCTCCAGTCGTAAGATTCTCTGCCCTCCTCCTCCTAAGCCCTTTAGTATTATTGTCTATATTCTAAATATGATGCTCTGTAGGCTCTTTATTCCCTTGCAGTCACCCGGGGGAGATTTATTAGGCCTTGGACGTTTAGATTTTGGCATACAAGACAATATTTTACGCTATTTCTGTTTTGCAAAAATTTGCAACTTTTTTCACTTTTGCATTATTCTCACTTTCCTTTTCCAAACGTGTGATCACTACGCCAGACACAAGTCGGTGCAGGGGCGAGGCCTAGTGGACCTGGGTGCACCTGAATTAACCTGTGCACCCTCCACCAGTGCAAGGCATTGAAAGGAAGGCAATGAAGGATGTTTTAGAAATGCAAAAGAAGTGCAGTCAGCGCTATGTGCATACGTGTCGAATCAAGCATCCTGATTATATATGTATGCTTCTTCACTTCTGGCTGCCACCATGAACAATGCCCAGATACCAGGACTGGTGTTTGGGGTGTTACCAGGAGGAAAGATTGCAAAATTTTGTGCAGAACTGGGGAGCCGTCTGTATCTACAGCCAGAACTCCTATAGAGAAGGCAGGGACGGTTTATTACTGTCCCTGCCTTCCCAATGACTATGGGAACCGCCATAATGCAGTTCGAGCTGCAGGGTCCTAGAGGACCCAGATCAGCTCTGCCATTATGGATAGGATGTATGTGTGTGTGTATATATATATATATATATATATATATATATATATATATATATATATGCTACATGTATCCGTCCCAGTTGCAGGATAAATCAGCCCCCAACCCCCAAAAAAATGCTGTTCAATTTCCCCTCAAAGTGAGGCCTTGTCTCCTGGGCAACCCCTCGTCATTTAACAATTGGGATGAAATTACCCATTACCATGACCGGCGCACATCCTCCATGTTTCTGTATGAGGGACAATCGCACTGACATGGTGGAAGTTCTTGAATGTTTCCTCCATATGGGAAAAATGGGGCATGACTAAAAATGTCAACGGAGTCCTTGACTGCAGTGGCGGATCCAGGGTTTGCGGGGCCCTGGGCAATTGACTTTGGCGGGGCCCTACTTACCGGGGGGTCTCGCACTTCTAACCCGTACCTCCCAACTTTTGAAGACTAGAAAGAAGGTATAAAACGTATAAGAGTCCATGGGCAAAGTTGATTCAGCTTCATGTTCTGAAACCGGTGGAGAGACAAGTCCTCCATGCAGATGTGAACTTGGCCTTACTCAGTTTTCCTTCGTAGATGACAATTTTTGGTAGAATGGGTTACCATAAGCTTACGATGAACCATCTTTCTCTGTTTTGGCGGCCATTTTGTACAACAAGAAGTGTTTTTTCTTATCCCCTTCTCCAATACTGATGGTAGAACCACCATTTTGTGGTGACCATTTTTCTGTCAAAAGCCAATTCCAAAATAACAACCAATAGGACTTCCTTTCCTGTGATACAAAATGGCCGCCACCCTAGAGCAGAACCATGCCATTATCTCCGTAACTAAATGTAACGTAACACTCATAACTTTGGTCGCCGGATTTACTACAACATGGCTATTTTTACATTTTTGGGTGGAAATCCCCTTCAAAAATGTATAAATCAGCGTTCTCTTGAGGGAAATCTGTAGGATTTACAACCTCCCCGTAGTCCTTTCTATTCAAGCATGTCCGAGCTTACCCAAACACGGGAGAAGAAATACATTCTCATGGAAGCATAAAATAATCCTGTCACGAGGAGTGAAAACCGTAGAACGTTATTTATGGCAGGGAGTCCTGGATGGCTTCTCGCTCATGCATGGTACATTTTTGGGGCCTAAGTTCTCACAAAAAAATGCCTAAAATAACAGCACGGGGCCCCCATGTGTTGTTTTAAGAGCGATCTAACAAGGTGTTTAGTAGGCCCCGTGTCATCCAGGCAGAACCTCTTTCACACTGTATGCACACGCGCCCTTCATCAGTGTCAGGAGAACACGCCAAGATGGCTCCACCATCTAACCAAGCACCTAAAGCCATTAGGGTTGATATGTGGTGACAGCTTGTCTTTCAAGCCCACTTTCTTCTTAAAGGGGATTGCATTGGCCTCCATAACACTAATCTTCCAGATTTACACCAATTATATCCCGTTCATGGTGGTTTCCATTAACCGTAGACATTCCATATCTGTCCTAAGTGAGTGGTGAACCGTTACACCATCTCGCTGTCAATGGGCACTTTGTCCGGGGCCTTATGTAGGTTACTTTATGTGGTTTTTAATGCTTTACCTCTATTTTCATGTTTAGACTTGTTATTGCTTTTTATAGATCATTTTTTTTAGGTTCAGATCTACAAAAACAGGCTTCAAAGACAAAGCAGGACACCCCGAATAGGACAGAGTCTCTCTCCTCGGGATCCCGGTAGACTTCTGATTGCAATCTAGCTCTTCTGGAGAGCGGCCAATAATTACACTGGAAATGTCAGCCCCAGATATAAATGTGATATTCATCTCGGGAAAACACAAGAGCGTGTTCTGTGAGCGCCTCAAACACATTGCTATTTGTCTCCAACACACAGGACGGCGAGTCCAGAGGAGAACGCAAGTGTTGTGGAAAAAAATGGTGAAAAAGTCACTTTTTTTTCTCTCCGTTTTTGGAAGTGGTTGCATAATCTGCTCTATCTATTATCGTCACCCATTTCCCATCTATCTATCTATCTATCTATCTATCTATCTATCTATCTATCTATCTATCTCCTATCTATCTATCTATCTATCTATCTATCTATCTATCTATCTCTATCTATCTATCTATCTATCTATCTATCTATCTCCTATCTATCTATCTATCTATCTATCTATCTATCTATCTCCTATCTATCTATCTATCTATCTATCTATCTATCTCCTATCTATCTATCTATCTATCTATCTATCTATCTATCTATCTTCAGCTCAGTAGGTGGACATGCACATTGCTATACACTCTGGACACCAGGTGTCATCATACTATGTAAATAAGTGCCATAATGTTTTACTGGATTTTTTTAAACACTGGGTAGATATCAAATTTCATTTTTTTATAATTTACAAAGTAAATGAAGTCTATGGAGAGCTATTCAGATTCAGGTGACCACAACCCATCTATCTGCGGGCCTGGGTTGATATACTGGGTTCTAGTAACACACTCCCTTTAAATGAAAGGGAAAGAGAACTGTCTCTCTATAGTGCAAATATCTCTCTGCTGAGCAGCTCTCCTCTTCCTCCCTCCTCCCCTCTCCATATACTTCTATTGTAATATACATTACTATTATAAATGCATAACTATATGGCCAGTCCTGTGAACACTACACGAGGGAAACGGTGCTGTCCAAGATAGAAGAGAATGAGTCCGAACTGCAATACCACCTACAGCCTGTAGACCGATGTGGTGCTGTCATGGCAGCCATACATTTCTAATTCTAAAAAAATGAGCAACAATGAACCTACACAGCCAGCACTTATAGGATATGGCTGAAAATGTGAATATTTTTTTGGTGTAGTGGCCCTTTAAATCAAACAGATTTTAGCACGTGGCCCCATTTGAATTGTTTGCGGTTCTTTCGCTGGTACGGAATAATCAAAGGGCTGACATGGAATTACAAAGCTGTGAAGAGTCTCATCCCAGTGGTGCAGCTCAGATCATTGGTATCAGCCTCAAAATTAAACTGTGGTTGGGAAAATATCTAAGTATTAAAATATCAAAAATTAAAAGTAATAAGCTCTTTGTGATTTTTTTTTTTTCCGTACGCTGGTGGCATAATACGGGAAAGTAATCAGAACGGCTGTGGACGATTCTTATGCTTCTTAAGTGTTTAATTCAAGTACTTTCTATAATAATCCTGAGATTAAGGGCCTTATTCTATAAGGAGTTAAGGGCATCTGGCTGCGTTCTGCTATTAACTCCCACTGATGTGAACTGTTCATCTGTCTCACGGGGAATAACTTACAAATGTAGCAAAATAACACCACAAAGATTCTATGTTTAGGGTGAAACGGAACTAATGTGGGATGGGCTTAAAGTTTTCAAGATTTACACGGTAAGATCCTCCCCCGAGTAGGCCGGGGGCATGGCTAGGGCTTTAAGGATCTGATGCTATACATCAAGTTTGTATGTTTGTGTGTTTGGATGTTTGTTCCTCAATCACGGCCAAACGGCTGAACGGATTTGGATGACATTTCACACATACCTAGATGGTCACCTGGAAGGAAACATAGGCTACTTGATATGCCGCTATGTGCCTTGAAATACCGACTGTTAGCGCCGAACGTATGCTCCGGCTACGCTTCAGGACCCGAGATGACGTCATACCAGGTCTTTCACCCGTTCTCCGATTGGTTCGTGGCATTGTGTGGGTGGGCCGATAGACAATGTGCGAGCTGGAGAAATTGGTGGCTACTTGCAGCTCCAGAGCGACGCTGACATTTGGCCTGGTTGTGCGGGGCACGACAAGTGCATCGGGTTTGGACAGTCTGCGAGCCGGAGAAAATTGCGCCTACTCGCAGCTCTGGAGTGATGTGGACATACTTGATACAAGTGGATGGGGTGTGCCGGCTGTGTGAGCACCCCAGGGGACTGTAAGGTTTGGGGGCGGGGGGCCAACTAGGGGTGCGTGGGGAGAGCCTTGGTGAGGGATTTGGGGGACCAAAGGGACGTGTGGGGGGGCGTGGGAGAGGGTTTTAGGGGGGTGCACGGGAAGAGGGGGCGCAGGAGAGGGTTTGGGTGGGCTGGGGTGAACCCTAGAGCCACGCGGGAAGGGGGCCATGCGAGAGGAGTTGGGGGGGCTGCATGGAAGCGCGTTGGAGGGGTGGTCACGGGAGAGGGGTTTGGGAGTGGTCGGCGGGGGGTGAGCTTGAAGGGAGGGACACGGGAGCGGGATTTGAGAGCGGGAAAAGGGGCATCCAGGAGGTGGGTGTGCGCATATACAGAGATGTACTACAGCCGAGATGCAGGCGCAGTCAGATCGTCCCCAACAATGACACGCAGTCGAAGTCGCGGGCAAATACATATATATTATCTCCTTCAGATACCAAGATCATTGGAAGAGGAGGGGGGGGGGGGGTGACAATATTTTAGGTATAGTGTTGTACAAAACTTTTGGGCAGGTGTGGAACTATACAGCAAAGTAAGAAACAAATGGACAAAGTAAAAGCGGAGCAAACCCCCAAAAACAAAAAAATAATTTAAGAAAATAATAAAAATAATCATTATAATGTAATATTCTGATCCTCCTCCTTTTTCTACTGAATTATTAGCGTTCCTAATGGCCGCTTACCCCTCCTGACAAATAAATCAGTAATTCAGCGCTACTAATAAGGTAGGGGGCTTATGGCAGTCAGCGAAAGGCGTAATTCCAATAAATCAGCATAAAATGTTACTCCATCGAGCCCAGAATGTCCTAAACGAGTGAAACTACAAGAAACCCAGCAAGGTTTTAGTTTCCTTCCCAAATGTGGTTTTCAGGCATGTGCTGGATCCGCTCCGACTCCAAAATATCCTGTTTAGATAAATGATTATTTTTGAAAACATGTTTTTGGCAGAATTTTCGGATCTGTTGAAATCCTTCCATAAAAGAAACAGAACTTGTTCGCATTTCCCATGTTCATTATGGTCGTAATGTGAAGAGGCAGCAACGAAAGAGGCGCCGGGAGGTTGCGCCTGCACGCGGTGACAAGGGTCTCGGGAGACGGCCCGGAGCAAAACGAAAAAGTGAGAAATTGCCCAAAAACTTTGGTGATAAAAATGGGATTTAATTCTTTATTTGATAGGGCCAGAAAGAAGGGGGAGACGGAAGAATACATTACAGTGGAGCTTAAAGGAGTAGAGGCAGGGGCAGCACAGACAGAAGAGGGCCCCTGTGCAATAGCAGTAGGAGAGGGGCCCCTTGGTTTGCAGCAAGTCATCATTAAGAAGGAAGGTCTCTCTAACAAACCTCCAGTAAATGTGACCCTTAAGTTCATTACCCAAATAGTAGAAAGCTGCCTTTAAAGGGTTAATCCCATTTTGGCAAATTGATGCCGAAATGGGAATAACGGCTTCCAAGTCCCAACCCGTAGGGTTGGATTTACGGGAATATCCAAGCAGTGAAGCTCTACGCCGTTCCTGTAAATCCCATAGAAGTGATGGCAGCTCTGGCCATAGCACCGTCTCTGCACTGTCTCGATGGGCTATTATGTTTATACCGTAACTCCCATTCAGGTTGGGACTTAGGAGTAGGGATTCCCATCTTGGAAGTGATTTGCTGACATGGGAATAGAACTTTAAGGTGGCAAGGGTCTCCTTATTGACTAAGCTCCGGTATAGGTTACACATATGTCATACTCACCCCTGAACAGACTCAGCTGCTATCCTTCTTACCTAAGCCCTGCACCACTTAAAGGGAATGTAGCATAAAGGACCTATTTTTTTTAAACCAAACATATCTTTTAAGAACTTTTGATATAGATCTTTTTTCAATCTTCCAATCTTGCAGCAGTAATCTCATTTAAATTAATAACAGGATTAATAATTTAGGGAAGTAGTTCTTTAGCTGTTGCAGGACTACAATTTCCAGAATGTTGCGACTGTCATAGGTTTGGAGTTGTAGTTTTGCAACAGGTTTGAGACCACTGGCTTAGTAAAATGCAAGTAAGCCTTCCCTTTTCTGTAAAAACAGGAAGTACTATGGACAATCCTATAGGGATGCTATTATACTCTGGTATCAGCCATTTAAAGAGGTCCTTTCACCACCTTCACCAACTTCAGCTTCAATAGATGCCGATCTACCAATTCCGGCGCAGTTGGAATTTTTTCTCTAGCCCTCACCATTCCTGAGTAATCACTTCTTTCAGTAGATAATCTTTACTGTCGGGTGGGCGGTCCTTGGCTAGAACAGACAGACAGAGACCACCCACCTGACAGCAGAGTGGAATTGTGCTGAAACTATCAGCAATGATTGCTCGGGAATAGTGGGGACTAGAGAAAAAATTCCAACTGTTCCAGAATCAGTGAAGCGGCATCTGTTGAAGGATACAAAGAACTGAAGTAGGTGGAGGTGGTGATAGGTCCCCTTTAAGACAGTACAGAAACTAAAAATTCTGATATTATCACGTAACATCCCTTTAAGTAAGAGCAAACAGCCAATGATTTGCAAAGTGGAAGATGTCCTGATCCGCACAATGTTCCAGGAGTGTTTATACTTCATCTCATCCCACTTCCTCGCCCGGCCAGCATAAACATTTCTCGAAGCTGAGGTCTTGATCAGTGTTTCGCCATCGATCCCGACACTGATACTTGATGTACACATAACACGTAGTCAGAACGAGGAGGACGGGGCTTGGGCCGCCAGTTGTGTTTATTTGGCTCGTACACGGTTGTTGAGTGAGATGAAAATAAACACCGTGCTCTTGGCCGACGGATGAAATTTTTTTGACAGCTATTGATGGCCTTGTCGTCATTGTCTTACTCTTAGTAAATAGCACAAGGTGCATTATGGGAATCTACCTAAGGGAACATGCAACGATATCGGTTCCTGCAGGCAAAAGGCCAACCCAACTGTTGTTTAGCCCTGGCAACAATATGGCAGGTGGCCACAGGCTAGCGATGTACCTGCTATGCAGCATCTAAGGAGGGTGTGGGGTCATTTTGAAGGGCGTGTATACTTTTGAAACCATTTTAATGTTGCCCCAACATTAAGTGAAGCAACTTTGCAAATAGTCTTAATGACCAATTCCCCCTGACTGTTTTGTGTACGCAGCTCCTTTGCTTATTTATGTTTCTCCATGGTAAGACACTACAATCCTGCACTCATGTTACTCCGCCTCTGACTGATCTTCACGCCCTGGAAATAAGCCATGAAGGTTTCAAAACTGCAACATTCAAGTAAATGGGGTTAGGCTGCAATGTCAGGTGCAGCCAGAAGACAAGAGTGGCGCTGTCTCTAGATCAAGTGCCGGAGTAAGATGCATCAAATTCGGACATAGGCCTCTTAGGACATCTTTGGCTGCTGTAGTAGAGTAGAGCTACAATATACACCAATTTATGGATTAAATTCTTGTAAATTTCTGAGGCCACACCCCTTCTACCAACTCCTCCCACTTGTCACTTTTTAAAAAAATAGTAAGAGACGTGTAAACGAGTCCAAAAGTCACGCAAAAAAATTGAATTTCAATTAAATTAAATTATATATTTTTTTTTATATTCCCTCAATGTTTTTTCTAATGCCATCCAAAACTAAATCAAAATTCCATGAAAAATTTTTCAGAATTCTAACCTAAATTGTCACAATTTTTTTTATTAGCCCAGTTTTTTTTTTTTTTTTTTTACCCAGACCCTAGGAACATTTATCTCCACATTTTGACTTCTTTATCTTCTTTACCATTTGACTTCTTGATACTGTAAAAAAATTTTTTTAATGATTTTATTTTAATTTTTTAGTTTTTAGTTTTTTTTTCCCCAGCTTTGCTGTAAGAAGAGCGGCGTTGGGTGGGTATTTATGCTAATCCCTTTAATAAGCAGTGTTTCCTATTGCGGCCCGGCAGAATGATTTCCAGAAAGGTCCATCCTCACTACTAATTGAATAGACCATCCGTATGTTCAGATTTGATTCGGACCGTAATTAACTCCTTTGGTGTTCTGGGCCGGAGACAAAGGTAATGATATGGTAATCTGTCATTGTAATCAGCCCCGAAAATGTCAGAGGCAGCTGACAAAATAGAGATTGCATGGCATTGGTTACAGGGGGTGCAGAGGTCGCACAAGACAAACCTCCAGAATACAGTCACAGACATATTTTCAGTGGTAATTAATGCTGATTCCACCAGTTCACATAAGCTACCACTTGAAACTAATGGTCCGACCGTCTCATTATCTCCCCGGGACCCCGTGTGTGAAGTCAGTAGGTGGTATTCATTCAGGAGCGCGCCGGCAGGTGGACACATAAAAGAAATTAAAAAATTGGTTCTAACCAACACCTATTTGGCTGTCTAAAAAGAGATTGAGTGCCCCAAAATGATCTCTATTCTTCCCGTGGCATCAGGATGAGGAGAAGTGCGAGGCTTCTGCCACAATGTTATACGAAGCCGGGGGGGCAAGGAATATATAGGAGAGAAGAATAAAGAAGGCTCCCTCATATCTATCTATCTATCTATCTATCTATCTATCTATCTATCCCATATCTATCTATCTATCTATCTATCTATCTATCTATCTATCCCATATCTATCTATCTATCTATCTATCTATCTATCTATCTATCCCATATCTATCCCATATCTATCCCATATCTATCTATCTATCTATCTATCTATCTATCTATCTATCTATCTATCTATCTCCTATCTATCTATCTATCTATCTATCTATCTATCTATCCCATATCTATCTATCTATCTATCTATCTATCTATCTATCTATCTCCTATCTATCTATCTATCTATCTATCTATCTATCTATCTCCTATCTATCTATCTATCTATCTATCTATCTATCTATCCCATATCTATCTATCTATCTATCTATCTATCTATCTATCTATCCCATATCTATCCCATATCTATCTATCTATCTATCTCCTATCTATCTATCTATCTATCTATCTATCTCCTATCTATCTATCTATCTATCTATCTATCTATCTATCTATCTACCTATCTATCTATCTATCTATGATATCGATCTATCTATCTATCTATCTATCTATCTATCTATCTATCCATCTATCTAGCTATCTCCTATCTATCTATCTATCTATCTATCTATCTATCTATCTATCTATCTCCTATCTATCTATCTATCTATCTATCTATCTATCCATCTATCTAGCTATCTCCTATCTATCTATCTATCTATCTATCTATCTATCTATCTATCTATGATATCGATCTATCTATCTATCTATCTATCTATCTATCTATCCCATATCTATCCCATATCTATCTATCTATCTATCTATCTATCCATCTATCTAGCTATCTCCTATCTATCTATCTATCTATCTATCTATCTATCTATGATATCGATCTATCTATCTATCTATCTATCTATCTATCTATCTATCTATCTATCCCATATCTATCCCATATCTATCCCATATCTATCTATCTATCTATCTATCTATCTATCTATCTATCTCCTATCTATCTATCTATCTATCTATCTATCTATCTATCTATCTATCTCATATCTATCCATCTATCTCCTATCTATCCATCTATCTCCTATCTATCTATCTATCTATCTATCTATCTATCTATCTATCTATCTATCTATCTATCTATCTACAGTCCTATGAAAAAGTTTGGGCACCCCTATTAATCTTAATCATTTTTAGTTCTAAATATCTTGGTATTTGCAACAGCCATTTCAGTTTGATATATCTAATAACTGATGGACACAGTAATATTTCAGGATTGAAATGAGGTTTATTGTACTAACAGAAAATGCGCAATATGCATTAAACCAAAATTTGACCGGTGCAAAAGTATGGGCACCTCAACAGAAAAGTGACATTAATATTTAGTACATCCTCCTTTTGCAAAGATAACAGCCTCTAGTCGCTTCCTGTAGCTTTTAATCAGTTCCTGGATCCTGGATAAAGGTATTTTGGACAAACAATTCAAGTTCAGTTAAGTTAGATGGTCGCCGAGCATGGACAGCCCGCTTCAAATCATCCCACAGATGTTCAATGATATTCAGGTCTGGGGACTGGGATGGCCATTCCAGAACATTGTAATTGTTCCTCTGCATGAATGCCTGAGGATTTGGAGCGGTGTTTTGGATCATTTTCTTGCTGAAATATCCATCCCCGGCGTAACTTCAACTTCGTCACTGATTCTTGAACATTATTCTCAAGAATCTGCTGATACTGAGTGGAATCCATGCGACCCTCAACTTTAACAAGATTCCCGATGCCGGCATTGGCCACACAGCCCCAAAGCATGATGGAACCTCCACCAAATTTTACAGTGGGTAGCATGTGTTTTTCTTGGAATGCTGTTTCTTTTTGGACGCCATGCATAACGCCTTTTTTTATAACCAAACAACTCAATTTTTGTTTCCAAAATGAAGCTGCCTTGTCCAAATGTGCTTTTTCATACCTCAGGCAACTCTATTTGTGGCGTACGTGCAGAAACGGCTTCTTTCTCATCACTCTCCCATACAGCTTCTATTTGTGCAAAGTGCGCTGTATAGTTGACCGATGCACAGTGACACCATCTGCAGCAAGATGATGCTGCAGCTCTTTGGAGGTGGTCTGTGGATTGTCCTTGACTGTTCTCACCATTCTTCTTCTCTGCCTTTATGATATTTTTCTTGGCCTGCCACTTCTGGGCTTAACAAGAACTGTCCCTGTGGTCTTCCATTTCCTTACTATGTTCCTCACAGTGGAAACTGACAGGTTAAATCTCTGAGACAACTTTTTGTATCCTTCCCCTGAACAACTATGTTGAACAATCTTTGTTTTCAGATCATTTGAGAGTTGTTTTGAGTAGCCCATGATGCCACTCTTCAGAGGAGATTCAAATAAGAGATCAACTTGCAATTGGCCACCTTAAATACCTTTTCTTATGATTGGATACATCTGGCTATGAAGTTCAAAGCTCACTGAGGTTACAAAACCAATTTTGTGCTTCAGTAAGTCAGTAAAAAGTAGTTAGGAGTATTCAAATCAATAAAATGATAAGGGTGCCCATACTTTTGCACCGGTCAAATTTTGGTTTAATGCATATTGCACATTTTCTGTTAGTACAATAAACCTCATTTCAATCCTGAAATATTACTGTGTCCATCAGTTATTAGATATATCAAACTGAAATGGCTGTTGCAAACACCAAAATATTTAGAACAAAAAATGATTAAGATTAATAGGGGTGCCCAAACTTTTTCATAGGACTGTATCTATCTATCTATCCATCTCCTATCTATCTATCTATCTATCTATCTCCTATCTATCTATCTATCTATCTATCTATCTATCTATCTATCTATCTCCTATCTATCTATCTCCTATCTATCTATCTATCTATCTATCCATCTATCTATCCATCTATCTCCTATCTATCTATCTATCTATCTATCTATCTATCTATCTCCTATCTATCTATCTATCTATCTATCTATCTATCTATCTATCTCCTATCTATCTATATCCTATCTATCTATCTATCTATCTATCTATCTATCTATCTCATATCTATCCATCTATCTCCTATCTATCTATCTATCTATCTATCTATCTATCTATCATCTATCTATCTATCTATCTATCTATCTATCTATCTATCTATCTATCTCCTATCTATCTATCTCCTATCTATCTATCTATCTATCTCCTATCTATCTATCTATCTCCTATCTATCTATCTATCTATCTATCTATCTATCTATCTATCTCCTATCTATCTATCTATCTATCTATCTATCTATCCATCCATCTCCTATCTATCTATCTATCTATCTATCTATCTATCTCCTATCTATCTATCTATCTATCTATCTATCTATCTATCTATCTATCTCCTATCTATCTATCTATCTATCCATCCATCTCCTATCTATCTATCTATCTATCTATCTATCATCTATCTATCTATCTATCTATCTATCTATCTATCTATCTATCTATCCATCTATCTCCTATCTATCTATCCATCTCCTATCTATCTATCTATCTATCTCTATCTATCTATCTCATATTCTATCTATCTATCTATTCTATCTATCGATCTATCTATCTCTATCTATCTATGATATCTATCTATCTATCTCCTATCTATCTATCTAACTATCTATCTATCTATCTTATCTATCTATCTATCTATCTATTCTCCTATCTATCTATCTATCTATCTATCTTCTCTATCTATCTATCTATCTATCTATCTATCTATCTATCTCATACATGTATAAACCTCATATATATCTATGTACTCTTATATCTATCTGATATCTTTCTCTCACACATCTCTCTATTCTATATATCATCTATACTAACTATCTATCTAACAGTCCAGCAGTAGACAACCCCATTTAGCGTCATCTATCTATCTGAGAGTTATTCTATCTAAATCGGGTATCTATTTATCTATCTGACATCTAGAAACATAACTTTACCGTATTTTTCCGGACTATAAGGTGCACATAAAATACTTCGATTTTCCTCAGAAATCAGAAAGTGCGCCTTATAGTCCGGTGCGCCTTAATATAAGGCTTGACAGCGGGCGGCACGCGAGGATGTTAAGCGGCGGCACGCGAGGAGTCAAGCGGCGGCCGCCGGCAAAGTCTGCATGCCGCTTCCCATACATTGCAATGGGAGCGCGCTATTCAAATAGTATTCGTTCATCTCTAACTATTTGAATAGCGCGCTCTCATTGTAATGTATGGAAGCGGCATGCAGACTTTGCCGGCGGCCGCTGCTTAAAGAGATTCTACTAGAGATGAGCGAGTACTGTTCGGATCAGCCGATCCGAACAGTACTCGCTCAACTCTAGATTCTACCATTAAAAGAACCTCTTCCCCCTAACCACGTCGGAATAGCCTTAAAAGACTATTCGTCTCTTACCTTTCCCATAGCCAGCGCCGCCTTCTCCCTGAGCTGTGTTCGCTGCCTTCCGTGTCGTCTTCTTTGGGCCTCATGGATGACGCAATGCGCAGTCGGCTCTGCGCTGCGAGAGCCTGTTAGAGCCGACTGCGCATGCGTCATCCATGAGGCCCAAAGAAGACAGAGACGGAGCTGCGGAGAAGCGGCGGCGCTGGCTATGGTAAAACAGGTAAGGAGATTATTCCGACGATGATCAAGAAGGAAGTTCTTTAACTCCTCGTCGTGCCGAGCGCTTCCCATTCATTTCAATGGAAGCGTACCATTGAAATGAATAGAAGCGGCTGGCACGCGGTGGGGTTAAGCGGCCCGCGCGCAAAGTCTGCCGGCCGCCGCTTTCAACTCATATAAGGCGCACTGGGACAGCGCTGCGCCTTGTAGTCCGGTGCGCCTTATATATGGACCTAGGCAGGACTATAAGGCGCTCATGGGTAATGCGCCTTATAGTCCGGTGCGCCTTATAGTCCGCAAAATACGGTAAATTTCTGGGCCCCGATGCAAAATCTGTCATGAGCCTTGATTCCTACCTTATGACATTGGTATATATTATGTGGCAGGGGGCTTTTTGGGGCCCCCTAAGGTCCAGGTCCCAGTAGTGACTGCTACCCCTGCACCCCCTATAGCTCAGCCCCTGTAATTGGACATACAGTGTTATATAACCCGGATACATGAGGGGTCACAGGAGGACACACCAATACTCGTCTGCTCCATCTCCAGGAATACAATAAGAGGACAAGAAGGAATCTTCATTGACATCTAGAGTTCCACTTTAACGTGAATTTGGATGAAAAAAATCTTAAAAATTTTAAGTTTGCCAAACTTAAACGAGGTTACAATAAGATCCCTTGAAGAAAAGGACTGGACCGGAGTGTGAATGTTGCCTTGCAAAGCTACATTTTTATAAAAAATTATTAAAAATTAATTTTGATTTCCCTGTAGCCATAAATAATGGAAAAATAATAAAATATTCAAGGAAAAAAAAAATCTGAGATTATTTCCATTGCTGTTCCATGTTGATAACAAATCTGTTTTCTCCAACAATAAAAAAAAAAAAGGTTTTTATGTTGGGAAATAGAAGGTGAATTATCTTTCACAATCCGGGAGATTCTGCTCAACAATGAGGTCCATTTAAGCCCCCTATTACCACATTAATGATATGTTACCTCTCTGAGCGGCCGCCGGCTTTGTCCACAGTCGGGCAATTTCGGTAATTACTGTTCAATTTCCATGTTTGTATAATGGCAATAGAAATACATTGTAGGCCATTAGTCTGCTGGACCTGCCGCAAATGAGGCCCATAAAATAGCAAAAAAATAATAATTAATGTCAGTTAAAAGGACAAAACAGGCTGTAATATAATAATAATAGAATAATCAATCAAATTTGTTACAAATTATAATCTATTTAAATTAACAAAGTTCTAAAAAATTCTTTACATAACAGCTAAAATAATAGTAATAAATTATAATAAACATAATACATAAATAGGCTGAGATATTCTAATAATCATAATTAAAAAATAATACAAAAATAGTGAGATATTGTAACAAAAATGATAAAAAAAATACAAAAATGACGAGATTTTATAATAATAATAATAATAATAATAATAATAATAATAATAATAATAATAATAATAATAATAAACACAGTATTATGCCCCATAGTGGCCCCTGCACACAGTATTATCCCCATAGTGGTCCCTGCACACAGTATTATTCCCCATAGTGGTACCTGCACACAGTATTATGCCCCATAGTGGCCCCTGCACACAGTATTATGCCCCATAGTGGCCCCTGCACACAGTATTATGCCCCATAGTGGCCCCTGCACACAGTATTATGCTCCATAGTGGCCCCTGCACACAGTATTATGCTCCATAGTGGCCCCTGCACATACTATTATGCCCCATAGTGGCCCCTGTACACAGTATTATCCCCATAGTGGCCCCTGCACACAGTATTATGCCCCATAGTGGCCCCTGCACACAGTATTATGCTCCATAGTGGCCCCTGCACACAGTATTATGCTCCATAGTGGCCCCTGCACATACTATTATGCCCCATAGTGGCCCCTGTACACAGTATTATCCCCATAGTGGTCCCTGCACACAGTATTATGCCCCATAGTGGCCCCTGCACACAGTATTATGCCCCATAGTGGCCCCTGCACACAGTATTATCCCCCATAGTGGCCCCTGCACACAGTATTATCCCCCATAGTGGCCCCTGCACACAGTATTATCCCCCATAGTGGCCCCTGCACACAGTATTATGCCCCATAGTGGCCCCGGTACACAGTATTATGTCCCATAGTGGCCCCTGTACACAGTATTATCCCCATAGTGGCCCCTGCACACAGTATTATCCCCCATAGTGGCCCCTGCACACAGTATTGGCCCCATAGTGGGCCCTGTATACACTTTTATCCCCCATAGTGGCCCCTGCACACAGTATTATGCCCCATAGTGGCCCCAGTACATACTATTATGCCCCATAGTGGCCCCTGTATACAGTATTATGCCCCATAGTGGACAATTATTATACTCTGGGGTCTTTTCAGACCCCAAAGTATAATAATCGGTGACCCGGGTTGGGGGGGGGCATACATACATAAAAAACAATGTTACTTACCTATCCCTGGCTCCACTGCACTCCCCGCTAATGTCAGCTAATGTCTTCAATGATGTATGGGATATCATGTGACCCGGGGCCTGCATCCTGACACAGGACCAGGCGCTGGTCCTGTGATGTCAGGGACGTCACACAAGCAGGCCCGAAGCCAGGAGAGGTAAGTAAATAGAGCCTGTTACTGGATGGAGTTACTCCAGCTGGTAATGGCCTATTAAAATTAAAAAAATGCAGCAGTAGCAGCTATCGCCAGGCCCCCTAATGTCCCGGGCCCTATGGCAGCTGCTAACGCTGCTACCCCGATAGTTACGCCCCTGATCGCACCCATATCCAGTGCCCGCACCTATGTCGAGTACCTGAATACTTGTCTAGTTCCTGTTTCTGCAAATCACTGCCGAGCACATATGAAAATTAACCTTCATGAACCTTAGACTGTGCAGCTGATGTCACCAAAAGCTCTGGAAGCCTGACCTAGTGCTGCCGATAACACTGGGGGAAGTATTGGGAACATGGTGACCTGCCTATGAGAGAGGGGACCAGACGGTCGGAAAGGTGGAGGAGGGAGCGGGGGAGGGGGGTTATTTAGACAGAATCGGTAGGCGAGAAAAACAGATGGGTTGGACTTTGAGGTCAGGCGCTAAGTCTCAGGCAGAACAGTGATATCTTCCGTTTGTACTGCAACCCATGCTAGAAAAAACAGGTCAAGTAATCATGTGACCTATAGAAGAAGATGAAAGCAGGATAAGGAAAGACATCGTGATGAGACGTCCTGCGGAGGGAAGGGTCCTTCAGTCAATGTGATGAGTCAAAGAAAAAAAATAAAATAAATGGAGTGTCCCTTTAAAGCCCACGCATAAAATCTAGAGTACATTTTCCTTCAACTGATACATTCCCCCCATTGATGCTGTCTTCTAACATATCCGTATGGGATGACAAATTTGCTTAAAGGGGTCCTCAAGGATAAAGTGTCCAACTACTGGTATCCCTAGCAATCATCAGTATTCTTGGAGAGAACTTGCAATCAAGTATCCAATCTCCCTGCAGCGCCCCCGCAGGAAAAATGAAGTATCACATTGTGTTCATTGGAATAAGAGGGAGATCTTTGTAATGCCCAGATAAGACGAGTCCCCCAGGGTGGGGAAGTTTGCTCCAGTGGCCAGGGGCATACTAGGTCAGTGCTATATTAATAACAGGATATATACCGTATATTCCATATATACATATGTGTGAACACGAGGCTGCACAAATTACAAATCTGTCCTTGTGTTTCACCCTACATGACCAGGCCAAATGACTCATCTCGCACAGGCGCGGGCAGGGAATTCTGACTTTGTACAGTATGAAATCTGTGATATTTTAGAGATTATACAAGGCAGGCGGAGGAAACGCTCCCCCGAGAGAAGAGAAGACTGCCGCAGCTAAATAAAGACTATACATTGTAATAGATGGAGAGGATCCCTGGAAAGCGGCCAGTCAGCTGGAGCTCTGTCTGTGCACATCCATAGGCTCACCCATGTCATGTGCGCACAGATCTGGCCATTGTCAGCCGTGTGGACTTCATCCTATAGGATTACATTCATTAACATGGCCACAAATTTCCAGATACTCAATATAATTATAGTAAATCTTTGATCAAAAAATAAAACCTAGAAGTGCCAGGAACTCATCATCTTCCTATTGAAGCCTAGTTTGGGATATAGCGGCTATGAAGATGTAATACTGTCACACAGTCACCCAGGCTTCATAGGAGTGCACAGATTCTTCTCTCAGGTTCCTTCTCTTCAGCTTTATAATTCATTGAGCAAACTCATACCATACACCCCAATAGTGCCTCTATATCATATACGTAACAATGCTGCCATACTGTACACCTAAACAATGCCATCATAGCATGCACCAAATAAGGCAGTCACATAGTACAAATAAACAATGCTGCTATATACCGTACATCCAGAATCTGCCATACAATACAAGTACAAAATGTTACCATACTACATATCTAAACAATGTCGCTATACACCTAAACGAGTCCTATTGTAAGTAATGGCTCCATATAGAAGAAAGCGTTACAAGATGGTATGTTGAATTTTCAATATTATTTTGCAGTCAATTATCTACTGTCTGTCTATCTATCTCCTAT